>NW_024884756.1:19319143-19659143 GCF_019232065.1 Centrocercus urophasianus | reverse complement strand
TCTTCATGACTCTGGAAAAGCACATTCTGTTCTGCAACTTTCCACAAATATTAATTGTTTAGAACCACACAAAATAAGAGGTAAAAATGGAGAAGTAAAAATGTTAACTTACTCTACATTCTTTGTCCAGTCAGGAGGGTTACTCATGGTCATAAATACACAGTTGGTCAAAATAGTGCACATGATAAGCATGCTGAATAATGTAGATTATAGTCAAGGGAGGTAAGTCAGAAAAACATGACGATTTTACAACACTGAAAGCATTAAATATTAAGTGCATGAAAATATGTACAAATAACATGAAATTCTAAATAAAATCTGAAAATAAAGCTTTGTACAGAATTCTGTCTGTTTAAAACAGTATGCCATCTGGCAAGTTATGGTATAGTAACTGTAAAACATTGCATTGCTTTTATAATTTTGGCAGGTTTGGGATTTAAATTAAACCTGAATGCATACTTAAAAGTGTAAAAATATGAAATGAGTACTCAAACGTAATTTCTTATTAAAGCCAGGACATTCATTCTAAAATACCTGCACGCAGAGACTGTTTGCACACACCCAAGTTTTTATTTGGATGTGATTGAAATATATTGGGAAATATTCTCTATTTTGACCTGTTTTTTTAATAGAACATCAAACCCGATGCTCAAAACACAATACTGAAAAAGTATGTCTGAAAAAACAGCTCTTTACTCATGCTCTTTTGTCCTTGCTAAGTGAGTCAAGTGTATGAACAGTACTACTGGTCTTAGTAAAAGAGTGACCTTAGATACATTGAAGTGCAATGGCTTGTTACTAATTTGGCCTTAGCTGCAGGGCTTTGCATGGTATCAAGTCTCTCTTTGTATATAAAGCCTGATATTTAAACTCTTTCAGCTTTAAGTGGTTCTGCAGAGAATTCTCCTGTTAGAAATAAAGACCATACTGCAATTAAGATACAACATGACTGCTTTTTAGGACTGATCAGTGTATGTTTAGTTAGCGTGCATAGTACACCCACATGGACATCATTTGTAAATTCATACGAAAATTATTATTTCAGTAAGCATTTCAGTTTTAAAGGGCAAGGTTTAAATCAACATCAAGAATAAAAGGATATGAATGTACCAAAATCTTGATAGCAATTTTTCTGACGGGATTAAAAGGAGTTAAAATATACAAGGCAGATGTGGCACTGAATCGGAAAATTGCCTTTCCCTTATTCAATACTATGAAAGTCTGCAAAACAAAAATTATACAATTAAAATGCAGCACTGCCTATACACGTCTTCATCTCCTTATTAAGTATTCCATTTTCCGTCTGGTAGTTTCAAGTTTCATTCTACTCTCTACCTGTGGTAGGAAAACAACTGATTTCTATACATACAATGGATTAAACCTTCCATTAATGATTCTCCAGTTCGCTGACTTTCCTAGCACACAGACTGAATTCAGATACTATTAACGTTGGTGGGAGTTATCAGCAAAAATTTCAGTTTATCCGTAATAGCAAAATACAGCATTTCATCAATAAAAAATATTTTCAAGACTTCATTAAAGTAGGATTTTCAAATTAGTACTTCTACCACGTCATTAAACACAAACAAACAACAACAAAAAAGGGATAATAGAGCCATTCTAAATTCCAGTTTGTGTTTAGAACAAGTATTTGTTCTAATTATATACATGTTTAGTTTATGTGATTACAAGGACAAGCACCTAGTCACTAAACAATGTAGCATAATTTTAAAATAATTTCAGATTCATTTGAGAATTTAAACATTACCAGTACTGATCATATGTATCTTCTAAAAAAGTATCTGAAAAAATGAAAGGAATGTATAAATTGCCAGCTGACATCATTCTAAGCAGCCAGTGACCAGCATAACCAGAACCAATACAAATATTTTCTTAAAAAAATATGATGTGTTCATTTTTAATAATATGCTCTCACTTTCCATATCTGTGGGCACCAAATGTAGGTAGTTATTAGCTTTTCAAATGTAACCTGATAAACATATGGTGAGCATTCACTTTCATTTTGTTCCTGTTGACAGTCATTGCCAAAGTGTTTTAATTTTTATTCCAAGTTTATTTCTGCTTGAGATATACTTGCATCTTTACCACTGTCTGAAATTTCTTCAGGACATGACTATTCTTCATTCCTTTTGCTCTTTGTCAGTGGTAATGGCTCTGCTTTGTGTTACCATAATAGAGTCTTTGTTATGCTCTCAGCTGAGCTATATGGTATCACTGCTTTCCATGCAAGTTTCTATTCTCCTGCCTCTGATCAGAAAAGTGCTGTCCTTCCCATGGCCTTTGCTGCCTACCTGGCCTGCTCCCTCGGGGAGAGAAGACCTCATTCTGCTGGGAAAGCCTACAGGTAATGGATCTTTGCCAGCACCTGCTCACACAGTGATGTTGTACATGGCCTTGGGGACGACAGTGCCCTTACACCTACTGGCATTTCTCTCTGCTTGTCAGTCTTGCACCCAGTTAGAAATAGTAGAACAATTCTGCCTGTCCCAAGTTCACCCTGAAAGCATCCTCCAAGTCCTGTATGATTTTCTCTGCAGGGACAAGGCAGTGATTAAGAGTAATTTATGCTACAAATTGAAGGAGGGATGAATAATGCCAGTTCATCATTTAAGATGTCCATTTGTTTTCTGTTGAGCACATTAGGCTAGTATTTAACATAAATGCAGATATCACATGTGATAAAAGATTCTGCAGTTCACTAATTGTTCTCAGTAGCCTGATGAATTCATCAGTAGTCTGAGTTTCTCAAGCTATGACTACTTTTTCTGATTGGATATCAGAAATATTTCAGTACTCAGTTTTCTGACACTTCATTTGTAGACTTGTTCAAAAAACTTTATACCTGAACTAACTCATGAAACTTCATTCCAGAGCTGTTTTACAACTAGTCTGTTTTGTAAGATCCAAGATTTAAAAACACCCTGTGCCATTTATGTCTGTTTGTGTTAGAATATATGATATAGCTATAGCAGAAGAAAGAAATATGGCTACAGTCATTTATTTTACTGAACTGGGTGATCCGATGCTATCTGGTTATATACAATTATCTCTACTGCAAAATCACACTCGGACTATTTTGTATCTCATACCCAGTCTTACTGCTACACTGAAATCAGAAAAATTCAGCCATGTGCTCAACTTCAAGAAAGTTCAAGGAAGTTACAGCTCCCATAAACTAAGGTTAGTAACAAGAAATTCATTAGATGCTGAAGAAGTGTAGAAGTGTGTAGTGTAGAAGAGCATAAATCAGTTCTCTTGGATGAAAAGATATTTCTATGTATTTAGTAGCTGGGTGACTCTAAACATCATATTTTCTGATAAAAAATTATTTCAAATGCAGAAAATGATATTCTATTTTGTGCAGAAGAATATTCCCTCACTTTTTTATTGATGTAATATGGGTCCAGGTCTTCCAAAGGTTCAGAAACCATTCCTGGAGGTATGTCACCATAAATAAATGGCAATGTCTTTCCTGCCTCCAAGTCACTGTTTGGTTTTGGACCATTTTCATCATCATCATCAGTATGTTCTTGCTTGGGCTTTTTAGCTTTTTCTTCTGCAGAACGTTTTTCAATAGCTGCGAGAGAATCTCTAGTAAAATAGCGGAAGCTTTCAGGTCCTGGCGGTACCAGCAGTGCCTGTGCCATGTTTTCATCCTGCGAATTTAATTCCTTTTAGCCTCTTGCATAAGAATGACCTACAAAGAAAAATGCAAATAAATTAGGAAAACTAGAGTGTACCACCAGAAGATAAAACAAAACCAATGAAACACATTTGCACAGAAATTTTCCAGTCCTGAAATGGAAACAGTATATTTCAAGGCTGGAAAAATGTTAAAAGCAACTGCTTGCTTTATGCAGATATTTTTAAAATTTATGATTATTTTTCAACTTACTCCTGCTGGTCTTGGAAAAGACATTATTTATATTCACTAGCCCTGCTTTGTTTATGGCCTTAGACTATTCCAGTTACAGGAAACTGTTTTAAACATATATTTTCTTTTTAATAGCAACTGTAAATGCATATTCTATGAAGTATTCTTGATATTTACAAATCTATATTTTTCTGGTTAATACATTGTATCTTTTTTTCTGAATTATTAGAAATCTAACTCCAGAAATTAAATAATTTGATTAATGCTGTTTAAATGAAAACTGAGTGATGGAATGAACAAGCATAATTCCTTCTTACTGGCAGTTTATTGTACTGAAAGTTTAGGAACAAAGGCAGGTTAGTGTCCACTTACTGACTGTGAGATGTGAATCAAAAGCACAAGTCTTTTAAAAAAAGCGAGGACATGATTAAGGCCATATGGGAAATGAGCACTGTCCTTATTCCTTGCAGAAATATCATAACATTGTTGCAGTCTAAAACTAAATAGGAACCAAAAATTGAGGTTCCATGTGAATGTCTTTGGTGCCAATGCTGGCTGCTATGTTTTCTGCTGTTTTTTCCTGTTCTCTGTACCAAACTCCCCATTGCAACACAGGTCTCTTTATGTAGTCATGCAGTGCATCAGCTGAAAGTAATGTGCTTCTCTTTCTTCCGAGTCCTGCTGTGGGACCTGTTGCTCAGACTGATGCAGTCTGCAGCACAATGGTGAGAGGAAAGTGGCTGGAAAGGGGAATGGCAAATCTTGTTAAGCAGCGGTGCCACTAACAGAAGAGCATTATTTGCTGCATACTTTGCAAGGGCATACAGTAATAATTGCTTTTATAATTTATAAATCATGAAAACTGATTTTTTTGGGGGGTTAGTGGGTTTCGGTGCCTGAAATGAGTGGTTAGAGTCATGTTTTATGCATAACTAAGCCATTCAGCCTTCCCTACTTTACCTTGTGAACGTACAACTGTATAGTGCAGTTGTTAAGTCTAGATGTGAGACATAAGTATTACTTTTCAGAAAGGGTGGTCAGGCACTGGAATGGACTGCCCAGGGAGGTGGTGGAGTAACCGACCCTGGGGGTGTTCAAGGAAAGACTGGATGTTGTGTTGAGAGACATGGTTTAGTGGGAGCTATTGGTAATAGGTGAACAGTTGGACTGGATGATCTTTTAGGTCTTTTCCAACCTTGGTGATTCTATGATTCTATGATATTATACTCATTTGTATTCCTTCAGCAGTCTTCCTCCTAAAGTCCTCACCTGTCTGGAGCAGCTTGTAGAAATGGCATGCACGCACGCACACAATCTACCACAAAATGCTACAGTAATGATCTTTTAAAATAATTATTTCCTTTCAGATGACCTTTCCAAATCCAAATCCTAAAGGGAGAAAGAGTATGTTAAAAAATGTTTGAAAAATTTACAGTGGAAAAATGGAAGAAGAAATGAGACTACTTATTCCTAAATCCAAATTACCAAGCAAATGACATCATGAGTAAACTTGCCTCTGTGCCACTTCAATCTTAATTTATGGAGTGCGTTCACAGCATGGCATCAGTGTGTATGATGTGCATTGAAATCACTGAAATTATGTAACTGGCACATTATTGCCTGAGTAACACAATACCAGAATGGAGGTGACCATAAATTCATAAATTAAATATATTGTGATGTAGACATGGAGAAAGCTTTTCTCAAGTAAAAAGCCTGGAGAATCTTGTGTTAATGTAATATGTAAATCCAGGAGGGGCTGAAAGTATAAATTGAAAAATAAATTTTTAAATGAGCCAGTGCCTCCAGCAAACATCCTTATCACATGCTTCTATGATTCTGAGTTTCAGTATAGCATCGCCAGGGCTGGAAGAGACCTCTAAGATCACTTAGTCCAACCGTCCACCTACCACCATGTTGTCTACCAAACCATGTCCCTCAGTGCGGCACATACCCCCTTCTTGAACACCTCTAGGGATGATGACTTCCCCAAGCAGCCTGTTCCAGTGCCTCACACTGCTCTCTATGAATAAATTTTTCCAAATATCCAACCTGAGTTTCTCTATTGCAACTCAAAGCCATTCCTTCTTTGCTGATATCTATTAAATTACACAAGTGTCTTTCTATTCTAAATATGCCCAAAATGTTTTTATTTAGACATTATGCTGCTATAGCAGAAATGCTAAGTCACAGCTTGAAAGAGTGATTGAGCACTTGGTATGAAGGCAGAAACAACCCAGGGAAGCTCAGGTGCGTGCAATGTACCTGAGTGGCCAAAAGGGCAGAGTCAGAATCCACCCCTTCCCAAACCTTATTTAAGGGTTAGCATCAGTGGTAGTAAGGGTATCTTGCTGGATGTCCTTATGTACCTGAGACCTCTTGAAGGTAAGCAGTTTTTTTTTTTTTTGTTTCTCTGTTTGTTTTTTTCTCTCCTCCTTCCCCCCCTCTGTCCCTGAGGATGTTGCATTTGAGCAAGTCCTCACATATTGCACCCTAGGACTTTTCTACTCTGCTCTCATTGCTGAGCTTTCTGTTGTGTTACATCATTGCACCTGTTTAGTATAAACAAAATCACAAATATTTAAGATTACCTTTTGCTATACTTACAGTAGTTTAATAGAACAATGAAACAAAAGCAATTATGTTCTCTATGTGGAGCCCTGAGCAAGTTCTTAGCGGTCCTTAAAGTATAAACCAGTGGCAGCTTCCCTCTTCTTCCTTTACTGATTTTATAAATGCTTATGTCCAGTGAATAAACTGCCAGGCCATAAGTGATACCAGACAAAGAAAAAATTGTCTATCTAATCACTTCAGAGTAGCTTTTATTGAAGCGGTATCTTCTAAAGAATGTTTTCAAAAATACAGTTAAGATCTGAGCAGCCCAGGAAATTAATAAAACACTGCCCTAAAACTTTAGCTCTCTTGGGCCCCCCAGTAGCTGATACTGCTCAGCCTACAATTTAATAGATTTGGTAAGAAACGATGAACTCCAGGTTACTATTGAATTTTTATACGAAATAAATTAATCTAGTGGTTTTTGTGAATTTCATTCCACAAACCCTCTTCTAGTTTTCTTTTAATCCCTTCCTTTAAAGATTAATACACATTATCCATGTATGTTCTTAATTTTATGCATATTTCAGTTAATTTTATTAGTCCTAGGGATAAGTTGCTACATTTTATTTTTGAATGTAATTATTATCTCATCATTTACATAGAAAATGACTTAGAATGTAGGCAAAGTATCTGTGCTAATGATGTCAAATTAGTTTTTTCTCTGAAACATCCAAAGGAAGTGGCCTGAAGGTACCTATTTTTAATATATCTTAAATCAGGCAAACGGTAATGTTGAAAGTGGCACTGTAAAAGTGAAGTGGATACCATGATTACTTATTAAAATCACTAAGATATTGAACAATTATTTGTAGTCTGTGTGAAACAAGTTATGTCTACTCTTCAAAACTTTCAATTTACAAAAGTAGCAAATCTTGTAGTGTTTCTTTCAAGCTGCTTTTTTTTTTTTTTTTTTTTTTTTTTTTTTTTCTCCTCTCAGAACATGGGCATTTGAATTTTCCTGCTTTCTCCTTTTTCTTTTTCTTTTTTTCTTTTTCTTTTTTCTTTTTTTTTTTCCCCTTGGTAAAGCTAACAGATTTTCATTCCATTAAAACAAAATACTGGCACACAAACATGCAGTAGCAAAAGTGCAAGACTAGCAAACAGAATCTGTACAGTGATCATGTAATGTGATTGTCTTAATCTAATCATTAATTTGAGAGATTGTAATTTGGGAATATCTTCTGATGTATCAAGTACAGAAGTAGCCTCAGATGGTTTTTGTTAAAAACAAATATAATTGCGTAAAAATTAGGCTTAAAAAAAAATCTGTTCTAAATGACAGATGTTCATGATACTCATTGGCTAGTGGTAGGGCAGTAAAGACATTGTCCAAATTGAAAAGGTGGAGCTTCCACTTCAGGACAGACATAAACAACAGGGTTTGTGGTATCACTTTAGCATTGGCTAGAGATTATTGTCTGCTGCTGTAAAAGTAAAAAGTATAGGTGTTTGCTGATGTCATCAGAAAGTTACTTCAATTCACACCACTGTTATCTTAATGAGAAACGGAGTATAGGGAGACTACAGACAGTATCTAAAGGAGTGTGTCATCACAGCTCCCTCTTACTACCGATTCCAATGCATTCAGTTGACCTTTACAATAAAAGAAGAAAGGATGGGTGAATGTTAATTTACTACAAAGTTTTTCCACTAAGAAATACTTCTACTGTAATAACACACAAGCAGAGGTTTATTTGATAAAGAACAACCTATCCCCTTGTCTGCTGAAAAGCTTCAGAGTTTTTTTTTTTTATGGTTATACATCACTGCCATATTTTTTTCATGGCATCTTTGAGCCACTTTAAATGCTTTAAAAATTGATTGGAAAATAGAATTAAAAGAAGAAGACCCAAGTTCTTAATGCTTTAATTAAAAGTGCAGTGCAATCTATTCATTGCAATGGAGAGCTGATTGAGATATCCAGTCAACTGTCAATCCTAAGTCAAGTTGCTCTGGGAGCCCATGACTGTTTGTTACAGGAAAGCAGGTATTTTCAAGAAGATTGACTTCCTGTAACTTGAAAACAGCCTTCAGTGTTTACCATGTGCTCTGAACCTGCCTCTTCTTTACACTGTAATCTACTAACTTACACTATAACTTGTGTTTGCAGTTCCTAACTGACTAATATGTAGGATTTGTTTTCCTCTTTTTCCATTCCTTCCAATATTTATCATCCATCTAGTCTGTCATTTTCCTTGGACTACAGTCATTGCTAGAGATAAATTATAATTATTTTGTATGAATCTGTAAGGTAGACCTTAGCAGCCTGTATGCACTAGTATTGCACAACTATTCAAAATAAAAATAATAAAGTCACCATAAGGTATTTATTAATAAAATAAATAGTGGTAATAAATAACAATATCAAAGTAATTACTACTATCAGGATACAAAATAACTAATAAGGAAATGCAATGGCAATAATATTTGTGTAATAAAAGCTTAATTTGAAAGTGCTTAGAATGGGATAGTCTTAATTATCTGAGTGTGAATTTGTAGCTGAAGCCTGACCAATGATCAGTAAATACAGGAAATACAAATAAATAATACTGTCCTTAAGAGTCTTACACATGATTTTATTTAACGCTCTCATTAAAAGGTGTTCAAAAAGGTGTGAAAGTATGGTAACTACATTTGAAGGACTCCCACTTCAACAAAAAAAAGCTTTCTGAGTCTGAAAATCTGCTCAGAGTGTAAAATATGAGGTTAAATCTGACCAACAAAAGATTTGTCAGATGAGCAAACCTTCAAAACAGATTAGATCAGAAGTCGGAAAGCAGCTCAAATCTGTCTGAAAGATCCAGAAGCTGGTTTTTGGGGCATCTTCAGACACTGGTCTCTTGTCTTGTTATCTTTGAACCCATTGGCATCCCACGCTCATCTCTTTACTGTTTCACTGCAACATTTGATTTTTTTTTTTTTAATTCTTTTGTTTGTATATTGTGCTTCCTCTTAACTGGGACATATGGCAAATAGTGCCATATGATTCTTATATCCATGCCAGTATGCTTTATCTAGTAAGGTTGGTCATGTTTAAAAAAAAAAAAAAAAAAAAAGTTTTCTAGGGAAATCTGTGTTTCTCAGATATGTGCCTGCAAATTATAGGACCATGAATATAAATATTTTGACATTTTACTCAAAAAATAGACCCAAACCTTTAGGAATTCTTTAAATTCAGCCATTACATATTTTTAAAAGAATTGGTTTCTTTTGAGAAGGTGTGGAAAGTGATCATACATGAATGCCTGAAGTATTTGAGAAGAAATCTTAGAAGTCAGATGCATTCAGCTAAAGAAGAGTCTGTTTCTTAGCCTACCAGTGTAAGTGGAATGTAATACTTTTTTTTTTTTTTGCAAATATCTTGCAGAGATCCTTAAATTCTACTGAAAAGTAACTACATTAAACATTACATGTTACAAGGTCAAAGACCAAAAACTTAATGATACTCATTTCAGTTTCCAGCTTACATTTTAAAGATATATATATAAATATATAGCACCATATTAAATGCACATCATATAAATCAAAACATAACATCTGGCTGAGAAGAAAAGATAGTCTTACCTTTGCTACTCAAAGATAAAGCAGATTTCAGAATTTAGCCACTGGATCTTTTGCTATCATGAAAACAACAAAAAAAAAGCTGCATTTCTAGCAGAAAATGGAATTGTTAAGAGAAATTTCTCTTTGGGAGCTGAAGCTTCTTTGAGACTGAAGTTTCTCAGAGCTCTCTGATATGTATTTTTTCTTTTTTTTTAGTCCTGTGTCCTGGGCTTCTCAAAATCAATTGCAGTAAGCAAAGATAAATTTACATATCCATACATTTTTCCAACCTAAGGAAAAGACTGTAAAAGCAGGGTGGAACATGGAATAGCCCACAAAACCTAGCACAGACTGAAAGTACGCTTCAGAGTATCTTTTAAGTCATGTGAATTTCAAAAATTCCATTTATTCTTTTAACTGCATTTTCTAAATGAAAGGAGAAAAATGTCTGCTGAGATTACTGTCTGACTAGTTCATTCTTCAGTAATACAACTATACCCAGGCTAACAGAAAGGTTCTCAACTGTTGCTTAGGAAACTGCAAAGATTATCATTACTCCCCCCTGGATTTATAGTCTTTAACCAGGAGGAAAACATGGGTATTTCCTTATGTTATTTATCTTAAGGAAGTTAGTATAAGTAGATTTTTTGCATAACAAAGTTTTCTTTCATCTCAAGCAGTGCAAAGGCCAGTTTCTTCTCCACATTCTTCAGATTGCATCATTTCAAGTGTTGACTAAAAGTAAGCTGCTGCTTCCTCAGCCTTTAAAACTTCAATATTCAGAGCATATATTTTATTAAATTTAAATAGTCTACTTACATCTTGGGAACTTTAGTCTTCGGCCACTGAGATTGGGATGAGGTATCTTGGAGAATGTATTTCCATTTGAACTGTATTTCTGACTCTTTTAAAATTTATTTTACATTGTCATTATTTTGTTTCTTATTCCTATAGAAGAAAAGAAAAAATGAGACATCCCTGTAAGTCCTAGCTCCTGCTAAAACATCCTTTATAGTACTTTTCTTCAAATGCTTTGTGAATGAGCAGCCATTGAAAAGTCTGGATAAAATCTGTTCAAAGGATACAAATGGGAAAACAGACAAAGCTCTCCACTTGACCACAGCTTCTTTTATAAAGACTGATTTCAAAGTATTCTGACAGAAAATATGTTCAAAATATGAGTTCTAGTCACTACTAATCTAGAATAAATTTCTTTCTCAAAGATACAATAAGTAATGCCTCAATTGTAGCTTTTACTTGTTTAATAATATAACAAGGTCATTCAGAGGATCACTCACAGCAAAGTTTTCGTCTCCTGGTCATTTAGAATGAGGCACTGATTCAGCACATCTTGCTGTGGTGAGTCACTACAAGAGGCTCCACTGAAGACATCTGAAAGCTTCATCTCAACTACTACCCTCAAGGGATCATGACTGATACTGCCACCAATGATACTTATCCAGCAATGCAAATTTTCCAGTGAATGTAGCAATTCCCTGGGGGTGCGCAGGGGGATTACCCATCCCTTTGCCTATTGGGTACATCTGCATTCTGGCTCTGAAGTAGCATTGTGGCTGAAATCTAATCTCATGGTCAGAGACAGGGCAAATAAGCAAAAACTGTTAACTTCTGTAGCTTGCAGGCCTTAAAAATATGAACTAGATTTTGTAGCTTCCTAGTGAAAGAAACATCATAAATACTAAGTATTCATATGATACTTATTTTCAAAAGAGGACTTGTAACTTCTGGTCTGTTGTTAAAAATCATTGCTGTGCGCAAATGGTAGAGGTATCCATCTTTGGCATGAATGAGTTTGACAACACTAACAATGCAGGTGACGTTAATAAATCCTTATGCTGAATGAGAGCACAAGGCAGTCATAGCAATATTTTTTTCACCAGTCATACTAACCTTCTTATCTCTATTTATTACATCTCGCATCTGTTCTTACTGACTGTATTTCCAATGGATGAGGGATGCAGCTGTATATCTACTAATGCTGTACCTCATAGCAGTGTCACTGCGAAAACTAAAGGAAGGAAGTTGGTAAAACTGTTAGAGCTTTGTCCTGAATCTATACTCTGGTAAATTAATTACAAAATTTCAATTTCTCATCTCATGTAGTTTTAAACATCTTTTTCTATAAGGTGGGTACTTGTAATGTATTGCAACAACAACAAAAAAAAAACCCACCAACATAACAAATCAACACTTCATTATGTTTTCTTAATGTTTTGCCTTAATGTTTTGTAGGCTTTTAATCTACTGTAATTGGTTCTCACCTCAGGACTATAAACTTGCATAAGCGGTTTTAAATTATAAATTTTTGCTGTAGCGGAAAGCAGCTATAGAGGATTATTTTGGAAGATATGTTGACCAAATTGGTTTTATTTGGAGCAAGTTATCCTGCTTCAACTTCCAGGAGTGAATCACAGGTAAAACCTCAGGCATTCATCAGAAGTGATTGCTGATTAGCAAACTACACAATATACTCTTTTCTAAGTGCAGGACTCTTTCCTGAATTCTTCTGCCTGCACAGCATCAGGATTTCTTTTAAGATGAGGTGGAACATCCTTCGTGTTGTGAGATATATTTTAAAAATATTTCAAGTAGTCTCTTTATGCACTTGATCTCTCTGAGCTCCCTTTTAATGTAAAGCTGAGCTGAAAAAGATAGCTACCTACTGTTATGTTGTCTTGTGGAAGAATGTGTTGATGCCTCTGAAATTCAATTTGGGAAAGGAATGGGTTTTTTCAAAATTAGATACTCCTACAAAGATTGTTGTTGGTGTTTTGTGGTTGGTTTTTTTTTTTTTTTTTTTTTTTTTTTTTTTGTTACAATATGCCAGTGATGGCTTCTGCAAGTGGAATCACAAGTTAGAGGCAAATGCAATGAGTGGAAGTCTAGGGTATTTGAAGTGTTAAGTGATTACAGAAATGTTAATCTGATTTCGAATTAACAAGAAATAGTTATCCACAGATATAATTGTCCAGATTCAGAATTATTTGTTGTGTGTTCCCCATACCTTATATCCAACTAATTCCTAGTGTTTGTGAACACTTACCACTACTTACCACTATTTACTTTTATGGTTTTAAAGAATTCACAGTGAAACATCACTTAGCAATGTCTAAATGCATCACAATATTACTCTTGCTTTAAAAATTAAAACAAAAGGTGTTTCAAAAAGTAATACTCTTCTAAATTTCTCTAGAGAAACTAATGAAAATGCATTTACAACACAAAATGTTGCTTGTAAAACTAACAAGACATAACAATATAAACTCAGAAAATGAACAGAATCACTAAGAACCACATAGCTGGCATGCTTGTTTTCTAGTATTGCTAAGCTCCAGAAACTAATCAATACAAAAAATGAAAATAAAATTTGTATATCACAAGATTAATGGACTGTATTTAGAGTTTGACAGTTGTCTAGGGAACTGAAAGGAAAAAAAGTGTAACTTCTTGCTGAGAGGCTTATACAGAATTCTGAGCTGTATGTGGTCTTTGCTGTGTGAGGTACAAGCATGGAAAGTCAAAGTGAGAATAGAATATTTTATATCTGTGGCTTAACATGATCAATGAAAAATACACATGGATTTCAAGTTCCATTTGCATGCAACTGCTTAGTAAAGCTAAATTAATCCCTAGGTTTGGAATGTTTTCTTAATGGAAAGAATTATGGATTATGGAAGTACCATTTTGATCTAGTCAGAACTACAATGTAGTAAAGCAAGTTATCCCACTTATTTAGAAGACATCTTTTCTTATACTGTTTATCAGCCCAATATTGTACTAATAGAGGCCTGTGGTTCTAGGTAACGTTGTGGGATTGCTAATAGAATTCTAGCATTCTTTCTATGCATTAGAATTATAACAATTATATAGAATTATAGAACTATAACAATCTGATACATAGAAAACGTAAGGCAGGTAACTCAAACTAGTAGTATTAAAAACTCACTTAATACTCAGCTACAGGTTCACTAAATAGGTAGAAATTCTTTTCTAACACATGTTGAAATGTATTTATACTGTTTTCATTCATAATTTAAGTAATATGAAAAAATATGAAGATTTTAATTCTAAGGGAGGTCCTAATTTTAAATAAACAATATCTAATTTAAGCATAAATCTATAAGTGGAAGTGTCTGCTATGCAGCTCTGATGGGGATCTCGTTGAGTAGTTATACTGGGAACACAGAGTGAATAATACTGATACTGTTGTGGTTTGTTTTTTTTTTTTTTTTTCTCCATACCGGCACCTGTGAAATCATGTCAGATTTATTAGTGGCCATCATGCTTTCAGTCAGGAACTTTGCAAAGAAGTATGAGCCTGTGCCTGTCACAGTGCCAAGATAGGGAGTCAGCTGTATGTTATGCATGCACTGTTTGGCTGGTCTTTATACATGCAGTCCTTCAACACATGACAGACATCAGTTTAACTGTGCAGGTAGCTCAACATTACAGCATGTATGCAATTGATATATCTGGTATGTGTCACACATCAGTATGTGCAATGCAGTCAGGGGAAACATAGTCTTACTGATCTGGTGATATGACGGCTTGAGCCATGACCTCAGAGAAGCAGCAAGGAAAACAATTCCAGGTTGAAAGAAGGACCTGTGCATACGATAGCCCTATGATTTACATTTGCCTAAGTAGGACTTCTCAATAAGGAAAGATTGGTAACTACAAGCAGTGCTTTGAAAGTTAGAAAATGATAGAATCATTTGAGTTGAAAAAGACCTTTAAAGGTCATGTAGTCCAACTCCCCTGCAAAGAACAGGCGCACCTACAGCTCATCATGTTTTTCAGAGCCTGGTAACTGCCTCCTATTTAATTATGTTGGCCCATGACATCAGAAGCAGCTGTTGGTGGTATGGCAGTAGAGGTTGAACCTTTCCACCAATATTCAGTAATCTGTTGCCATGTGACGGAAAGCAGCAAAGGAGCAGTCAGAAAAAATGGTGTCTGGCATGGAAGTGCCTGTGAAGCAATGGGGTGGTTGCATGGTTGAATTCCTCCATGCAGGAAAAAACGGCATACTGACATTCACTGATGCTTGCTGGTTGGTGATGGAGACCCAGCAGTGGATGTGAATGCAGTGAGGTGGTGGGTGGTGCGTTTCAGCAGAGGCAAAAGTGTCTGCTGTTGGTGATGTTTGAGTGCAACACAAAGGCTCTTGTTAATTGCTGTGAAAATGCACAGCTAATGGTGGTGACTATGCTGAAAAATTGTGTTTTGTAGCTGAGAATTTGCTCTATCAAATGTTAGTGTGCTGTTTTTGTGCTTTTTATATCAGTTGTATTTTCTACAGGAATTAATAGGAGGCATTACTTTTGGAGTGATCTATGTATAAACAGTGAACAACTAATCTGAGCAGAAATAATCTTTATGATTTTTACATGTGAAAGAGCTCACAAATGCTTAAGCTCTTTAATTCAACATTAACTTTTTACAATTAAAAATACAGTTAAAATGTTACAATTATTTAAATGGTTTATAAAACACATTCTGTTCTATTTTAGTTGGTAGAATAAATGAACAGTCTTTTTTTTTTTTTTTTTTTTTTTTTTTTGTAGGAAGGCCTTAGAAAGACTTTTTGTGTCTTTTTGTGACCACTTTGAAATTTTTTGAGAATTTGAAATGACAGTTTTGGGTTGGGCTGGCTGCTGCTCTTGTTTTTTGAGGGGCTTTTAGTTGTTTTTTTTTTTTTTTCTTTTTTGTGGGAATCATTTTGCAAATGAAAAACCAGATACTCTTGTGACCTATAATTTAATTTGCATACTCCTGTTTAGGATTACAGTGGTGGCACTTATACACACTGCGGTTGTTCAAAAGCGTGTTGTGCTCCTACTTCGTATTTACATTTTGAAGTAATGCAGCCTCTGCTTGAGCTACACTTAATCTGCTCTTTACCTAGTTACAGGACAAGAAAAATCAAGTAATAGTACTATAAGAAGTACTAGAAGAACAGTACTATTATTTAGACGTAAGGAAGAACTTTTTCTCTCAGAGAGTGGTCAGGCACTGGAATGGCTGTCCAGAGAGCTGGTGGAGTTGCTGTCCCTGGCAGTGTTCAAGAGGCATCTGGATGACGTGCTGCGTGATATGGTTTAGTAGCTTGTAGTGGCAATGGTGATGAGGAGATGGTTGGACTAGATGATCTTGTAGGTCTTTTCCAACCTTGAGGTTCTATGATTCTAAGAATAATGCTGGGGACTTCAGATAACCATAAGAAAACTTCGGTGCAAGCAGGTGAACTTTGATGTAAGATTCCAGCTCTGAGTTCCTTCCTGAGGCAGACAATTACTTAGGTTGTTCTGAAAGTAATGCCTCCAGTTTATTTCTACAGAAACTACAAGAAATATAAAGAGCACAATAACACAATAGTGTTATATTGCTGCGAATTTGCTCTACTTTTCAACATAGTCACTGCCATTAGCTATGCTTTTTCACCAGCAATGAAAAAAAGACCTGTATGCCAGGCTCATGAAACAAATGAATAAAAAAAATTAAAAAAAAAAAAAAAGGCAACAAAATTTAAAGGAATATTGGCAGGAAGGCTCAACCTCTAATTCTTTTTCACCAACAATGGCATCTGAGGTTATGGGCCAACATAATAATATGAGAGGCATTACTTTTGGAGCAGCCTTCATAGATTACAGGGCAGTGCTGTTGGCAAAGTGCTTCAGAGCTTTTAATCAGGAATAGTAGCTGGGACCTCAGCTATTATTCCTAGGAAGCCTCAGTTCAGTGTATACATCTGTCCTGCAAGCAGTCTGAATGTGTGTCAATTTCGTTATGATACTTTAAGTGTTTTATGAATTCAATGTGACACTGATGAAATGATATTTGCTGCAATATATGTTAATCAGCATACATTACTGATTAACAGCTGCAAGCTAAAAAAAAAATAGAGTAGAGGAGTACACTGAGTGGCAAATAAACTGATTAGACTCAAAGTTAAGCTTCTAAATTTATCTAGAATTATCTGATTTAAAAAAAAAAAAAAGAGTAAATCCTGGATCTTACTTTCAGCAGTTGTTTTCAGAGGCCAACAAAAAGGTAATCTAAACAAATAGGATTACCAAATATCATAAACTTGTACTTATTTTCCATTAGATTTAACTCAAGTTTGAACAGTTTTTATTTGTCACCTTATATCACGAACGGTATATCAGTAAAAACTGCCAGGATTTTCATTTTAGGGATTCAGGTCATAACTTTGCCTACTTTGAAGAAGTCTCAGCATCTGCTGTTATCTGATACATCAAAAGTTGTGGGACTTCAGCAACGTAATACATAGCATATATTTAACACATATGGGGCCAAGAATGCAAGCAGCAGCAGGATGCTGTCAGTCACAAGTTCTGTTTCACATCCCACCTTCATTATTGCCTCTAAAGTTCTTTGTCTACTGAAGGTGTGAAAAAAAAACTACGAACTAACTCATTTAGTGCTATCTGATGAAGAAAAAGAGGTGAAAACACAATGTATCATCAACAAATTTATTTGGAAGGCACACTTCACATTTTTTCCTTTCCCTTGACATTCCCCACCCCCAAATACTGATAATGAAGGGAAATGACCAAATTACGTTGGTGACAAAAGTTAGGAGAGTATAAGGGAGTTGTTCCTCAGTGAAGCAGTGGCAGCCCCCACCTCTGCTAGCATCTTTTATTACCTCAACACAACTTAAAATGCAGTTTAATTAGCACAGCTGAGAAAATCAGTGTGAGGTCTTAACTTTTGCTCTTTAGAGGAAAAGATCATGAGCTAACAATACAAGCATATTTTCTATAAATACCAAGACCTCATAAATAACATATCTGTTTGACAGGTGCTATGGAGCTTCAAATTACCACAGCAGCTTGCAATCTAGTCTTTAACACAGTCTTCTCCCAAAATGGAGATGTGTGAGAGTAAATTAAGGTTAATTAGACTTAAAAAGTCTTCATGGAAAACTGCTTTCTTGAAAAATCCATTATGAAAGCACAAAAGTAGTATGTTTTTAAACAAGCATCATTGTTATTATTTACTTATGCTGAAGTTACTTAAACAAGGAAGTCACAGACGTATTGATTTGGCAACATAAAAAATATGAATTGTAAACTTCATCCTTTCCTATCACTGCTTCATGTATAGGCCTCACTTGCTGCACTGAGCAACAACTGAGAGTCAATCCTGCATCTTTTTCTTACACAGACTGAGACAGTGTTTTGTAAACAGTGAGCTCCTCAATGGTGTTGTATGTTTTTTGGCATCTTTTTATTTCTACTTTTTTTTTTCCTCATGAAAATTATTTATTAATTAATACTACAGTACTATATATATTGAATACCATGTGAATCTACATCTGTGGAACCACTACTGAAAAAAAGAATTAATCTATCAAAATGAGCTTTATTTATATCTTTTACCTTTAATAATAACTGAATGCTGTATTTACTACTAAAAACAGTGAATAAGACAATAGATAAATGAAAAAGAACATGAAGAAATACAATAATTATTCTGCTTATTTATCCAAATTGTCCTATCAAGAAGGATATGTTAAGCTAAGCAGTGATGTTATGGACAAAATGTGAGCAGTATTGTCAGTGTGGCCCTCTGGTTAATTCACAGTTGGTGAGTCCATTCTCTCATACGCACTGACACACAATCTGTATTCTATGGGGAAAAAGAAATGGCACAGAAAGAAAATATTTCCTTATATGCCTTTTAGAAAAATCTAACCAATAAGGAGATTTTGACAAAGAACAGACACGCACATCATATATAAAATATAATATATATATATATATATATATATATAGTGTGTGTGTGTGTGTGTGCATATTGAAAATGGCATTAACAAACCACATGGATTTTATTCCTGGATCATCAGAATCTGAGATGCTCGGAGTCTTACAAGACCTGCTGTTCCTGAGCCTGGATATCACCACATTTGTCTTCTTAGGAAACAAGGTCATTTCTATAAAATGCCAAGAATTAATGTAGTACACCTTGATGATAAAAAGATCTGATTTTGCAAGCAAGTCTACTGCATTACACTATCACATGAAGAGGCCAGATATCAGATTTAACTAGGTTAAAATAAAAAAAAATCACACCATCATCACAATCAGTCAGTACAAAATGGCTTTGAATTCCCCATTCCATCTTTAGCTCTACCTTAACAGCAAACCAGAGGGTACAGTCTCGTTCCAAAATATGGAAAAGATCATATAGCTAAGATTTATTACAGGTACAATTTAATGTTTTGCCACCTTACCTGATTGAGGAAGAATGACAAATCACTGCAAAGCCCAGCATCCAAAAATAACGTGGTAATATGTATCCCCTCCTGAAATTGTACAGATTTTCATCCACAAAGGTTTACTAATTAATCATAATTTCTGTATTCTCAGTGGAAAAGAAAACACAGAGACCTTTCCAGAATCCTCTCTGATTCTGCCTCCGCTTCCTGTTCCCTCTCACTCTATGGTACCCAACATATATCAGAAAACAGCTTATTAGGAAGAGGGAGGGTGAAGGGTGGGGGAGCGGAGGGGGAGAAGAAATGAAAAAAAGCGGCACCTAACGTGGCAGCTCCACCTACTGGTAAAGATAACGAACACGTACAAAGCATCAACGCTACACTTCAAACTGATGCTGTGTAGTAAGTTCCTCCAGGCAAGAAACAGAGCAGACCAGCAGAGTCACTCCAATTATTGAATAACTCTTCTAAAGATTTTTTTTCTTAATATTTTAATATTTTAGTTTAAAAACAGTTGTCTAAATACATTTAGCAGGGTCTTTAGCTGTAAATTTGTTGTTCCTTATAAAAATCTATGAAGAGAAGAATGTATAGATGGCTCAGTTACTGACCGTTCCCTTCACTGCTCTGTGCTGAATTTGATGTGTATCTAGATGCTGTCCTATTTGTTGCAAACTACCACGCATCTTTAGCATCACTTTTTTTAATTTTTATTATTCTGTGTCTAAAATGTGCCATGCTTATATAGAAGTCTCAAAGTCTTTCCCTTATACAGGATTCCTGGGATTTATGTATTCTTACCTAGGACTCCTCTGGCCATGCTGGGAAGATTTATTAGGGCAGGGGCTCCAAAATCTCTTGGCCTGTGTGCAATAGTGCTGAGCGAATATTGTGCTCCAGGCAACGTTGTTAGAGACCACTATTGTTCCTAACTGATCCAGTATCAAACTACCAGCTTTGTTCAATCATGTGGGATTTAATGAACAAATGTTATCCTCCCTCAAAACAACAGAAAACCAACATAAGAAACAATTACTATTTTGCCCCCTCTATTTTCTTTAAGCACCTTTTCAGCAATGGATAGAGATGGTGCAGTTCTCTGTTGTAGTGGTCATTCACAGGTTGTGGAAAAGAGTGACTGCTGGGCTGCCAGCATGCATTCAGCACAGTGGCTGCTATGGAGCCACGACTGCATGGAGCAGCAGCCGCAGCAACAGCTGCCTGCAACTGCTGTCCTTTATCTATACTATTATCTATAAATCCCTTTGTCAGTTAGCATACTTAAACCACAATCCTTAAGCATTTGTGTCAACTTGTGAATAGTCCTTTTTATTTCAGTTCAATTTTGTGTGTGCTTGACAGGTATGGACTGTAAATTCCTGAATTTGACTTACAAAAGCAAAAAGAAATGTATATTCAGACAGTAATCCTAAAATGGCCACAATAATTTCTGCATAATAAGTGAAAGAGAATGTGAATGTGCCCCTAGCTTGCAAATGCAGGTGCATTTCTTTTCTTGTTTGTTTTTGTAAAACTTGAGTACAGTCCTGATCACAGTGCTCAGGCAAATCCTCCCTTTATTTCAAATATACTACGAGGGTGTGAACATACACCAGTTTTATTTAAAAAAAAAAAAAATCTCCCTTTAATATTTACACGTTCAAACTTTCAGAAGTTAAGAAGAAATATATTTTCACCAAAAAAAAAAATTGTTATTTCTTGTCACTCAAGCAGTGCTTTTGCTCTCATAGGATTATGTTATATTAGTGAATTCATGAATGTACAGAAGCTGGTGTCTTGATTTTAAGCTCACTGGGAACATTGTTTTGTAACTGTATTTTGTTTTCAAAAGCAAACTGCTCCTTGGATAGGACTTGACTTTGCTTACGTGCTGCATAACTTTTATTTGTTATTTTTAATCACAGACATTTTTCTTTTCTCTGAAGGTCTTTAGAAAGTCTCAATGTCATAGCCAAAATGCAATCATTTAGTCCCATCATAGTAAGGAGAGGGTTATACATATTGAATCTGACGTGGAAAAATTAAGAAATTCTAGTCTCCATAATAAACTATTTTAACCTTATTAAAAGTAGGAAACCATCCTTAATTCTGGCAGCAATAGACAAAGGTGTATAAAAAGCAATTTTGATTATAGGGTGGTTCAGAAATTTGATTTCTATTGGAAGCTTTATAACAGCGTATCTTGAAATAACTAATTTTGATGTGCTAATATTCCAAAAGATGGGTAGACTGATGTCATATTGTCAAAGACCCCTTGGTCCTACTTTTTTTAATAGGACCTTCTTTTAGGTATAGGTCTGATGTTAGAGATGTGTTGTGTCACTGACTTAAAAAGTGCAACGATCAACCGTCATCATTAAAATAATATCCAGGAAAAAAAAGGTTTTTTTTAATCAATATTATGATGCACAAAAAGACACAGGAAGTATTAATTTATGAGTATGGCTCCTAGATGGCTCATATTCTTCTTGAATCAATGTACAGGATTACCTGTATATTGCTTGATTCATATTCACAGAAACCATTCCAACACTGTGACTTATGAAACAGAGTCTGAATCAGGATCTGAAGAATTCCTTAACGCTTTTTTGAGTAGTGGAGTTGTGGAACAACAGGGCAGAAACAAATAATTATGCTATGTGCATTTACAGAGTAAAGACATCAAATCATCTATATATAGAAAAAAACCAACAACTCAACTACACTAGAATTTTAAATATTAACATTCAATTTAAAAAAAGCTCATTCACCACAAACCTGTATAAAATGCATATATGCCACACATACTTCATATATAAAAGGCATATGTATACAAAACTTTATGTATACAAAATCTCTCCCTCCTTTTCTCTCTCTCACCCCCAAGATCCCACTCAACATTACAGCAGTCTAAACTAGACTGCTAGATCTGAAAATGCAATATGGTTATTTAAAAGACAGCAGTGAATAAACTGCTTTGACAAAAGTAATTTACACCTGTGCCAGTGTGGCACTTGTTGAATTTAAATTATTAGTACAATGTTGATGAATCATCACTGAAAGTTCATTGTGGAAATTATATTTAAAATTATAACTTGGAGCCTGGACATTTATAAATAATTTGTTTGAGAATCCTACCCCAGGTGCAGTTCTGCTCTCAGAAATGACTGAATAAACTGCAAAGCTATTCAGTCACTTTTAATTAAACAGCTGAAACAGAAATGTTGAGAATGTTAGCTGCAAAGAGAAAAATAACTTTAGTGTGTTAAACATGAATGAGTACAGTCCCTGTGACCCTTCATGAAACCTCCTATAAGGGCAAGCCTTGCATATAGATCACACATAACTTCTCAGTAATATTTTATTTGATTAATGATATTATTTTTGGGCAATAATTCTAATCGGTAGTTCTCAGGCACTTTTATGAACTATACATCGTGACATTCATCATCTGTCAAATTAACACACTTAAAGGCACAATGTGTTTGTCCAGCTATCTGTTCCTTTAACTACATACCTGCCTTTGAAAATGAACTAAACTGCAGTATATGGCTAAGTGATATTAAGTTAAACACTGGTCGATATAATAGCGTAAATGTATCTTTCAACCTTCCACTTCTTTATTTTCACTAGAGTGAAAATCGGAAAGATTGATTTTAATAAAATTTGTGTTAGGTAACTAATACATGTTTTCAAGCCTTGGACCTGATAGTCACTTTAGAGCTAATAATTTGCATTTTTCAAGAATCTGTATATACATCTGCTTCCCACTGAGGGTAGTAACTAAAATTTAGAGAAGGTAATATACTTAACTGCAGTGGAAAAATCTCTCAAATTTAAGGATAATAGTGATAGGCTTATAGACAAGTTTTTACTGTTACTTTTTCTTCAAGACCTTGTGGATTGCACCCATGGAATTTCAAAACTCGGAAAGAGTACAAAAGCCAATTGGATGCTATAGAGTAGAACTGCAGATCTTTGGATAAAGAGGAGGCTGAAGATATGCTTCAACAAGGTCTTCTCTGTATCACCAATAATAAGATTCCGTCTGTAGAATCACTTAACAGTAGAAGAACTTCATAGTAAATTAAGCCTTTGACTATTAAAATGAAGCTTTTGACAACAGATCACAGAGCACATTACCTGAAAAATGATCTGCTTTAAGTTGTTCATAATAGTATCATAATAAAGGTATGTGATCAGCAGTGCGCTATGTAGTGATTGTAGCCTTTAACAATAACATAGAAGTGTTTCAACATTAGTGTCACTATATAACAGAGCCCTCCTATTCTTGTAGAAAAGTAACAAAAGGCTATACTCAAATGACCTCAATCAATGCAATCCCAGTAATTCCACTGTTTTAGTAAAAATTAACTAAAGAAAGTCTCAAAGCATAACTAGAATAACATAGTAATGGCAATAATAATAACAGAATAACCACTCCAGCCACCTTCCAGATGTGCCAAAGTGCTTCCAGAATACTGTGCTCTTGTTAAAATCACAATAATAAAAACACTGTTAGCTGAACACAATATTAGCTATATTATCTGTTGTCTATGTTGGCTCAACACAGTAGAGTCACAAATGATAACAAATTCATTAAAAATTCCCCTCTTTTAATTGATATATAATATGCTTGTAAAACTCACAGATAGGCCAAATTATGAAAAATTATTATGAAAAATTATGAAAAACACCATGTATGTATGTGAGTAATAAATCACTTCAGGAACAGAGATAATATTTTCTGGCTTTAGAAGGGGCTTAGGACAAAATAATTATGTTAGCTAGCCCTAATGTAGAGAGCGAGTCTCAAGTATTTTAATATTCCTTGTAATGTCTAACAAAATAAGCCACGTCTGGGAAGTTATTTTAGGCACTATATACTCACAGGTTATAGACCATCTTCTAAAGAATTCCATATATATTTATATGATGAGACATATGTACAAAGATGAAATGCAGGTGAGCAATTTCAAAGCAAACAAATAGAATTTCAGATAGACAAATGAATTAAACGATACCTCAGCAACAAGTGCAGTAGTGCTCTCAGAGCTAGTAACAAAATCTAATAACGCTCTCCCAGGACACCTATAAATGGAGAGATTGCATTCATCTGTTTTCATTCCATTTATTGCTACTGAGTCATGTGGTTTAATTGGTCAGATGAAAGGTAATCATCACTTGAAGAGAGGGGAGCTTTTGTTAAGCAAACCTCAAGTTATGATTTATTTATTTCCTAGACTTTTAAAGCTGGAATGCTTAGAAGAATTGCTCTGTTAAATGTTAAATATGTTAAATAACATGCACTTGCCAAGTTGATTTTGCATTAGAAAGTTTATCTGCATTTTACAGTATGCCTAGTAATTATCTGAAAATAGTAGGTACTGAAAGGTACTGAAAATAGTACCTTTATAGTTAAATTAGGAAAGCATACTACACTGAGATACATAATTAAAAAAAAAAAAGAAGAAAAAAAGAAAAAAAAAAAACAACCAAAACTCCAACAAGTTAAAGGATAATAATTTTACCATGATCTGCTTTCATCCAAGAGTGATGAAGATACAGAATGCTTGGTGCATTGAACTGTGAAGACAGCACAGGCTAATGCCTTAGTGCTTCTCACCATAGGCATATGAATGTCACAGACACGAAAGGTGGAAGTGGTATGTATTTTTTAAAACTGTTGCATACATTCCCTTTCAAATCTGTGTTCTCAATTGGTCACTAAAAGCGATTCAATGCTAGCCTCAGGCAGCTAAGAAATGACTGGCTTTTTGAAAATATTACAAATCTGATCTAAAATATTGCCTTCTTCAAAAGTAATCATGAAGATCAAATAGTTTTCATTACACAGAAAATATTCAGGAAAATTTTAATTTCCAAAGCTAATCTTAGTTTCTTCTTAGGTGGAGATGAAATGGTACCATGCACTAATACGCCTCAAATGCCAATATTTCATGTCTGAAAAAAATGTAGTAAAATTATGCTTCATACTTAGAATTGTCCCAAATTTCAGTTTCACTTCCATAAGTAATTTGAAAAAGTGACCCTCAAATTTTAAGGACAGGAATGATAGACTTGAGATTTAATCAGAACTAGATAACAAAGGCTGATAACTTTTGATTGAAGTTAATTTTATGTCTTTTAAGAAGATGGCAGATAAAGAAACCATGAACCTCCTCACTCTGCAGACCTGCTTTCTACCTTAGCAATTTACTGAATAGGCCTAGAGTTTAGAGTTTAAGAGATTTATGGATAAAGATTACAAAATGGAAATTTAAGGGTTCTAAATATGTGAAAATACGTGATAAATGTCTATTGGCCAGAACAACTACTGGCAGTGCACCAGAGGCTTAATTCCTATGTACTTTGGAAACTGGAGTTTGACCTTTTGCTTCATCTCTTCTGGGTAAATGTTTTTGCGTCGTTTAATAAAATGAGTATTTTTTATGCATATGGCTGTTAGCCATGCTCTGAGAGGCAAAGAAATTTCTGGTAGAAACCAACTTTATCAGCATGGTTGAGTAAGCAGAAAGATTCTTCTAGCTATTCCACTTTTAAGACTAGTTTAAAAATGTCGGAAAATGAGATTTGTTCAATCGATATAGGTTTTAATTCCCATATAATTACTATTAGTGTAATTAATTAAAACATTACTAAGCCATGTTTATAGGTGTTTTTGGAGACTGTTAGTAGATTTAGAATCAGTTCAGAGAGTTAATGTCATTTATTGATTTTCAGAGTACTCTTCTGAATTTTTCGTAGAAGAAACTATTTTTTTTCACGCAAGTGTAACGGGCAAATTTATGCCACTAACAACTGCAGTTTTTACACACAACTGTAAACTTAAAAAAAACCAAAAAACTGTTAAATTCAGAAATTACTTTTTCGTTTATTATTATTATTTACTTTTTTATCTTTGACTTACAGTAACATTTTCTTGTGGTATATGTGAGACATTTTCATAACTCATTTTTGTTGTGCTTTTCATAGACAATACAGAAAAGCAAAGCTAGTTTTGTCAATGAGCTTTACCATTAAGATGTAATTGTGATGTATCTACATATTAAAGAAGTGATCTGTAGAAGGATAACAATTACAGTTCGTTTGTTTGTTTGAAAAAAAGTTTCAGTGAGTTTGGGAGAGAGAAATAGCATTTATAAGGGTGCTGAAATGCATTTGTCTACCCATAAATCATTTTGCTGAATGGTTACACCTCAGCTAATAATTATATATTAACATTGCTATAAGTAATAAAGACTACAATCTCCAAATCTCTTGTAAAATCTGCATCTCATTTCTTATATTTAATTCAAATTTTTCATTTTTTTGGAAATGAAAAAATATTTTATCGCTTATGAAGTTAAATTAGTAAATTCAATTAGTACCTGAAATTTTAATGTTGCATACTCCAATGAAAAGTACATTCAGTAAGACACAAAATAGGCTTTAGAACATCAACTTAACCAATTTAGGCTAGCAATAGGCCTAACGCATAATAACTTCATAAGTATTTCCATAACTATAAAAAGCTGTCAAAGTATATTCAAAAAGTAAATAACGTTACGTGTGTTTTGGGTCCTGGACTTCGAATGCAAAGCCGCAGCTCAGCACCAAGGACAGCACTCACCCCTCCACTTCTTCAAGCGCAACTACAAGAATAACAGCTGTACTTTTCAGTGAAATCCCTGACCTTTTTAAAGCTATGAAAAGTATCTGATATACGGTACAGTACTTTAAAGTAGTTTTTCTTTATTGTAAGGTCAGAATAGAGCTTAGTTAACAATCTCGGTCAAATTCTCAGTCCATTCTCACACATTGGCGCTACGACATACAATCATTACTCCAACTATTTTGGTACTTCAGATTCTGTGATAGTCCCGGATTCTATTGTAGGGATTGAACAAGCATAGGAACTGATCTCTTCCCTGAAGAACTGGTATTCCAAGGATTTTTGGGAACTGTGATAAATGGTTTAACCTGTTGCTACTGAAAGGGACAGTCTCTCCAGCAACTTCCCTGTGTTCATGTTAGTGATTTTTGTGATTAATTAAATCATGGATTCTAATTATTTTTTGTTTGTTTGTTTTCCATCTAGATACTCTATTCCTAATTAACTCTTCCTGCACTCTTTTCTTCTCCTGTATCTCACATTTGGATGAGACTTTCCATTTTCCTCCAAAACTGAGAATCGTCGTGCCAGCTCTGCATGCAGATGTCTGGTAGTCGTTTGATGTATTAGAGCAACTCAAAATGATAGAAAACTTTGAAGGCAATAGTGATAAAATAGGATGACACAATAATTTGTTATTGTAGACAAACTGACAGTTTGTTTATTTGTATTACTAGAAGAGTAGACACACACAGCTACAGAGCATCCCAGCACTTCAGTAATAGTAAATCCAACTTTGGTGTCATGGAGAACATGGCTAGAGACAACTGGAGCGGGGAATTCAATTTGCATATTAGACTGATAATATCAAGAATATTACAGAGCATATTCAGACTGCTATAAAATATAGAAGAGAGCCTTAGACCAAAATTAGTAAAACTGATCGCTATATTAACTCTTTAGTGAGCAATAATATATTATCCCAGGCTAAATCTGAGCAGCCCTTCATTTTGTCTTACATAACAATTTTTCTTCTCCGGCTTTCAATAAAGACATAAATGTAATTTTTATTTTGCACAATTAACAATCAACAGGAAAAAAAAAAAAAAAAAAGCAGGAAATCATCTTCTGTTATTTTGCAGGGGTTCCAAATGAAGAATGATTTTTTTTTTTATTTCCAAACGTCCCATATATAAATAAATCATAAAGCACTGATACCTTGCAGAATCTCGAGTTCTCTGCAATTCTTTACATATGGATGCAAAGATACATACTCCACTAATATAAAAACTTTTGCAGCCTAAACCGTAAATGATTTCTTAAAAAATGTGTAAGCATTTATTAGTCCTGACCTAGTTACTTCATTTTAAACTTGTGCAATCAAGGGCTAATATGCCATTTAAAACTGAAACGCTGTCGTTTTGATAGGGTGTAAAAAATTCAGCTGAGCTCACTTCCTTGCCAGTAGGTGGAGCTAGCACGTAATATGCTGCCTCCTTTTTTCCTCCCCCTTAACCCTCCCCTCCCTTTTTTTCTCCACACCAATTTTCTGATCGATGTTGGGATTCACAGAGTGAATCTCAGAACAGGAAGCAGGAGGAGAGACTACATAATACTGCAGAAGCTGCTTTGTTGTTTTGATGGGGAGGTTCTTTCTTCATTTCTTTCCCTTTTCATTTCAGTGAAATTAAGAGTTTACAAGCTTCTGTGCCAAGGAAACTGAACCTGCAGTATAAAGAGCCTTATCATCTACAAGTGTACAGATATTCCTTATGCCATGATTTGTAATTCACTCTTAATCAGGTAAGAAAATTTGATATTTTAATTTAAAATTTATTTAGTAGACAATACATTCCAGTTGTTTTGCACCAAGATTTTTCTCTCGTGGTGCCACACCTAGTTTTCAATTAATATTAATACAGCAAGAGGAGAGGCAACAATAGCCATCTTTGAAATTGCATGGATATTTCATAGAATTTATTTAGGTCTCACCACAGAAATGAAACATTGTGTTGTTCTCTGGAGTTCTCTGGTCAGTCCTATATTTTATTGAGATTTTATACTTAAAATTAGAATTACTTCTGAATCATTATTTTTCATCCCTACTGTGGTAATTTGTTGTTTTGATGTGATTATCTACAAGTGTTTTCTTTTTCTACTGGATGTTATATTCATGCTGTATCCGAGATACAAATTGGAGTGGTATTCTAAAGCACA
The DNA here is from genome assembly GCF_019232065.1 of Centrocercus urophasianus. NCBI lineage: Eukaryota > Metazoa > Chordata > Aves > Galliformes > Phasianidae > Centrocercus > Centrocercus urophasianus. Next base: position 19,629,989 of record NW_024884756.1, on the reverse strand, counting down.
TTAATCCATCCCTAGGATTGCTCAGTTTTAAAACTATCCTGATTTAATGCAGAAATGTGCTGTTGCTTCTTTATACCATCTTCAGGCAGAGGCTTTCTAGACTTCCTAAATTCATCATTTTGTTTCTGTGGGGTATAGGAGATTTGCGGGATTCTCCCCTCCCTCGTCTCCCAAAACAGCCTCTCTCTGATGGAAGACAGAATGGAGGACTTGTCTGTGACTAAATATGGTTTAGCACTGCTGTAAATAACATATGAGACACGTTTCTGTTTTGTAAAATGTTTTGTGCATAAGAATGAATTGTTAATGAAATAGCTTCATTTCATATTGCATGGGAAAGGAAATATTTTTCATCCATTATTTTTAAGATGCATGATACACACCAGGAGAGACAGCAGAATGACTCAGGAGGTGGGAAGCTTATGCAGCACCCCCTGATTTTTCTTTGAAACCGGCATTTTTTTCTTAAAATCGCTTAATTGCAGCAATAATTCATTTATTCAGGAAAAATAGACAACATAGAACTGCACTACACTGTCAGAGATTTAAAAAAGGGCTTGGTAGCTAGCATGTGAGTGAAAAAAATTGTGTGATCAAAATAAATGCATTACTCTTTCTATTGTTTGGAGGTGAATAGGAAAGCACTTATATAAAACCACTTATTCACCTGTCTAAAGGTAAATAGGAGAGTACTTATGCAAAACCACTTATTCACCTGTATAAAGATAAGCATTTCTTAAGTGACAAGTGAAGCAACAAAAATGTGCCTCTTGGGGTTTGAATGTTAGGTGCTGCCTCAGCTTTAGATGATTCTTTAGGTTTATGTGAAATGTTAAGAGGGTTCACGTGTTCTTGCAATCAATGCATATTGCCTGCTTAGTTGCATTTTTCTGATCAGTGTTTACATTATGTATATATGAGTATGGCTCAGCCATACTGTCTGAAGATACCTTCATTAGGTGGTAAATGATCATACAATCTTGAATAGATCTTGAGTAAAGACAGTCACATCTGCAATTTCTGCCAGTGACAAATGCACTAAATAAGTGATATTCTCTTATATATATATATATATATATAGGCCCCAATTCAACAACAAACATGCATGTCAATGGGAAGGCTTATGGCCTTAGTATTAGGAAGTGGATAAGTACCTGGGTCTGTTCTGTTGTTTTTTTTGTTTTTGTTAATTATAACAGTCACCAAGGAGATAATAACTTCCTTTATCACAGAAATTTTACAGTGTTCATAAGATTCAGTTACTAGGCCAAACTAGCATGTATTCTTAAAGATAAGCTACAGATAAAGATTTAAAACATATTTTAAAACCCAGTGAGTTGATAAAAGCCTTAGAGGAAAATACTGACGGTGAATTCTTACAGACTTTGAGCATAATAACTGTGAACATTAGTCTTTGGAAAGTGCGAACACATGGGCATATCATATCCAAGTATGATCCTGATACCCTCCAGAAGCAAAGGCTGAAGTCAGATGTTTCAAATGTGGACTCAAGAGAAAGTTGGCCCTACTTACCTCCTATGAAATTTATGCAACAGAAAGGCTTAAATATCTGCTAGATTTTTTTCATCTCATTCTAACCATGGTGTTCTCTGTACCACACAAACATCAAACCTCCCCAACAGTCCAGTCCCATGCTGCAGCCCTAGCAGAAGTGACGCCCTGGCTTGCTCAGTCACACTGTAGCAGGCACTGGTTCACAAATCTGTCCATGCCTGCTCCAGCTCTGAGAGGGCTCTGAGACCCATCTTAAGGGAACAGAGAAGATACGAAATTAAGCAGTGAATTAAGCTGGACAGCAAGGACTGCAGCTGCAATCCTTTCTTGCGCATGCAGCTCTCAGCTGAAGCCTGAAAATCACAAACAAGATTTTTATTGTGCTACTTGCATTGTTCTAAGACCTCCCACACTCTCATATCGACCTCTCCACAGCATAGTGTGGATCCTTCTCTGAGTTTGCAGTAGCAGGCCCTGGCCCTGTGCTGCCCTGGAGTGGGATCAGCCTTTCGTCCACTGAAGCCCACCCAGCCATTGGGCCAGTTTGCTGCGCAGGCATCAGCGATCCTGGAGGCCTTCATTGTAGAGCCTTCCTGAAGCCACTTGCAAGAATCCATTTCTTGATAAACTCCCTCCTCTCACTGCCAACTACCAGCATGAGAAATACTGGCTAAAAGGCAACTCTGTCAGTGGTGACCTGAATCTCCTGTTCTGTCATTTGTCTTGCAAAGAAGATAATGTACCTGATTTCAAAGAGCTGTTAATGTTGCAGTTAAATAAGGTTGAGAACCACTGATTATCATAAAGATAAAAATGGCTGAAAAGAAGAAAGAGGGGAAAAAAAAAAAAAAAAAAAGAGGAAATTAGTAATTCTGTAATCACTGCATTTTGGGGGAGATATGCAGTAAATGTTTAGGACCAAAATACTCAAAGTGGACAACTTAAAGAAATGTTCTATAACTATATTCCTATTGTTCAGTTCAAATTCATATTGTTTCCCAGCTCACAACTTTACCTCTTTTATTTCTGCTTCTGAGTTTCTTGTTCCTTTTCATCCTCTCCTATTTCAGTTAGGCTTCTTCCTCTTTCTGCTCTTTACTGGCATGGTCCCAGCAGAAGGGCTTTGCTTCTGCTCTTAAGTTTCAGCATTTGATGCCTCAGCAGCTATGATTATCAGTTGCTCTGAAGGGGCTGCTAATGCTAGGCAGAAACACAGCCAACACATGGAAGCTCTGTAAGTATTATTTCAAGCCGCTAAGAAGCTTTTTCTGAGCGTCTATAAATTATTTTAGAGAAGTGCTGAATGGCCAGATTTCAATAAATTTAAACAGGAGCAACAAAAGAAAACTTTTATACTCCCTGAAACAGCCTGCTTGAAAAAATTTGGAGTAAAGAGATTGTAGCAAAAATGCTCAGTAATTCTCTTGAAAAATATTCTAATACTGCAGTATTACCAGCAATACCGAGCAAATGATCATTAAAATGTTTTAATTTTTCTATTTAAAACAAACAGAAAAATACCATAGATTTACTTCTCTTGCCTTTTGATTTTTTTTGAACTCGTAGATTAGTGAAATAATGCTTTCAAACTTTTAAAGATATAAGCTATCTATCCTCGAATATATTTTTTCTATTGGATGTTGGAGCTTTTGTTGTCATAAACCTGTGAGCTGACTTAAGAAAGATCATGATGTTACATGGATTTGCACTATCAAGCTTAGTTTTTCTTTCCAACTTCATTGAAAGTATTTCACCATTTATAGTATCATTAAAGAAAGAAATTAGGATGAGGCCAACCGCATAATCAAATCCAGCCTGAACAACTAAATTCTGGCAAAGCTGAAGGCACTAGAAAGATATTCTCATAATGGAAAATACTAAACAAATAGATCTCTAATCAATTCTGCTCATAGTATATATGAAAAAAAAAATCAGCAATAACATTTCTATAAACTTCTCTGTCTTAATTCTAGCAATTTTTTGTATATGATTTTTTTTGAGGTTTTGTGTGCATCACACTTGCTTCTTAATTCTTTGCTTAGCTTCCCTTCAGCATGGGTGGAAACAGACTTTGGCCAGGTAAATTGTTCTTTTGACTTGCTAATGCTAGCTACTTCTTACTGGTTGCTGGAGATCCTCACAGGTCCTTCCCATTGTTTGGTGAAAACACAGACTTTCCCTATCAAGAAACCAGGTAGTGTTCAAAAACATGATGGTTCTTCCATGCATCATGAAGCTACCCTATTTGGACAAACCTGTAACATTTCAGGGTGATGGATGTTCAAGTTTTGAACATATAGCAAGGTTTAACACAGTCCTGCCATGTGATATAAAATGCCTTGCTTTTCTGTCATACAGTGCTCTTCGTTTGGTTTTAAATGGAGTTGCATGGTACAGTCTTTGAGTATTTTTAGATGTCAAATGGACTATTCCAGCCAAAAAAACACTGGATACACCTCAACCATGAAGTAAAAAGCATGACTGAAGTAGGTGTAGATTTACATGAGGCAGTGCTGTGGTTTCAAAGGCAGTGCGTGTCTTTTATGGAACTATGCAAACCTGCTTATTGTTTTGCTTACTTAGTTGGCCTCCTAGCCTTTCACTCCATACCTTTCATTTTAGTGGTGCTGAGTTAATTAAAGCTACAATATTTCCATATCTACTGTTGTCATTCTTCAGACAGCAGTGCAAATTTGGCTTTATTTAAATCATTATCAGCAGGCTTTTAGAGTGGAACAGAAACTCAGTTTTCATATTTGAATGGATGTTATTAATGTATACTTCTCTATAATGTTCCAACCACTTCTCACTTTCCTCAGTGTAACTGCAAAATCCTCAGCAGACTTTGACCCCAATGTGGTTTTGTTTGATGATAAATGCAAGTGACTCACTCTGAAATGAGTCTGACTCAAGTTCTCTAAAGCAATACACTGTGTTCTAGACTCATTCGTTTTGGTTCAATCACTGATTTCACATATGTATACAAAATGGTGTCAGATTTATGCAGAGACAAAATTGACAGTCTTTGATCTTGAGAAAAAAAGTGGTTGGAGTTTAATATGTCATGAAATGCATACAGATAGAACAAGGTCAGGAAGAAGTGTGAACAATCCTTTCAATAGACACTGTGGTCTGAATTTTCCATAAACAGGCACCAACAAAAAGAAGGCTGAAGTAGTGCCTAAATATCTGAACAGACTATGTGCTTACAGGGAAGTTTATGACAAATTTCTCTACAACCACAAATATTAAGAAAAGAGAACTCTGCCCAGGATATTTGAAATTTAATGGCCTGTCTCCAACAGAAAGAAAATTGTTTAGTATACTTATGGTATGTTCTTCAGGTATAGATATTTGTACCTAATGCTAAACAGTGGAAAATCCTACTGTCAGGACACAAAGAAAGCTCTGTGAGATCAGTTTTCTCTACCAGAGCTTTCTGGAGAGGGTGTTGTAACAGGGACTATGCTACAGTATTACAAGAGCTTAACAGGTGTATCTGTAGAGTATGCCAGCTCCATATGTTTTCTATTCACTGAGAGTCAATAATGAAACCATGGAAACTAAAAGATAAGTACTGGTACCAGGCAGGATGAAAAAATCTTCCATCTGTAGATGTGTTAACCTGAAAGTAGCCATGGGACAAATACTACATGGTTGTTTCCAGATTGAGGTGATGCCTGCACAGACATCTTAACAGCAAATGTATGTGCACAAGTTCGACTTTGCAGTGCAGGAGTAGGTGTCCATTTTGTAGAATGGTCATTACCTAGAAGTGCCTCCTAGGTACTGCAGTACTGCTACAAAAAAGACTACCCACATGAAGTAAGGAGAATATACTCAGAAAATACTGGGACACAGAAAGAGCTGCCATTTTATTTTGATTTGGCTTGTGGAATTTCTAATAGTAATGGACAAAATGGAAAGTTCCCAATTTCACTATCAGCAGCAATGGTAAGATGGAAATCTTAGAGTTATTAGGGAAATCAATTTTATTATGAAGCAATAGACTGTATGTTTCTGGACCACGTTTATGAGAGTCACTTTTCAGCAGAATAATATTTTACATCTCGCAACCAGTTTGCTTTTGTATTTTTGTAGAATGAACATATGGAACCGTCACAGAACATTTTCAAAAGTTATTGTTTCAGATGATTTTGCTTTTACAATACTTTATTTTTGGGTAGAGTTAACATTTAAAGCACTCCACAGGCTTTTACAACATTTGTGACTGTAAAAAGATATTTGTGCTTTTGCCAGCTGTAGTTCTTAGGAATTAAATGATCTTTGATGTGAAGCAAAGCTTTTGCCCTCTAAGCCAAACTGAAGGCATGTTAGCCTTCATAGAGACTGAATGTTACTCTACTCCACCAGGAAAAAAAAAAAATAAATTAAAAATGAGTGTAAGTCTACGGGTTTGAAGATAGTGACCTCTAATACTATATAGAACGCTTGGATGCTATTACTCATGCTGATATCTTGCCCTGTGGAGTGGCAGAGGCTGGTAACCTAGAAGCATTCTCCACCACTGGAAAAGGAGCTACATTGGTTTTCTCGCTATTGATCTCACTTCCAAATTAGTTAAAGGATTCACACATTCTCAAAATCATGTGCACTTAGTGAAAAAGATGGTAGAAATGATCCAATTGAGTGAGCTTGAGTAAATATTGTAAAATGGATGATCACTGCTGATACCATGATAAGAAAAGGAAATATCCTGTGGGAATCCAAGGAAAAGATGAGAAAAGAGATTGTTAGTTGTGAAAGCAATTGATTGTAGAGATCAGAGATGTGGTATAAAGAAAAATAAATATGGAAGGAACACAAATTTAGAAAATATGAGGAGGAAAAAAACATTGTGAAGCAAATACTGAGATGTGTATTCATTTTCCCTATATGGTGATAAGCAGTGCAATGTGCATGGCTCCAGTGGGAAGATCTCTTGGCAGAGGTATACCTCCAGGTAGCAGGTGATGCTGTGAGGAAGGAGCATGTGTGAGAACTCTTTGGGGATCTCTTGTGTTGCCTCTAATTGGAACCTGCTTTCCTGGCTTAAGCATAGTGACAAATGAAAAACTCTCATGAGGAGATTTTCAACATCTGCTCCCTTGCTTTATTCAAAGATAACAACAACAAGATCAAAAAAAATTTACGGTTAAGAAATGATTCTGGAGTAAATGGACAGCTGTATTTTAGTCTACGAGTTTTGTAGATTGTCCTAGGCAGTCCTTCTTTTCCTCATAAAGTCAGATCATAATGAGCGAGCCCTCCTCTCTTCTTTTTTAGCTGCCTTGAAATGAAATCAGTTTTTACCAGAGAGTAACTAAATGTTGGATGTTACAGATGTTGGATCGCATTTTTTTTTTTTTCCTCCTTTTACCACGAGGTTTTTCCCTCTCATGGAAAAAAAAAGTCTGGAGCCAGAATAGATTAATTTGGGGCAGATATATAATAAAACTGTTTTCCATTTCTGGCACATTCTTAAGGAGAACTTTTAAATTCACTTTCCTGGGTATTGATATCTAAATATGTAGTTTGTGGGGGTTTTTTTTTGTTTTGTTTTGTTTTGTTTTACATAATGCATTAAAGCCTGCAAAAAATGTAAAAGTAAGTTAGCATGCAATCCAAAGCAATATTAAAATGTGTCCTCAAATTGTTTCAGATATGCACAGAAAAAGCAAGATTTGAAATAATGTGTGTGTTTTACTGCAATATTTTGCTGTTAGGTAACTTACAAAAAGAATCTCATGAATTTGGTATTCTAAAAACTTATTTTCCAGCCAATGTTGACATTAAACCAAGGGACTGCTATTAGCCATACTATGCAGAATGTCAGAATAAACACTCCTCATTATCCCCTCTGATCTCACATCTATACATCTGTGTTGTTCTCCCAGGCCTTTCAAGTTCATTGGTGGAACAGCAGTATCACCTTTTTGCTCTTACTTCTGTGCATATATCTGCCATATGCACTTTGTCCTTCAGGATAGCTTGATCTGTAAAGATATTTTTTAAATGTTCATAATATTCTCAATTAATATCTTGATATCATTGTTAGATTATCATGAAAGTATAAGAGGCAAGAAGAAAGTGAGCCTGGCAAGCTGTTTCAGTTTTTTTTTAATGGCATTTCTATTTAATTGTGGGCCAATTAACCACTCAGTTTCCTTTCAGATAAAAAAAAAAACCTCTAAATTTAATAGAGAGTTGTTTAATGCTTCCTAATGTTATATATCTGACTGAGCTTTTCATTACCCAGAGAAACAAACATGCTGGTCAGGTCACAAGGGAGTAGCGATAATGCCTTCTCTCTTCCTTTGCATGAGAGGTGGTAGGGAATGAAGTTACAGCTGTAAGGTTTTCTGCTGGTTCCTGTATGATGGTCTGGCAAATGCTATATAATAATGCAGCTCTGTTCTATACATGTTGCCAACCATAATATTCATCATGGAATCTCATTTTATGCTTTTTGGTGTATTTTTTTCCCTTTTGGTTGCCAAATTTTGAGTTTACATCCACCATTACGTGCCTCAGATTGCTGACATCTTCATTTAAAAGACATTTATCTGTAGAGACGTTTTGGACAGCTAGCAGAGCTGTAATAAATCATAACTTTATAATTATTGCAATCAGTATGTATTTTAAGTACTACAACAGGAATATTCAGCTCTCACCTTGCCTCTGTTATTGTGTATCAGTAGGCAAATTCTTTCTGTTTTTATACATCATTCTGCTTCCCAAATCACAAGTGATTCTTTATAGTGAAAATAACGTTAAAAGATGAAGAATAAGTGTGTGTTGTTTAATTAAGAGGTGTGGATACAAGGATTGTTCTAAATACTCCGTATTTAAAAAATCAGGTGAAAAAAAATGTTAGTGGCAAAGCGAAGCTGTAGGACACTGACTAGAAGCAGTCTTTACATTGAGGAAATCGGAGTTACAGTTTGCAGCCACCTGCGATGAAAAGTGTGATTTGAGTGAATTGCCATCATATCACAGTACTGAGGATTCTTCTAATCTCCCATCCTTGACAGTCAGTACGAAGAAACAGACTCTTCTGGGGCACAACTTGCCTCACCTTAAACTAGATGTCTAATGTGAATTTGGCATAATCAAACAGTTGGTAGGAGAGGGAGAAAAAGGCAAACGGCACTGGTCAGGCACTTCTTCTGTACACAGTACTGCCAGTTCTGTGTGTAATTACCATGAACCATCTTAGCCCATAACTAGTAGATGGTCTGGGCCCATCTGCTCCATATCCCTAAGGATAAAGTTCCAACTGCTAGCCCATAAGCCACTGTAAGGCTAAATACATAAATACAGGACCTTGCCTACGACTTGTTTTCCAGAATCACAGAAGCTCGTTTTGGTCCTGGCTCACTTGAACCAGCACATCCCTGACACAAAGCCAGCTATTCCCTTCCAGTGGCAAATGGAATCTAGTGAGGACAATGGGATTTGTCCTTTTTTTCCTGCTTTGCTCGCTTCAGGGACGCTTCGCACAGGGCACACAGGGGAGCGGTGAGCAGCGCTGCTGCAACGCGCCCCGCGGCAGCCTGCTGTGTACAGGCATGGGCGGGGAGCTGCGCTGCCCTCAGGCTGCGTCACTCCTGCGGGAGCCCTCAGCGCTGCCGGCGGGATGCAGGAGGCCGGCAGCGCCCGCACGGCCCCTCAGGGAAGACTCCTGTGTAATCCACGGAACTGCTGGGGCCCCTGGGTGGGGCTTCTGGTGTCGATCGAGATTTGGTTTTGGAAACAAGGTCCTCGAGAGGCCGTTGTGCTTGTTGTTAGCAACCTCGCTTTGCAGCTGCGGGTCTGTTTACAGAATGCACCATATCGGATGGGATCCTCCTGTTCATGTTGAGAAGTTTCAGCTGCGATCTGTGCTGCCCGATGCTCCCTCATGTACACAAAACCTAAGCTCGGGCTGGATCGGTGGAGGTGATTTTTTTTAGTCCAGACAAACCGGCAGCTCGAAACAAGGATAACTTCTTTTAAATGCGGAGATCACGTAACAGCTTCCCCGCTCTCAACTCCCTAAGCCCGTTTCTATGGTTTCGCAGCCTCCATTTCCTCCCTAAAACACACCCATGCGGACGAGAGGCACTGGCGGACGGCTCTGCACGCAGCACGGCTGCAAGCCGCACCCCCCGCAATGCGCAGCAGAACGAGCTTCGCGGAGCGAGGGCGCCCGTCGGGCCCGGCCCGTGTGGACCGGCCATGCCTGCAGCACTGCAGCCCCCGCAGCCCCCGCGTTCGGGCGGCGCCGCCGCACCCGGGCGCAGTGCAGCGCAGCGCCGCCTGCCAGGCCGCATCGCGGTGCCGCAGCCGCCAGCTGGTTGCTAGGCAACCCCTCCTCTCGCTCCCTTCGCGCCGCGCCGTGCGGCGGCCCCCGCTCCCGGCCCAACATTGCCGCCATTGCGGGGCTGCGTCCTGTGAGAGCCTCCCGCCTGCCCGCGCCGCTTTGCCGCTAGGTGTTGGCAGCCGGTCACTGAGATGGAGGGTGCTGAGCCCGCCATCCTCGGCCCGCGCCGACAGAAGCACGACTTCTATTGCTTGTCCGGAATTGCCAGGTGGTTGTTATGGGGGTGCTAAAGTCGGTAAAACTGGTGTGTTCTGTGCTAAAGCACACACATTATATATGATTGCATTTTCTGTATCCACACTGTAAGTTAAGATTAATGAGGATCTCGTTCTAAGCATCTTTACATAATGCCCATACTGGGAACGTTAAACGAAGAGTTGTAGTCAGAATCAAAATCACAGCATGTTTTATTAACAGCATCAGCACTCTCCTATTCAGGCATCTGGAAATCTCTAGCTCATCCCATACATATGGGCCTTCTGTTATCATTGCATCTCTGAATTGTGTAGTCACTCTCCCCACACAAACACACTAAAAATGGATATATCTGTAGCCTGACACTTACACAAGAATATTCTTGTGGGAACAAGTTTCTCCCAACAGATATTGGGACAAAGATTGATCTGATTAAAGACCCAACTCAGCTGGATGGCTGAGTGGCCTTAGTCACTCCATCAGCCTCACCAGGGATTTGGTGAATGTTCTTCTCGCAGTACTTTTCTCCCACATTGCTGTTTGCTGCGGATGAATAGTTACTGTCAGTTATTGACTCACAATAAATAGTCAAAAGCAGTAAGATACTGATGAATTTACTTTAACCAATATATTTTTCATATCTCCTTGAAGTGCATCTTGCTTTAGTCCTGTGAGCAGTTCCCTGAGATAACTTTTTAAACCTTTAACCTTTTTAAAAACTGTGAGAAAATTGATTTGAAGGAACCTCCAAAGTTTCCCAATAGAGATCTTTGTATATCTGTTTTCATATTAGATTCCTTGCCACACGTTTTGCATAAAGTGTTGTCTTAATATATGGTCTATGCTGAGGGGCAGAGGATCTTGGAAGAGCAGTCCTGGAGCTGTTGTAACAGTACACTAGCCTGATGTGATCTCTAGCATTTGGGCATTCCAATGAACCTTTTTGCTTTCCTCTCCTGCCTACACAGGGTTCTAAACCAAGTATGGGATCTGTGTTTATATTTACAGACTGTAGAATTGTTAGAGCTCTGTTTATCTCTAGAGCTCAAGCAGCGAAGACCTGTTTGTACTGTGGAACCTTAAGCCATGTTGTGCTTCATAATTAGGAAAAGCACTAAAATTTGGACGATGTTGTAGACAATCAGCTAGTCTTTTGTACTCCAAAAGTGAGCCTCTTAACTTCTTTCCCATAGTATAATGAATCAGCTCTTTGATCTGGCTGAAAACTGATCACTCATAGTTTTCGGTCAGATGGGTCTGATCTGACTCAAATGCATAGCTGTAGAAGTATCAAAGCCAGCACAGTGCGAAATGACCAGAATAAGAGTGGATGGAGAATGGAGCTGTCCCTACTGACTGCACCATCTCACACTGGCTTAAGTTTATTTCTGAAACTGCATTTCACAGGTGATTTGCTAATTGCATGTCCATTTAAAATGTTGGGCAATGTGTAGGAAGCTGTATTTTTATATAACTCTTCTAAAAGCCATTTGGAAGAAACTGTTATGTAGAAACACTAACTGTTTGTATCTTACCATTCAGTACATGCACACTCTACGAAGAGACCTCTGTCAGAGCTCTGATTACTGAACATTCAGAGCAGTATGAGACACACAGACCTCAAGAACAGGAAAATTGATTTTATATGTTGTATGCTAATTTCAGCAGTGAAGCAGCGTGACCATGAATCTCAACTGAGATACTACACTAGCTGTAAACCTTCCCACTTCAGACAGGGCAGTCAAATATTATACAATCCTTCATGCAGTGTCGTGGAGTGCTGTAGCATCCAAAAGTGCTGTAGCCCTTTGAGATGCAACAACATTTACCAGAGTTTATTTTGCTCATATCTAGGAATAGCAGTGGTGCAAGGTGCAAACAAGAGTCTGGACTATGGAATGGCTCTTTTAAACTTGTTTGTCTTAATTTCTTTTTATCAGTTTAGGGGAAAAGGAAGAAAACTAGCCAGAGAAAAAGGTGACTAAATTAAATCTGGTGGCAGATCTCTCTTATTCCTCATGAATGCTTCCCAAGGAACTAATCTTCCTCTTTAAAGAAATCCTTTGTAGTTTTCCTGCACACGATGGGACTTTCTTCTGCCCTGCATCCCATTTACTCTTGAAAAACTCTCAATGAGTGCAGTCAAAACCCCATTCTTTTCTGCATCTCCAGTATGTAAATAACAAGCTTTTGCTTCCTGGAGGCCAGGGAAGAATTGTAGCAGATGGAGCAGCACAAAACATTAAAAAACAGCATTTAAACACAATCCTTAAACATTAAGGGTTTGTTACAAGTTTCCAGATTCTCATCCGATGAGTTTGCTATAAATCTCACACTCACTGCTGATCTTTCTTATAACATCTTTTTACAAGACTTGACCTTTCTCAAAGCCCTTGAATGATTGAGGCAAGTCTGCTCCCTTTCTCTGTTGGCACTGGTAAAAGGTTTTCCTAACAAATCTCTCTTGCTTCACTTCAACCCCATCACCTCTTTACCTATATGCCAGATAAAAAGAGAAGAAATATTTTAAGTAGCATGAGGGAAGAAGTACCAGGAATTTCTTTAGGTGCAGTGCACGTGATTAAATGTGTAGTATTTACAAGAAAAACAATACCTCTTCCCAATGTCCCTCTTTGGCTCTCTTTGCAAGATTAATGTTCTTAGAATCTATTTTGAACGCTGCAGCAAATACCATAGTAAACCACGCTTTGGTTAAAGTTGCTGGTTACCAATACATTTTTGGCAAAAATTCTATTTAATCTTTCTATTAATTGTTTCATCAAAGAAAGTGGAGATATGCCAATGTAATTTGTTCCAGTCACAAAGTTACAAGGCATTGTTAAAGAAGGATCAAGCTGTTAAGCAGAAAAGACAAGATGAGCTTGATGACTGGCATCACTAGGACGAGATGAAATTCAGATCTTTAAATGAAAAGGCATGCACTTAAGGACAATTTATGAGACTACAGGAACACACAGCTGGAAAGAACTGAGAGTAAAAAGATAACAGAGCCACAGAATGATGGCAAGTTGCCACTTGTGCATTTTAATGCTCAGCCTTTACACTGAACAAACACAATTAATTTTTCTGAGGAGAGGCTGGTTATTGTTTTCCATTTTATTTTATTAATCAAGATTGTCTGTAGATGAATGGCTCCTAGACATCCAGAAAAAGACTCAAGTTTCTCAGCTTTGTGCTGTCAAATATAATTGACCTTCATGTGAAATTTGTTTACATGGGACACACAACATTTCTTCAACTCTGCCCTTTATATGGGCCATCAGTGCTTTCCTGAATGAGTAGAAGAGAGGACACAGACCACTTCATGCTTTCCTACATGCCATAGAAGTGGGAACATGGATACCACTGGTGTCAGAATTAATCCTAAGGTACATTCATGGCTGCAGGCTGGAAGCGACACTGCAGTCAGAAGCTACCTGTTATCAGAATTGTCATTGTTCCATGTTTATATTGGAGGTAGTTTTTGATGTGCTTGAACAAGAATTTTTAAATGTAAGATATATTTTATTGATACTTACGATTTGATTTGATCATTATCTCTTCCTATCTCTATTAATTTTATCTATCACAATATAGCTACATAGCATCTGATGACTGTATTTTAATGATTGTTACTAACTTCTCTAGATGTACAACTGCACTGTCCTCTTTAGAAGTACATATATTTTTGCAAAGATGGCAAAGACCGTATTGTATCTATGTCTCTGAAATTCTTGTTCTTTTCACCTTTCACTCTAGCACAGGCAGGCCAAGTACTGGGATAGTGTCCCACTGCCTATTTTCTTTTTGTCTTTACTGTTCACTGTTTTTTCTAATTCTGTTTATCTAGATAGTATAGCACTTGTGGAAATCAAATGTCTCATGTAATTTCTGGTCCACGCAATAAGAAACATACGATCAGGCTAATAAGAAAATTTAGCATGGAGTAACAGTCACAACAGAGCGAAGTTCCTTTTCTATATTGTGTGAATTAGCCACGCTTTTCGGGTACTTGGTTTATTTTCTTAAGCAGCTGTACAAACATATGTGCAAATTACATCTGTAAATAATAAGCATCCTTTTGTAGTTAGATCTTTTACTCCTGTGAATCTGTGCTGTCTCTTAATTCTTTTATTTTGAGACTGCAGAGCTGCTTCAAGAAAACCACAATACTAATTAAAACCAGCCAGAAGTTTTCATGCAAAGCTTTTTAGCAAAAAAAAAAAAAAAAAAAATTGGTTACAAAGAAATGTTTGCAAAATTTCTATTGATTTTGTGGAATCATTTATGAAATTACAAAACTCCATCAGAATAATTTTCATTTAAAAAGCACTTTTAATATTATCTTTAAATATTCTGTAATGTCTAAATGATTCAAAACCAAATCAATAGCTCTCATGCAACTAAAATATATTTCTTGTTTGGTGTATTTGTTCTTAATTGCTTCAAACTTTTGAAAACTCTCTTTTGGTCCAGTCAGACTGTTTTTTTCTCTCGCCACAATTGCCAAAGAATCACATTGGTATTTGTCCTTCTCTTTCTTGTCCTCTCTTAAAAGCCACAGAAACGGCCTCTTTTAACCTTCTGTATTTTCCTTTCTCACTTCATAGTGACCCTTTGCTTTTTATTACTTTCCTCAGCTTCCTTAATCCTTTTCACAGCACAAGGAAAGGAGGTGACTGAGGGACAGAAGTAACTGGCTGCTTGCAGGTCTGAAGCTATAACTACAGGAATGTGTTGCTCAAGAAGTTTGAAAGAGATTTGGATATGGCTGGGAGTAGGAGGGAAGGGCAGAGTATTTCTGGTGCTGAGAAAGAGAGGATAAAAAAAGTGAGATTACTGCAGCAGGAGAAAGAAGATTGAAAATCTGTAAATGTAGAAAATACAGAGAAAGGGTGAGAGAGACAAGAAGCAAAATGGCATTTAGGTGCTGCAGGGCCAGGAATGGTATCTCCTTGGTTTACCATCTGGGAGTTCTCCTTGCTCCTTGGTGATTGCGGCTTGCTTCCTGCTAATGGATGGCAGTTGCTGTACAGGAATTCACTACTGCAGTGAGCATTAAAAACTTCAGTCCTTCCCTTGCATTGCTGAGTTTCCTAGATTAAACATTAAACATATTGTATAAATGTGTTTTAAAAAATAAAAGCTTTAATTTAAAATAAGCCAGACTGCAGAGACACTCAGCAACTGCCTTTGTTGTACACTGTGCAGCCTCCATTTTCCTATTTCTCTTTTTGCTATCCCTCCTACTTTCTTTTCGGTGTCACCTTTCAGTTTTAACAGCTATCGTCTCAACAGCAGTAGCTGCTTTATATTCAAAAGAATTTGTGAGTATCCTGAGACCTGGCTGGTTATATAAAGTCATGTATTTTAGTCGCGGAGTCTCAGTTTAAGCAAGTGCTTGAGTGTGCAAAAAATTCTTTGCCATTTCTGACACGAATTTCTGGATGTACATCACTACCATCTAGTGGCAGAAAGAGTTACAACACCGAGTAGGCTCCCAGGAAATGCCGGGGTTGACTTCAATAACCAAGATCCTTCAGCAGGAAGTTAGGTGTGGTCTGTAGGAGACTTAAAAAAAAAAAAAAAAAAAAAAAAAAAAAAAAAAAAAAAAAAAAAAAAGAAGGAAAAGACATGATGGAATTTAGCTGCAGTGTTCCTGGGTGCCATTCCAAACCCAGTAAGTGCAAGATTCTACACTGGTAATGAATTTTTAATTGTTTCCAGCAGTATTAAGACAGAATTATGCCTTTTAAAAATGTTTGTGATTAACAATAAAATCTGGCAGGATTCTGCAGCAGGACCACTTGCATTTTCCTAATTAACCCTTGTGCCGCTGCCAGTGTGTGTATGTGTTCTTGCAGCAATTTGCTACAGACCATCCATGACAGAATGCCCCAGGTGCTTTTGCCTGAAATGGAAGGGGTTGTTTGTAGGGAGAAGTTGGGATGTGTGTGGATGTCTGTGTAGGTGTAAAGAGCCATATGCATGTGGATGAAAAGGAGGGGAAAGCATTGTGCTGCGGTTTATTTAGCAGGCTTCCAAAATCCGAATTTGTTGCTGCTGTGCAGGAATGTGTATATTTAGGAAAATAGGATTATTCAGATTGTATTTTAACTGTTGCATTATTTTAATTTGATAATCATTTCTTGGTTATATTGACTTACAGAGAAGTTACTTTTTTATTGCATTTGCTGGATTTTTAATGTGCTTACTCAGGATAAGGACTTGAGAAAAATAATTGAAGGCTACAGCCGAGGTAGTGTTTATGATTTCAGATTGAAGTATTTGCATTAGGAATATTTTTCATTTGTTCTTTTTAACTGAGCTGTCTGGAGCTATTAAGAAAAAATGTTCTGCCCTTGTTAGTGAAAAGTTAAAAATGTTACTGTACATTTTGTATGGTATCAATCCTAAAAGTGCGTTATCTAATGATTGAATACAATTTTTGTTTAATTCAGCAATTCTTCCAGTGCACAATGTGTTGCCAGGCAGGGGATCGGAATACAGGTGCTTGTGCCTGATTCCTTGTTTCCTGAGCTGGCAGCTCTGCAAAGGCAGCATATTTGTACCTGAACAGAAGGAGCATCTCATGTTGTTTTCAACTGAGCCCTCTGGCCCTAAGCGCCAGTAGTGGATTCTAAGAGTCATTTTTGGTCCTTTTAGCTGAGGGATGGTTGGTTCAAGGTGCAGCTTAAGCAGGATAATAAAGATGTGAACTGACTGCATTCTAACTCCTCAACACTGATCTGTAAACAGTTCAGAACTGCTGACGCCTCACAGTGAATGTGCTGGAAAAATATCTTCTATTTTATTCATTACCATTGAAAAAGAAAAGACGTTATTGCATTACATGTGACATTTTTATACATTTTTTGTTTTGTTTTGTTTTGTTCTTGCCAAACTACCTTGAAAAGTATTAATAAAATTTTAAATTAAATGTTACCACCAACAGGCAAGCTGCAAAGGAAAATGGTTTATTCTGAAATAAAAGCAAATGAAAAAAAGCAACTTCCTCTTGGTTGATAATTACTGTATTTAAGGAAGATGTCCCACAGAAGTTTCTGTGCAGGTATATTCTTTTGCATTGTATGTGACTATTTATGTTGCCCTAATTTTGTGTGTGTGTGTTTATATTTTTAGCGCTTTTTTTATGAGGGAGGCTAAACAGTAATTAAGAGGTGCAGGATGAAAAGATGGCACAGTCAGTGCTCGTACCACCAGGACCTGACAGCTTCCGCTATTTCACAAGAGAATCACTTGCAGCTATTGAACAACGTATCAATGAAGAAAAAGCTAAAAAATCCAAACAAGAACGCAAAGATGATGATGATGAAGATGGCCCAAAGCCAAACAGCGACTTGGAGGCAGGAAAGACCCTGCCATTTATTTACGGCGATATACCTCCAGGAATGGTATCTGAGCCCTTGGAAGACCTGGACCCATATTACATCAATAAAAAAGTGAGTGTATTGTATCTTTCTGTGAAACTGAAAGAAGATTAAAGTACAGCAGACTCTCTTGGCAGGCTTAGCATTTCCACTGTTAGGGATCAAGTCTTTGTTTGGCAGAAATCTCAATTGTAAGAACAGAAGTTAGAAATTCAAGTTGGTGGAATCCAGTCTGTGGGTAGAAGTGGATTCAGGTTTATTTTAATATATTTGGCATTTCGTTAAAATTTGTAGCTTTCGATGTTTTATTCACAGGAAAACTATTGAAAAAGTAGCACAAGGGCTATCTTCAGCATGCTATTTTTTCATCAGTTGTTCTATAAGACATGTGAGTAGCAGATCATTTTGGAGTCCATCTCAAAGGCAGCTAGACACCTTCTCCCTGACTTTCTTCATTGTCACATGGAAGGCTTAGGCTGCATTCTCTTGGATATGCATAAAGGATATGAAAGTATGGAAAAGTAATTTCTCAGGATATGTTGAAGGTGTTTCATTTTCATTCAGTCCTTTCAGTAGAGAACTTGGAACTTAGATACTCTGGGTGAGAAATTTTTCATATCCGCGTTTATGTTCCTCATTGATTGAAACACCAACAAAGGAAGCGTTTGACAGAGGCAAATAAATGAAGAGAAGGTAGAAATTCCTCTTGTAGTGTCCAGAAAGTTTTATGTAATTTTAAATATACTTTATAGACATGTTCATTTAAAAAAAAAAAAAAAAAGAGAGAGGAAAAAGTAAGAATACAAAAAATAAGAACACACACGGTAAAACCCAGCAACAACTGTGTGGCCAAACACAATAGTGCTAAACTGTAGACTGTTACCCATCTGGCCATGGGTTTTCTCCAGAATTCCATTCCTTCAGCTTTTGGCATACTATTTTTTGTATTATTTTTGTACTATCGGTAAACATGGAAGAATTTTTAGGAAAAAGAAAAACTGAATTAAGCAAAAAATAATTTAAATATTTTTACTGCAAGAATTAAGAATATGCTAAACAGAGACAACAGCTTTAAAATAAATCATCTCTACCTTAAGTGTTCATTGCAGAATATCCAAAACTCGATTTATGGAGAATTGTGACTTAAATTTGAAAATTAGGTTTCCAACTAAATATTTCTTTCTACCTAGTTTACTCGAGTGTGTAATCCTGTGGAAGACCAGAAGTAAGGCAGAAGAAATTTAGGTCCAAATGTTGATTCCTTTCCTTCCTCCTTTCCCAGTTCCACAGTAGTAAAAATCTAAATTTGGTGCTGGAGATCTTTAAGTTATCATTATCATGATTTGGAAACCAGAAAAGTACTTCTGGAATTCTTGGTGCAAATGAAGTACAGTCCTGAATTTCTTGCCCCTGAATTAGACACATATAGCAGTTGTCTTGTTCTTTTGCAAAAGCATAGTTTCTAGGTTTCTAGCTCAAGACATGAGACCCCAAATTACATGTTTTGCAATCATAATTTCTTCTGGTATTTTTCTTGGTGCTCTTTGTATATTTTTGAACATTCCTACTTGTGTATTTAGGTCAGATTGCATTTTAATTTTTCGATTTGTCTTGATAAGCCAGCATTGCTCAAATGATGTATCATCAAATGTTATGTCAGAGCAAAGGAAACTGAAGACATGAAAAACTGATTTTTGAACAGAGTTTCTAAACTCAAGGGAGAATATTAAGAGAGTTGAAAAACAGTGGTAGAAAAGATTCCACTTTAGAGATGAATTCTTCTTTACAGTTGAGAACCTAAGTATGGTCTGAGAATCAACATGTGTCTGTGTATCTGAACATATGTTTCATTTGGAAGAGCTAAAGTTTATGATTCCAAGCACGGGGAGGACTTGTGTTTCCTGGATTTCATCTGCTGCATTTGGCACACCTTCTCAGAAAGTAGAGTCTTTGAAAACACTGCCCTCTGATTCCAGCTGAGATAGGTGATAGCTCCTGGCAGTGCTCCAGCTTTTTTTATGGGTTATGTCCCTTCAGGCTTTTTACAGCTGTCACAATGGTAGGTAGATCCTCATATCTTCAGCAAGAGTGAATTTTCACCCATGTTTGGAAAGAAAATAGAAATAGATAGGAATTTACCCAAATGTGTAGATATCTAAATAATTTTTAAAAGCACTGCATGTTAAATAAACTCTTTATATTTCTTTCTCAGGTTTTAAGAATACTGTTACATTTATATATATATATATATATATATATATATGCATTTATATATGTATATATATAAATAAATTTAATTATTATATATTATTATATTAATATATATTATATTAATATTATAATAAATTATAATAATAAATTTATATATGTATATATATAAATAAATATTTTACATATATATGCATATATAATGCTGGCAGTATACACAAATCGTTGCTAAACCATGGAGAGATAGTGAAAATACGTAGATTATTGAATTCTGTATTAGGTAAAAGTAAAGTGTGGTGTAAGAAAAGTAGACAGAGTTGCAGGTATGAAACTCTCACATGAAATAGTTACAGGGAGAAGCAATATGTTTATTATTTCTTGAATTACAGTGAAAACTATCCACGTATTTATGTTATGACCAAAAACTGGTTATTGAACACTTGCAATTTCCTTTACACTATTTCACTCTTGAAAACCACATCACTCCATGGTACTATTGTCTTAGTGCTTCTATGGTATGATAATTAATTCTGGTTATTTGATTAAGGAAATACTGATGGTTTCATGAGTCTTTTTTTTTTTTTTTTTTTTTTTTTTTTTTTTAATATTACATGCACTGGTAGATATATCATAAGCTATAGAATGTATTTTAGTGCCTCAATGTACCTGTCTTTATTTTCTAGCTAGCAATATCAGGATTGCTTATGATTTCTAAATACATTCTTAAAACATTTTAATGCAGTTCTATTGATAGTAAATTGTCTAGAATCTGCCGTATGTGAACTAGACAAGGGGATTCTGATTCTGAGATTGGCAAAGTGGGAAGTGCAAATAGAAGAGTTTGGCCATATATGATTAATGATGGAATGGAAATGATTCAAAGTTTGACCTTGTACACTGTAACTTGTTGGTGTCTTTTAAATGTAATTTTTAATTCTGTGTTTCTTTTTCCAGACCTTCATAGTATTGAATAAAGGGAAGGCAATATTCCGATTCAGTGCCACCTCTGCCCTGTACATGTTAACTCCTTTCAATCCTCTTAGAAAAATAGCTATTAAGATTTTGGTACATTCATATCCTTTTCAAGTGGTCAGTCTAAAACTGTAGTCAATGAGATGTTGCTTAGTACTTAAATCATTCACTGGCACGTGTGCATGGTTGATATGATCTGTAGTGCTTTGTCTCTCTTCTTTCTATTGTTTCTCTCTTCTTTGTCTTTTCCCGCTTTTTGTTTGTAATTGCTGGATCATAATACAGCAACATCAGGGGACAACCAGTCATCTTTGTTTACAATTTCTTCCTCTGTCCTTCTTCTTCCACCTCCTTTTTTTTCTTCCTTTCCTCTCATTTTCCATGCAATCCTCAAGCTTTTTTTCATCTTTTAACTTCCACCACAGTTTTCACAAACTGCAGGTATATTCCTCTAAATACTTTCAGTTCATCACCAACACCGTATGTTAAAATGAAATCTTTGATCCCAGCTATGTACTTACTTGAATTTTTAGTGAAAATCTTGTTTTGTTATTCCTTTTCATTTTTTGATTCAGATCCAAAGCTAGTTTGATAGAACAGCTTAGGTCTCTTATTTGCATTCTCAGCCCTATGTAGCTGTCTATTCCTTCATTGTTATTGCTTTGTGCACTTGTAACCTAATAAACTTTTACTTCTGTCTATGTAGGTTGGATTTTCCACAATATTGGTAGAAATTTATAAAGCTAAGTAGTCATAATGACAAACCTATCACTTTGTCTTTCTCAGTGTTTTGATATATGAATAAAATAGGCATCCTCACAGTTGTTGGGATTTCCCAGTTCCACTGTGATAAAAATCTAAATTTGGTGCTGGAGATCTTTAAGTTATCATTATTGTGGTCTGATCCCAGATACTGATAGAGGGTCCTTGATGGCTTTGACTTCAGTAAATCTGATTACTTAGGAAGCATATACAAATGTTTGCACCCTGATATTTCACAAGAGTCTAACATAAACACATTGAAATCAGTTTGTTTTTGAGTGCTTTTTTTGGTTGTGGGGTTTTTTATTTTCTTGGTGGCATTACATAGAGGGGTCCTAGGATGCCGTAGAATAACCCTTGGAAGGATTCTATTATACTTCTGGTGTAGAAGTTTGATAAATGTGATTGTCTAATAAATGCTGGATAACGTTATTAGTGGCTAGCCTGCAGATGACTTCAGGTCATTCAAAAGGCAACACTATGTAGTCGGTATTCACTTGCTAGTGGTGTCACTACAAATAATTATTTGACAGTTATGTGACACTCCATAGCTTGTAACAAGCAATTAGATGGAGTAATGGAGGATTGTAGAACTGAGATGGTGGTGAATAGTTGGAGTGACCAAAGTCAAAATACTAAAAAACTTTAATATTTTGGGAAGGTATAGTCCAGTTATTTCTCACTGATGAAAGAGTAGTGAGGATTTTGAGAGGATATTTCATCATAAAGGACTTTGAAAGCTGATGTAAACATAGACTTGTAAGTACATTATGTGCTATGTTTTAAAATAATGTCTTTTCTCTTGTGCTCTTTTCAATATGAATTGTGTAGCAAGAGGCTACCTTCTGATTAAAAGATTTAAGATACTTTCACAGATGTGAAAGATCCAGAGATCTACTGGCTGTAATGCCATAATTTAACAGTTCAGAAGTCAGAGGTATTTACTGTTGCTTGAAGTTTTTGCTTTATTTTTGGTTAATGTAGACATACAGAGGAAACGTGAGGGGAACATCACAGTACTTACCACACCATAATACTCAGATTTCTAGATGGTAGCAGGATGGAAACCTGCATTTTAGTTAGAGAAATTAAAGCTTTTCTAAAAACAGGCTTTGCTATCTTTCTAATTTTTGGTGATGGTGCCATCATGTGGACATTGTATGCTTCATCTGTGTGATTGGTTTTCATTTTTGTGTTCCTGTTTTCATCTGTAATGTATTAGCCCTGAAATTGAAGGTTTGTAACTACAGAGCAGTTCTGTCAAAATAAGTGAAAGTGTTTATAGCATGGAATTGTTCTAAGATTTTCTTTAGGGTTTTTTGTTTTTTAGAATAAAATGTGACTTGTTTGCTACCACTTTTTATATTACAAAAAATGTAGCTACAAAAAGCAAGTGCAGATAAAATAATTTTCTCACAAATTTATCTATTCTCTCTATTAAAATGTGCCAACTAGTTTTCTATATATGTATATATTATAACAAATTTTTGATATGTGCCAAATTTTATGGTGAAAATTAAAGGAAAGAAATGAAGAAAATGTACCTTTCATTGTTTTATATGCAAGAACTAGATGGTATTTGTCTAGATAATCCAGTAAAAACACTTTTTTGTTGTTATTCCACTAAATTAGAGGCCACTACATTCAACATTCACATTATTATTTAAAAAGAGAAAAAACATCCATGGTATTGTTATTTTTTTTTCTGTATTTTCTATATACTTCAGTTTTTCTAATTTTTAGTGTGTGATTGTCATAGCTTTAAAGAAGTGACTATGAAAGCACTATGCTCAGTGCTTTTCTCTGAGTGTCAGCATTGCAGTGGAGGGATAAATATCTCCTGATACTGGATATCTGCCAGACCAGAATGGATCTTGTTTGATGTTCTTTTAATGAGATTTTCTGGCTTACATTCCTTAACTCTTAACCCACATTATTCAGCATGCTTATCATGTGCACTATTTTGACCAACTGTGTATTTATGACCATGAGTAACCCTCCTGACTGGACAAAGAATGTAGAGTAAGTGAAATGGATTTTCTTTGAATTATATTCAGTCATCTGAAATAAACTGCTGTTAATGATGTTACACTAATAAGGATAACATCTACTGACAGCAGCTACTTTGTAACATGTTTTGAACAGCCATTCAAATGCTAACTTCTTCTGTGTAATATTGAATCAATATATTTTACAATGCTTCCTTCATCAAGGAAAGTTCAATTTGCATTCTCTGCAGTCTTAGGTGGGTAGTGTAGGAGCAGGACTCTAGTCTTACAAGTATGTAAAAAGGGTGGATGCATTGCAGGAACTGGCATAGATGAAGGGTGCAGTAAAGACAATCTGTTATTGAATGTTTTCTTTTTTAATGAAAAATAAGCTTTTTCAAAAGT
The DNA here is from genome assembly GCF_019232065.1 of Centrocercus urophasianus. Lineage (NCBI taxonomy): Eukaryota > Metazoa > Chordata > Aves > Galliformes > Phasianidae > Centrocercus > Centrocercus urophasianus. Next base: position 19,606,188 of record NW_024884756.1, on the reverse strand, counting down.
GTTTCACTGACTGGCTAGTCCTCCCATGGGAAATAGCAGCTAGAAAGAGAAAAGTTCCAATCTGACATCAACCCCAGTCATCAGTATACACAAAATGCATATTTTGTGATTGTTCCAGGCAGTGCAAAATAATGCTTCTTATGATACTTCATGTAGTAACATCTTATGCTTCTGATGCAACTTCAATCTGATTTGGATGATAAGTACATGTGTAATCTTCAGTAATCAACAACGAAATCATAGGACAATTAAAGTCAGTGTAGGCATTCTCATTTTGAATTACGTATGAACATATGTGCATTCAGGATATCTAGCATATAGTATTCACGAATAAATATAGCTGGCTCGAATATTTATTCATGTCATATTGTGCCCTTTTGTGTGGGAAAAAGTTTTTTGCTTTTTCTTAGTGACTGAACTGAAAAATATACAGGAAAATTGTTTTCAGGTTAATTGTGTCTGAAAACCAGTGTGAGCCTTTTAAGCAGTTTAACTTGAAACAGTCTGTTTTACCTTCTTTTCCATTAAAAATATAAATGAAACTAAATTTCAAAAAGGTGTCATTTGGAGATAGAAAATTGAAATGACTCAGAATGCCAAAATTAAGCATTTATACTTTTTGTATTTCAGCAAACTTTATTTAGTCAAAAAAAGCACTAAATTTCATTGGAATCTGTAAAAAGTTTTGATTGGTCTTGCACAGGATTTTGCATCTGAAAACATTGATTTTGTTCCAGTACTATGCTTGTCTAGCTAAGGGTGAACTACTGGCTACAGCTACTCTAACAAAGTGAATGAGGGCTGATGTGATTTGACACATTGCCAGATCATGGTACTCTATAACATTTCAGCATAAAAATAATACTGAAGAAATTAATATTAAGACTGGAATCAACTTCTGAAATCATGACTTTATAAGTTTTTTTCTTGTAACGTAGAATTAGTTGGACATAAATATGTAACAATGAAGTACAAGGAATTTTGCAACTGACTCATTAGCATAGGTTATAGCATTTGAAACTCAATTTATGGATTGTTATGTAGTCTTTTAATCAAAGTTTGATTCTTCTTCTTTAAGGAAGAAATTCTACGGATGTTTAAAGCTGGTTTTATCTATTAAATTCTTATGCTTCTCAAAGAGTAGAAAATGGGACTAAAGAGCATACTGAATAGGGAATACATGAGTATGTTTCTATAAACTCTATCTTGCGTATTTTCAGATACACATTTACCGGAATTTATACCTTTGAATCACTTATTAAAATTCTTGCAAGGGGCTTCTGCTTAGAAGATTTTACATTTCTTCGAGACCCGTGGAACTGGCTAGATTTCACTGTCATTACATTTGCGTAAGTCTTCTGTTTATTTTGGTTTGTTTTTTGTTGGTTTTTTTGTTGGTTTTTTTTAAATCTTTCAGACAGGATGAACTTAGTGACTAAAAATTGCCTGATATTTTTTCAACCAGAACATTTGGAGCCTGGACTTCCTGCAGTTTCAATATGTTTCTTCTACCTCTTTTACACATTTTAGTATTTCTTACTGAGCATTTGCTGCAGAGGCCAACGTGGTGTGTCAGCCCGTTAGGATTGTGAATGCCATCAGCCTGAACTGTTCATATCCTGTCTTCTTTCTGCATATCAGAATTAAAGGAATCATTTTGACTTTCTACTAGAAGCTGACAAAATTAGGTTTCAAAAACAAGTCAGTGTGGCTTATTTTGATAAATTAATTTAATTTTACAATCAGAAGGACATTTATAACACAGGCAAAATACAGTGAACGGTGAAAAGGTCTTTATCAAAGACCCAAGCAATAAGGATAAAATCTGCCTCAATTCTGAGTAACTGTGATTTAATCCTACAGGTATGTAACAGAATTTGTAAACCTAGGCAATGTTTCAGCTCTTCGAACTTTCAGAGTATTGAGAGCTTTGAAAACTATTTCTGTAATCCCAGGTAAGACGTAGTTGGTGTAAGGTGTTAGGCCCCTCGTTTCTCCAACTGTTACTTGTGTGCTGTCATTGTGTTTGTGTGTGAACTCCCCTATTACAGATATGTGACAGAGTTTGTGGACCTGGGCAATGTCTCAGCGTTGAGAACATTCAGAGTTCTCCGAGCTTTGAAAACAATATCAGTCATTCCAGGTGAGAGCTAGGTTAAACACTGAGGCTGACTGTTGTTCCACAGAGGCTATACTCACATTTTTGAAGCATAAGCCTTGTTTGCTACACATTTTTAATAAAATAAAAAAGCAGGAATCAAGACTTCATTTGAATTGATTTTTGCTTTTTTTAATTAGCTGCATTTTCTTTTTAAAAGTCAGCCTTTGAGTTTAACAAACACTTGCATGAGATATTTGCAGTAAACAGCCTATGTGATTTGCATCTTATGACATCAAGCTTTTCTTTATATGTTTTAACTGTAAGTTAATTTTAAGCTTTCATATTGATGCAAATTTTCTCATTTATTGCAGGCACTCGATATACAACTTTAACTGAGTTTCAAATGTCGTGTATAAAAAATTAAATTCTAAAGGATAGCATGGGCCTTGCATGGGGAATTATTTTAAAGATGTCTTTCTTCTCCAAACCATCAGCCCTCTCATATCATCAGAGGTTATCTTTAAAATATGAATTCATTACAACTTTATAACAGGTTTATAAATGCAGAACAATTTTAAATGGTTCATGTAAGAAAGGTTTGGGCAAGAAGCATCAGCAAAAGCAAACTTTCCTATGTAGGGTGGAGGTATAGCATGAATAATAAAATCACTTGTTTTGGCATAAAGAATATGTTTGGTAAGATCTACTTTTATTTCTGTACACTCTAAAACAAGCATAAACTTACAGCTTTTCATTCATCTTCACAAGTAATCAATATTTTAACAGATACTGTTGTATCACAAACATTAGACTCATTTAGTTATCATTTTGCATGAAATCTTTATCAGAAAAATTCACATGAGTTTGTATGTGTTTAGTATCTGCTTAGTATCATAATAAAGATCCTTCCTCTTTGCAGGCTTGAAGACTATTGTGGGAGCCCTAATTCAGTCTGTGAAGAAGCTCTCGGATGTTATGATCCTGACTGTATTTTGTCTGAGTGTATTTGCACTAATAGGGCTGCAGCTGTTCATGGGCAACTTGAGGAATAAATGTCTGCAGTGGCCTCCAGACAATTCTACTTTTGAAACAACTGTTATTACCTACTTTAATAGCTCTTTAGGTGAAAATGGTACATTTATTAATACAACAATGACAATATTTAACTGGGATGAATACATAGAAGATAAAAGTAAGAATCCATTATATCAACTACTTCATTGGTTTTTTTTCTGAAAAAATTTTGTTACAGATTTTGTGACAGACAAAAACATATGAATATATTTTCATTTAAAATGGTGTAACCTACCCAAAAGGCATAAAAGCACTCGTAGTTTTAGCAGCTCAGATTCATTAAAAAAACACACCTTGCGTATTAAATAAAGCAACCACCATACTGTAGTTTAACATAATATTGTACTGGATACCTCTGTATATATATATATATTTAACCTTCTACTGATTATGATATTTGGAGAAAATCCTAAAGCTTTGAAGAATATGAATATTGAATCTGATGCTTGTATCCCTGAAAATTAGGAAGCCTCAGTTTAACACCTAAATGCTTTTGGATTAAAGCATCATAAACTACCTTATAATCTTTTAATATACTTATCATCTCAGCATGCTAGTAGTATCTTAGAAATCCAGGCTTGAAAAAGATTTTGGATGATAACCCATCCTTAAAAATCTCTGGAAAAGAACCTTTCCCCTCCTTTCTTTTCCTCTGCTTTCCTTTCCTCTCTGTTGACATAAATCCAAGTGCTTTCAGACCAGCTTGTCAGTTGTAAAGGTCATTCTAAATTTTGATCACCTCTCCTAGCTTGCTATCTCCAGAATACTTGATGTATTTTTTTTGTATTATTTCATGTCTTGAGTTGTTAATGAAATTTGCTATAAAACAGATTCTTTAAGGATCTTTAAAAAAGGATCTTTATTTGCTTCAGGTGTCATGTGTAACTTGTCTCTGGAGCTATTATCCTGTTAGTAAGTTGGCAAAGGAGAAGAGAGGAATGGTTTTATGTATGCCATATATTTGATAAATTTGTATTGACTATTACTTTATCATCATCTTGTTATTTAAAAATTGATATATATGTATAAACATGTATATATTTTTTCTAAAATACTGGGCTGACAGTTGAGCTGAGCTGATTTAATAGTTTATCTGGATCCTTTGCTTATGAGCTGTGGCACATAGGAATGTGAATTACACACGCACATAATTTTTAAAATCCATCTTGGTGCCTGTCTGCATTTTTACACTCATGATGAGTGCAAGTAAATCTCTCACAGGGAGTAACTATATGAGCACCTAAATGCCTGCAAACCTATTGTCTCTTAACTGATGTCAGGGAATAGACTGCAGATGTAGAAGTGATGTGCACATTCTCTCTCTTTAAAATAGGCACATTTTTTGCTATCTCCATCATATACTGGTAGTGTAGAGTAGAAAAAGTCCTTATGAACTGGTTGCAATTCCTTGCTTGTCTCTTTAGTGTTAGCCCTGGGATAGTTCATGCCAGCTAACCTAATCCATGCCAGCTGGCGGTGAATCTCAAGGAACCATCTGCTTTCCGGGGAACAGCCAGAGCATGCCTAATTTTGGCAACTTCAGTTTCATATGTCACCCGACCCAAAATTTCCACTAGAGATTCCCATTTTTTTTGCCTTACAAATCTCGAACAAGCAATTGATGACAAACTGATTTTTCCTTTTTACATCACAGCAGAAAAGAGAAAGGGTGGGAGAGGGTTGGAAAGCAGAACAGCAGGAGAAGGAGGAGAGAGAGAAAGAAAGGATGTTCCAAGGATTTTTTAGTCTTCCATCTCACTGAATTAATTTTGAACCCTGTTATAATAGTTAGCAGTGTTCTGTTCAGTAATTCTGTTAGTTTAACAGAATGTAGATTTTTCAAGTACAGTCTTCTGTAACAGGATTACATTAATTATTTTTCATGTACAATGAAAGCTTGATTTCTCCTCCACTGTCTTGATCTCAAGTCAAGATCTAGTTAACAATTTATTGTGCATGTTGTTATGTGCAGTGCTTTCACGCTGCAAACACTTGCATGATTTTTCAAGTAATATTCAAGTATGTAATTAATAATTATAAGAAGTAACTCTAAGTTATATATATATATATAAAAAAAATTACATGAACAAAGTCAGGATATTGACTTCATTGTTTTTCTTGCTTTCCTGGTATTTGTTTATTCATTTGCTGACATTTACAATTTATTAACCCAATAGCTGTATCTTATTCATTTGTATAGGTTACTGAGAATTACATATACAACTGCCTTTCTATTCTCTAAAGAAGGACCAACTTTAAGACTCTACAAAACATCATTTTCCTGTCAAATCAGTACTTCTCTTTTTTTTTCTTCTTTTTTTTTTTTTCTTTTATGATCATCATATATCACAATTAAACTGTTAGCTCTGCTTATTTCTTTAAAGTGTAAAAGTTTTAATCATAGCTCAAATTCCTTAGGTCTTTTTCATAATCTTTTTCCTTTTTTTAAAAAAACAGATCATTTCTACTTCTTGGAAGGACAAAATGATGCTCTGCTGTGTGGCAATAGCTCAGATGCAGGGTAAGAAAATCATTTTTCATAGTGTGTGAAGAAAGAAAGCTACTTAGAATTGCTCAGGTGGCTAACTAAATTATCAGCTGTACCATAGAGTTCCAAATTACCAACATTGTAGGATATGAAACTATACCTAAATGTAACCATCTACGTGATTTGAGTTTACACAGGCAATTTCTTCAGCACCTTAGACTAATTTTGTAAGGTAATCTCATGAATACTGTGTGCATAAAAGTTACTGCCAGCCAGCTGACAATTTACTATTAGCTGTGCTAGATGGCAATCTTCTCTTGTGCTGATGGAGATGTGTTGATAAGAAAAATTGCGGGGAAGGATAGATTACTATTAGCTATATTATTATAACAGTGAAATATTATTAGGAAATGGAATTAAAAATTGAAAACCACTAGGATTTTTTATCTTAGGTATGTAGAATAAAGTTTTACTTGTTCAAAATTTTGCAGCTAGTACTCCTGATCAATTTTGTGATTTTTACAGTATATCGTAATCTAGAGTAGTTGTTAAAAATAGCATTTCCTCTTCTTTTGTAGTCAATGTCCAGAAGGATATATATGTGTGAAAGCTGGTAGAAACCCCAACTATGGCTACACAAGTTTTGATACATTCAGTTGGGCATTCTTGTCACTGTTTCGATTGATGACTCAGGACTTTTGGGAGAATCTTTACCAGCTGGTGAGGACTTATTAAAATAAACAGCACCATCACCAATACCATTACTACATAGTATTTGCATAGTTCTTTTCATTCACATGTACCTGAGATATTTGGGACACAAATCATCTTTTATTTCATATATGTAAGTTATCTAAAACAATAGGGGCCTTAGATTTCTGTGTGCTTCTCAATACATAATAAGAAATAATTGTTAAGAATTACTGTTTCCTTTTCACAAATGAGTAAATGAACTTGTTAATGCTTCTTGCCCAAACATGTTGCAGATAGATGCTAGCTAAATTGATTTGCAGTCTAGTAGAAATATGTTGTCTCTGACGTCTTGTCCCTGAAATACATACATCCTTAACCCAAAGGAGTGTGATGTTGTGCAGGATGTCATATTGTATGCTGCATTGTTTTTGTGGCACTGTAGTTTGGGTCTGATAAGACAAGAAGGTAAGATACTGACTAGCAGCCCCATTACTATTAAAGTAGTTTAATGGTTTAAAGGCTATAATAAAAAGTTATAATGGAGGCAGCAACTCCTATAAGAGATTTTCATTAGTAGAAGTTCTGAACTATTTAAATTACTGAATCATAGTCAGCTGTGCCATGGCAGACACAAAACTTGGATTTTTGCACATATAGCTACGATGTAATATTAACTAATTGTATGTGGAAAAATTAGCATAATCTTCTTGTGATAAAACAGAAATTTTACAATGTATTTCTATCTATACAATAGATGCTACCAGATTATGTAACTGTGTGTAAAAGTCTTCTAAAATCTTTATTATCTCTTTTTTCCCAGACACTACGTGCTGCTGGGAAAACATACATGATATTTTTTGTTTTGGTCATTTTCCTGGGCTCTTTCTACCTGATTAATTTGATCCTGGCTGTGGTTGCCATGGCCTATGAAGAACAAAATCAAGCAACCATGGAAGAAGCAGAACAGAAAGAAGCAGAATTTCAGCAAATGCTGGAACAACTGAAAAAGCAACAGGAAGAAGCTCAGGTATCCTTTTAAAGTAAAACTGCCTTTTCCACTCATGATTGCAATTGGATGTTCACATATGGGAATAGTTTCAGTCACCCACTCCCAAATATTACCACCTATCTTATATATTCTTTCATTTTCCAAAAGATTTTTAAAATTTTAGGTAGCACTTCTTCTGTGGTCTTGAGTAAACTTGAACTCCTGGGCTGTAGTGACCATGCTGTAGTTGAGTTCCTGCTCTGGAGTGACATGAAACAGGCAAAAAATAAAATTGGAAAGCTAAACTTCAGAAAAGCAAAATTCCAGCTCTTCAGGGCATTAGTCAACAAAACATTTTGGGAAAAACATCATTGTTGTCATGGGAAAGGGGCGAAGCAGAGCTCACAAATCTTCAAGGAGGCTTTCCTCAGGGTACAAGAGCTCTCCATCCACAGGTGGAGCAAGTCAAGAAAGAAGGGAAGAGACTGGCATGGCTGAACTGGGTCCTGCTGGTCAATCTGAAGAGCAAGAAGAAAATGCACAGGCAATGGAAAAAGGGACAAGTACTGTTGGGAAGAATTAAGGAAGCTGTGAGGTTGTGTAAAAATGGTGTGAGGAATGCCAAGGCCCAGCTTGGACTGAACTTGGCAAAGGATGCCAGATAGAACAAGAAAGGCTTCTATAGGTACCTCAACCAGAAAAGGAAAGGTCTGGAGGGCATATGCCCCTAGTGAGTGATACAGGCAATCTGGTAACAACAGACAAGGAGAAGGCTGAGGTACTTCACAACTTTTATGCCTTGGTCTTTTCTGATAACTGTTCTCCACGCAGCCCTCAGACATCACCAAGCTGTGGGATGCAGATGACACACAAGAGGGATGGGATGCTATCCTGAGGGGCCTATACAAGCTTGAGCAGTGGGCCCAGGTGTGTCTCATGAGAGTCAACAAATTCAAATGCAAGATCCTGCACCTGGGTTGAGGCAACCCCCAGTACCAGTAGAAGCTTGGGGATGAAAGGACTGAGTGCACCTCTGCTGAAAAAGACCTGGGGGCACTGATGGATGGGAAGCCAGACATGAGCCAGCAATGTACCCTCTCAGCCCAGAAAGCCAACTGTATCCTAGGCTGCATCAAAAGAAGCATAGCCACCAGGGCAAGAGAAGTGATCCCGCTCTTCTACTCCGTGCTGGTGAGACCTCACCTGGAGTACTGTGTCCAAATATGGAGTCCTTAGTACAGGAGAGGTGTTAGCCTGTTGGAGCACATCCAGAGAAGGGCTACAAAAATGTTCCACAGAATGGAATACCTCTCCTATGAAGACAAGCTAAGAGCTGGGGCTCATTAGCCTGGAGAAGGCTCTGAGATGACCTGATAGAAGCCTTTCAGTATCTAAGGATACTGGAGGAGCTACAGGAAAGAAGGGGATAGACTCTTCAGCTGCGTCTGTGGTGACATGACAAGGGGAAATGGTTTCAAGCTCAAAGAGGGTAGATACAGGTTAGATATAAGGAAAAAATCTTTTACAGTGAGGGTGGTGAGGCAATGGAACAGGTTGCCCTGGGGGCTGGATAAGGCCTTGGGTAGCTGATGGAGCTGTGGTGTCCCTGTTCACTGCAGAGAAGTTGGACTAGATGGCCTTCAGAAGTGCCTTCCAACTCTTAAGGATTCTATGATTCTATCATTCTATGATAACTAGTGACGAAAAAGAACCATTAAGGTAAAATTTCAAATTGGAGATAGAAATTGTTTCATTTAGTATGAGAATGAACAAATGATTGAACAGCAAGTTGCCTGGAGATATTGTGGAATCTGCTTACTTGGAGATAACTTGAAGATAAACAAAAGCTGTCTGTACATGGTCCTGGGTAGCCTGCTTCAGGTGACTCTATCTGTGCTGCAGAGTTTGACAAGATGACCTCAAGAAGTCCTTTCCAACCTCAGCCATTCTGTGATTTTGAAAACAGAGATAGGGGAAAATTATAGTTCCTGATAAACTAGTTTCAGTGAAATGGGATCAGTGCTTTTACTTAAAATTCATTTTTTTTTTTTTTTTTAGGAATATCAATAAATAGCAATCAAATAGTGAGTATGTACTTATATAAATGTTGTAAATTGCATATGTGCTTATTTGTCCGTACAGGCAGCAGCAGCAGCTGCAGCAGCTGACTCAAGAGATTATAGCGGAGTAGGTGGAATAGGTGGATTCTCTGAAAGTTCTTCTGAGGCATCCAAACTGAGCTCGAAGAGTGCTAAAGAGAGAAGGAATAGAAGAAAGAAAAAAAAGCAAAAAGAACAAGCTGAAGGTGAGAAGGATGAGGAAGAATTTCGGAAATCCGAATCGGAGGACAGCATCAAAAGAAAAGGCTTCCGATTTTCCATTGAGGGGAATAGACTGACATATGAAAAGAGATTCTCTTCCCCACACCAGGTACCATAGTATTATTAAATGTCTAGTCATCATAGAAACAAATGCCTATAGTGTAGTTTGGTCAGTTCTTGCAAGGTGATTCATTTAATCTTAAAAATCTGACCAGGTTAATACACGCAGTCAAAGATGAAACTGTGTGAATTAGAGAGATTTTCTTGAATTTATCTGTGAAAAATCAAAATAAGATGTATTAATTAGAATGAGTTGTATTTGCTAATTTTGTTAATGAAAATGAGCTCATCAAGATAGCATGAACAGTGGCTTCAAAAAAGGAATTTCATGTTTTCAGTTGGACTTGTGCTACTTTTAGGGTGTAAAGGCTTTGGAATTAACATAAACGTTTACCTGAAATATGGCAAGTTAATTGAGACCTTTAATTGTGTAATCTTAAAGGTGGAAATATATGTGGCACTGTGTCCTCGCATTTGTTCTCCTACATTTGTACACCAGTGACACAAGAAGAGTACCATCTGCATCTCCCATCCATATATTTATTTCATTTGATAGCTTTATCATGTCATACTTTCTAAACTTTTCAGGAGCTTCTCTTCATTTGCCTGCCTCAGACTGTCTTCTCAGCAACTCAGATCTCATTATTCCATCCGTTCTGACCTTTCTCTTCCCCTTTGTGTAACTTATGCCTCTACTCTTCCTTTTATCCCCACCTTCTTGATTCTCCCTGATCTTTATGAATTGCTATCCTTTTTAGCCACTATTACTAAATTCCTTCCTTCATTTTTTTATCCTCTTCTATTCCTATCTCTGGAAAGCCTATTTCATCTCTTTAAGAAGTCACATGCATTCATGTCCTTTGCATGTATCATTTTCTCCAGCTCCCACTCTCAGAGAAGCTCAAACCTCTTCATCTGTTATACTCTTATTAAGGACTTTCCTCTTTTGATCAGACTATGGTGGGAGTGTAATGTTTCTAGACTGTCATTTCTACCAAGTTAACTGTCCTTCCTCTTCCTTCCTAACATACTTTTTATAGCAATGCCTCCACCTTTTTTTTTTCCTTGGTCTGCCACTGTTTTATGCTGTTAATTGTCTGACTAACTACTGTCAAGATTTCATTGCTGAATTTGATTCATGATTCATTCTGTTCCACATACAAAATGTCACATTTATATCTATTGATTTCTACTTCATGTTGGAGTCTCATCTGATCCCTTAGGTGCATATTCTTACTCATGCCTTCATTCAAACTGCAGCCTTATTCAGCTGCAATTCAGTTCATCCATCTGTTAAGAAATGGAGCATACCTCATCTAATTTCCTTCTCTTGCTTTTTTCATTTCAAAATTCATATACAGCTATATAGTATGATAGTCTAGTGATCCCCTCCTCTCTGGTTTTCCAATCCTAGCTCCTTTCCACTCTGAGTTTTATTTACCACACTCAACAGAAATTCAACTCACTACAGTTTTTAATAACCTTTTCCTAGACAAAATGCAGGTTTATATTGTATCTTTAACATCTTCCTTGACATTTCACTTTCCTTCAGTGTGACTGACCATTATGTTTTCTTGAAAACTTAGTCTTCCTAACATTGTTGTCCCCTCTCAGTTCTGGTTTAGTTGTGCTTTAGAAGATCTTTTTACCGCTTTGACAGTTTCCTAAGGGATTTCCACAAGGCCCTGTTGCAAATTCCTTCTTTGTCTCCTTTTTTTCCCCAATTCTGCTCTAGACCACAACTGCAAACTATTTTTAACTTAGACTTATTTCCATGTCTCTATTAATGCTGCATTCATCAAGAATATTGTTGCAAAGAGCACAAAGGTGTCTCATTGTTATTACCTAATCTTCCAGTTAACATACCGACCTATAGACGTTTTCAATACTGTAAAACATACTGTGCTTAAAGCTCTTCCCAACCTACTTTGACTTTCAGTAAGCAAATCAAGTCCCAACTTTAACTGACCCATTACAGCATCCATAACCTCCTGTTAATTTTTCAAGTGAGTTTCTTTGAACTCTTTCTGGTATGCTGCCCCTCATGCTTGGAAGAAGTTCCCATGAGTTTCCACGGAACACTTCATTACTTTCCTCAAATTCCTCTTTAAAACTCTCTTTTACCATGCTGCCTACAGAAAGCTTGACAGGGAAGTGACTTCAGGTGAGCTAAGACCACTGTTTATCATACTCATCAATTTTGCCTACTCATATTCCCTCTCTTTTTGTATCCATCTGTTGTGTTATACTTAGATAGCAGAGTGCCTTTTTGTTCTGCATTTTGCAATGCCTGGAATAATGGGCTTGGATCCATAAAAATAAGTTGCGAAAGAGAAACAAAGACATCGCTTTGCTATGTACCAGCTCTGCTGTTCATAGAGGGTGAAGTCAGATGATAAAATCAAATCTTTCAAGTCAGGAGAATCACTGACGTGAATTAAAGTTGAGCACATAACATAATTGCAAGATCAGAACTTTATTATGACTGATCCTGAGAAGATCTACCCGTAGCAGAACATTTACTCACAGGAGTAAAATGATGAAGACTAGTGAGGATACTCATGCAAAGTTACATGTACACCTTTGCATATTCAGGATAGCTAACACTTTCAAAAAGAAATGAAAACCATATAGTGAACTACTTGACGAGTGCTTGCAAAAATATGTACGTTGTTGTAAACTGGACAGTATTTGGGAGCTATGTCTGTGTGCAGACTGACTCAATGGAAGTTTACAGAAAATTTTATTCAACGTGTCAGACTTGTCCCGGCCAGGGATAAATAGTAGCTAGATGTGCTTATACAATTTATGAACAGTTGATAATAAAACAGGCAGAATGGCAGAGGAAGCAATTCTGTTGAGCAGTTTCTTTTAATCAAATTAAACCAGTCGATATCATACAAATAATGTAGTAAAATAACCGGTCTATGTCTGTCGCTTATGTGCTCTTTGTTTAATACCCAAAAGGAAGTGTGTTAAGGGGGTGTTGTACTAGTTCATTTCTTTGTAGATTATCTTACCCTTTAAGACATATGAACACTGTGTTTTTCCCTGTAAGAAGTCATTACGTCTAAAAGAATTTTCATCTGATAATCGCTGTTTTTATTTGCCTACAGTCTTTGCTGAGCATTCGTGGCTCCTTGTTTTCCCCAAGGCGCAACAGCAGAACAAGTCTTTTCAGCTTCAGAGGTCGAGCAAAGGATGTAGGATCTGAAAATGACTTTGCTGATGATGAGCACAGCACTTTTGAAGACAATGAGAGCAGAAGAGATTCTCTCTTTGTTCCTCATAGACATGGTGAACGGCGCAACAGTAACATTAGTCAGGCCAGTAGGTCATCCAGGACAGTACCTCCTCTTCCAGTGAACGGGAAGATGCACAGCACTGTGGATTGTAATGGAGTAGTTTCTTTAGTCGGTGGGCCTCCAGCTCTGACGTCACCTACTGGACAGCTTTTGCCAGAGGTGATGATTGATAAAGCAACCACTGCTAGCAATGTAAGGAAGTCTGCAATAGCTCAGGCATGATGTCCTCTCCCTGTATAATCAACTACTGTTTCTACAAAGCCTAGTAACTTGGAAATAATTCCCACTTTGTCCATGCTCCTTTCATATATTCCAGTTCAAAGTTGAAGCAGAAACTGAAGCTGTCTAGCTCTCATTAATTAGATATGTGTAAATGTATGTTAGGTCACTGGGAATTAACAAGATAGCAGTAGGCCATTAAATAACTTGGTTCACTATGGTAACTGAAGAAGTTCTGTATTTGTATATCAACCAATATATCAAAATGAAAAAATAGTTATAAAGAAATTACTTAATGGAATATATTAAATGAGTATTTAATCTGCTGACCGTATGTTATATTTTTGATATAATACTATATGATGAGACAACTTACATGAGCTAGAATTCCTATGAAACGGTTAATTTTTTTTAGTGATTTTTTTTTTGTGTTGACAACGTTAATGAATATTTTTCTCTTATTTTGCTTGAAAATACGCATTAGAAAATAACATGAGTTATCCTAAGAAAATACACTTACTCTTTGTGCTTTTATAGCTATCTGTGTGGACTACTTTATTGCCTAATAAGAAAGATATTTATGGTTGAGCTCATTGACAAGCATTATGAAACTTTTTGTAGTTCACAGACTTCTTGAATCTCTTCTAATGTTTCATTCCCAATTCAGCAAAATACTTACAAACACCTTTGCAAAAGAGCAGTCCTACTGACATATCTAACTATTTAGTGAGTTAGGTACACATCATTCTCTTGCAAAATCATAACATAAATGGAGCATCAGGCAGATCACCAAAGTGTTTAAAACCATTATATCTTTACAATGATTTACAGTGTTATTCTTATGAAATGAACATTTGGTAGTCTATTTTATCAGTGTTTTATTTTCAGGGCACTACTACAGAAACTGACTTAAGGAAAAGAAGGTCTAGTTCTTACCATGTTCCTATGGACTACCTAACAGATCCTAGTGCAAGGCAGCGAGCAATGAGTATAGCCAGCATGCTCACAAACACAATGGAAGGTATGTGAAATAGAATTTTTGTAATGCAAGTGCTAGTAAATTCAAAATACACTAATTAGTAGTGTTTTTTTTTAATGGAGCTTCAGTGGGCCTAATGTTACAGACAAGGTGAGATTTGTGCCTGGAGATTGTCTTTTTTTTTTTTTTTTTCTTTTTTTTTTTTCCTGTATGACTGATATATTTGGAAAAGCAATCCTAAATTTAGGTTCTTTTTAAGTGTTTATCCTTTAGAAGCAAAATTTGAAATATTTTATTCTATATAACTGGATTCCTAAGACATATGTCTACTTTACATCGTATGCGAAGCATTTGATTGTGAATGGTCATTCTATATAGTGAATATTTAGTATTCTTTCTTTCTCTACTCTGTGTAAAATATAGTGGGACAGATTATTGTAATTGATAAATGCTGGGTTTTTTTGACTGGACATTAGCCTTGACTGTTACATCAATACAGAGTTTCAAAAATAACTTGGAAATAGCAGAGGCCAAATGGAAATACCCAAGTTTTACTAATAGAATAGACAGATTTTATGAGAAATATATTAAAATGTTATTTACCTTTTTCTCTCTAGAACTTGAGGAATCAAGACAGAAATGCCCACCATGCTGGTATAAATTTGCTAACACTTGCTTGATTTGGGACTGCTGCACTCCCTGGCTGAAAGTCAAACATATTGTAAATTTGATTGTGATGGACCCCTTTGTTGATCTGGCCATTACTATCTGCATTGTTCTAAACACACTGTTCATGGCCATGGAGCACTATCCAATGACAGAACAGTTTAGTGGTGTCCTTTCAGTGGGAAACCTTGTAAGTCTTCTGTGATGTACCATGTATGTCAAATACATTTTTCTTAAATGATACTCGTGTTACCTATGTACATATGTTTAAAAGAAAATGCTGACTAAGTATTTAAAAGGCTTGGAATGGTTGAATTTATATTTAAGCTATGCTGAATGCCTTTCTGTTGACATTTGTGTATTTTTCCATTTGTGTTGTGTGGAGATTAATTCTCCTTTGCAGAAGATTTATTAAGTCAAAATGTATTTTCATTTTTAAATCCTTCAGGTTCCCTCATGGAAGATAGTTATAGAAATTAATCTAATGTTTTTTCTTGAATGAATACTTCAATACTAAATGGAAGGAACCTTCCCACACCTGTTATGTACCTTATTTGTTCCTCCTGGTGTCCTGGATGTTCAAGGGGATATAGAGAGGAAAGATCCAGTGAGCACAGAATATTTATTGTGACATAACAGGAGATGGTGAAAATGTGTGACAGTGCTATTTGCAGGCTATCCTGAAGAAGAATAGTTCTGCTCAATGTTGCTTTTTTCTTAACTTTTTTTTTTTCCTTCTTATAAGATTATTTTTATCCCTAGAAGAAAAAAGCTGTCCTAAGAGCAAAGATGAGATCTGAGGAGAAAATTGGAGTACTAAAATCAGAAGTGATACAATATATCACTGTTTATGTGTGCATATTAGCACACACATGGATAGGAAGCATCCTATTTATCTCTTCCTTGTGAGGTAAACAGGAACTGCATATGTGAGCTTAAATTTGAATTTAATTCCTAACCTAATGTATGAAAATATAGAGAAAGTATTCAGATCCACCATGGATTGCTTACTGAGGATATAACTTTAAAAAAAGTTGATGCTGTTACATTTAAAAATAATAATAATAATTTCTTATTAAAATGGAGTAAGAAACTGTATTTTCCTTGCAGGTGTTTACTGGAATTTTCACAGCAGAAATGTTTCTCAAGATAATTGCCATGGATCCTTACTATTATTTCCAAGAGGGCTGGAATATTTTTGATGGTTTTATTGTGAGTCTTAGTTTAATGGAACTTGGCCTTGCAAATGTAGAAGGATTATCTGTCCTTCGATCATTCCGATTGGTAAATATTCTAATTAATATCTATTTCTATGTTATATTTTTATATTTATGCAGTTATGTCTTTCATTTTTTCAGTAGTATATTGTATATTTGGCTGAATCAGAAGTTCCCTGTATAAGAACTTACAAAATACTAAATTGCATACCCACTAGATGGCAAGTATCTATTATGTCAAGTTTTATATATTACTTTAATAATGTCTGTTTCTTCTTCAATACATTGTAAAAATCAATTCTGTTTGCAGTGAGCATGCTTTAAGAATTACCTTTTTAAATAGTCTTTTGGAGTCTTTTTTAAAATATAGATGAGGGAATAAAGAATGCAAGAGGCACAGACCCTCAGTACCTGTGGCTGAAGATAAGTAAAACACTTACTAAATAACTGATTAATTAATAAAAGTTTGTTGACAGTTTTAGCTGATAAACTTCCATTACCAGTTTGCTTGTATGGTTAGAAGAAAGTAGTGTTAAGATTTTTCTTGGATGGGGACTTTTCATCAGTGGTAACCTTTCTTCCCTCTTCTTTATCATCTTCTCCCCAGATATCTCTACTGTGTAACACATTTTCTGTTCCAAAGCCTCTATCTTTCTCCATTATCTCTGTCAGTTATTAAATAGCTCTGTCATGAATGGGAACTTGAAAAGCCTTGGTCTTGCTGAAGACTAGGCTAGCAGACAATTTAATGTTCAAATGCTCTTTTAAAAAGACATGCACAGTAAGAGAAATGAAACTAAAGTGCCTAGTCATCACTTCCTGCCTTACATAAAGCAAGCCTGAAAATTTTTAAGTAAATTCCCTTTAAAAAGCATGAGGCTTAAATTCATCCCCTTTCTGGTTCTCTGTAATCATTATGTTGTATTTTCCTAAAATTCAGTATCTATATTGATTGACTTCTCACTCAGTAATGGAGTTATGTATTTTGCTTTGAATCTATGTTATTACTTATGTCTTATTCTATTAAATAGGATTTACATTTACATTCCTTTGATTGTCTGAATATATACTATTTCTTTCCAATTGCATTCCTTTTTTTTTTTCTGTTTCAAGTTGCACTTTGATATAACATTTAATTTTGTCCACTGTTTTTTCAATGTTGTTTGACAAACTTTGACACGTGGTGTTTATTTTCCATGACAGAAGAGTTGTGAGAGACTCTTGGCAAGGAACTTCTGAGCCCATCATTAACAACTCTAGCTTGTTTATCTTTCTAGGAAAACCACTTCTTCCAGCTCTCTGACAATTAAGAAGAAAGAGATCTGGGAATGCCTAAGCAGTTATAATCTTGTAGAACTGATCACAACTCACGTGCATTGATTTATTTTTAGTAATATTTCCACAGAATTAACAGAAGTGAAATGAACATAGAGACAGTATTTTTGGTTTCTCATGTGTTGAATCAGGACTTACCAGTGTTTAGTACTATACAAAGAGCTGGTAAGATAAATTTTGTAACTAAAGTTTATAGAAATAGCGTGAGACATGCTCTAAACACATCATAATTAGAATATGACATGTATAGCAATGATTAATTACAGTTAATGATGTGAATAATTGTATACTGCTCTTCTGTTTTGCAGCTTCGAGTTTTCAAGTTGGCAAAATCTTGGCCAACTCTAAATATGCTGATTAAGATTATTGGCAACTCAGTGGGAGCTCTGGGCAATTTGACCCTGGTGCTGGCCATCATTGTGTTCATTTTTGCTGTGGTTGGGATGCAGCTTTTTGGGAAAAGCTACAAGGAATGTGTCTGCAAGATCTCTAGCGACTGCGAACTTCCACGCTGGCACATGCACGACTTTTTCCACTCTTTCTTGATTGTATTCCGAGTGCTGTGTGGAGAATGGATAGAAACGATGTGGGACTGCATGGAGGTTGCAGGCCAAACTATGTGCCTTACTGTCTTCATGATGGTCATGGTGATTGGAAACTTAGTGGTATGTAATCAGTGGGAATTTTTAAAACATGTAAGAATGTATTTCCTGCTTTTCGTAGTTTAGAAATCAGAAATGAAGACTCCAAGAAATCAAGTGATTCATTTGCCCTTTCTGAAAGCCAGGTTCAAGTATACCTTGATAAGCTATGAAAAGTGGGTAGTTTTTTTGTTTTTTTTTTTTAATTCTTTTAAATCTTTAGTGATTTTGTAACCTCTTTAGTAAGATCATAGCTGAATTATTTTAGTAAGATATGTCCATTAAAAGGCCTTTAAAAAAATCCATTTATTAGATGCAATGTTAGACCATTGTTGCAGCCAATTAAACTGCCTAGTCTCAAATAGTTATGGGAAATAGTTGGTCATGATAATATTTATATTGCTGGACGGCTTCTTCCAATTTCAGTCTTGTTTCTGAATCAAAATAATGTGGCTGTTCAATTTTTTCTCGTAAGTAGTTTAGAAGTCATCAATTATTTCTTTCACTGCTGGCATTTTAATTACTCCCAAAAGCATTCTAGAGACACAAGTGTTAAACAGTATGGAATAGTTCCACTCCGTGTCTTACATACAACATTCCTCATTATATATCCCCAAATGACGTTTCAGTACTGGTATTGCTTTCCTGATGCACTCTATATGTCTATTTCTGCAGCACTTCTGCCTTGCTAGCTTTTAACCCTTCTGTATATACTTATGTTTTATTTTTCCTACCCAACATTTCCTACCAACATTTTCAATATTTAATGTATGTCATTAAATGACATACTGGTTTTGAGTAAAAAGCAGCTTGCCCTAGTTATTCTTAATTGTAGTATTTTCTTATTGAGTAATACCATCACTTCTCTCTTTGATACCATGCAAAAAAATTTATAAATATGTCTTAAATTTTATAAATAAGCTTTTTCACAGAGATACCAAAATACCGAGTTTAACCAGACTAATTTGAGACTCCTATGGCATACCTTCTAAACATACAGCAAAACTGAACAGAAATAATTGATAAATATTTGTAACTATCGTTTTTAGTGTAGTTTTCACTTATGCTAACATAATTACATATAGCCCAAATTCGTCTGCTGTGTTTGTATTGTGTAATGACAGTATGAAAAAGCTTCCTAAGACCAAGGTATATCTAAGGATTCTTTACCTTGTAGGCAGTTTTCTGGCACAAAACAAAAATGATGTGGTACAAGTATTCAGGACAAATGTATATTTTGTTGTATCCTGAATTTGGCAAACTGAAATTATGGTCTTCTGAACTGTAGAAGACTGGAATCTGCCTACATTCCCCTTGTCTGTGAACACTGCTGAAGAAATAACTTGCATCTCTTGCATACTACATCATGTTATATCCTTTTTCCTTATGGCATTTTAGAGAGCATACGTGCAAGTCTTCTAGTGTGGAGTAGAAAGGAGAAATTCGAGGGTTAAATTTTCACCTATATTGATCAAGATATGTAATTTAAAAATATTTTCAGCAAGTTATAAAAAAATACCAGAGATAAGAGTAGCAAGAATGTGGGTTGGATGAAGTGCTGTTTATGAGATAATAATTGTCATATCAAATAACGCTTAGTCAAATTATTTCATGACTTAAAAATAAGGGATTCAAAATATTATATCCTTACTGTCTTTCAGGTACTCAACCTGTTTCTTGCCTTGCTCCTGAGCTCCTTTAGTTCAGACAACCTTGCAGCTACAGATGATGATAATGAGATGAACAATCTCCAGATTGCTGTGGCAAGGATTCAGAAGGGTATAGATTTTGTGAAGAGAAAAGTGCGTGAATTCATCCAAAAAGCCTTTGTTAGAAAGCAGAAAGTTTTAGATGAAATCAAACCTCTTGAAGACCTAAACAACAAAAAAGACAGTTGTATTTCCAACCACACGATAGTAGAAATAGGAAAAAACCTTGCCTACCTTAAAGAAGGAAATGGAACTACCAGTGGCATAGGCAGCAGTGTGGAAAAATATGTTGTTGATGAAAGTGATTACATGTCCTTCATAAACAACCCAAGTCTCACTGTGACAGTACCAATTGCTGTTGGGGAATCTGATTTTGAAAATTTAAATACAGAGGAGTTTAGCAGCGAGTCAGACCTGGAAGAAAGCAAAGAGGTAAGACTACTTCTATCTTAAAAATTCTCTGATTCATGTTAGTTTCCTAAAATTACTAGTGTTGAATAAAAAACTATACTTAATTATTGTACATAAGAGTATGAACACTTTTAAATGTATTTGAGATAAACTGATGTTAAGATTGCAAATTTTGAATGATAGTGCAGTATTGTACTTAGCTTAAAAATCAAGCTAAGATATATATATTTTCAATAATATTTTCTTTTTCCCCCTATTTATTGTATTTATTCACTAAGAAGAAAAAGGACCAATTCAATAGCCTTGGATAACGGAAGTCTTACAAAATGTTGGAAAGAGTTGTGCAAGTTTCTCCATATTTACTTAATCAGCATAGTTATTTGCTTCTTCCTGCTTTCTGGAGAGCTTCCTATCAAATTAATAGTTTATTCTGATGCTTTTAACCTTTTTGATACAATTAAAAAAAAAAAAAACCCACAACCGTTTGGATACATCATATTGCTGCTCTGGACTGACATAATTAGATAATTTCATATGTATCACTAATAACCATCTGATAGTAGCTGAACTGCTGAAGAAGTGATGTCCTTGCACTGAAAAGTTATAAAGCTTTATTTCTCAGTACAGTATCCTTTCATATATCTACTCACTGTCATTTTTTTAAACTTTAACATGTTTGCATCTGTTACCTACTGTGAAAATAATAAAAGGCACCTGTGGCACAACATGGTGCCCAATGGATGACTCCAAGCTAACATTTAGTGAGTAGCAGAGGATGTCAAAGCTTTCATTACTGTTTTAACCCAGTGCTCTGTGCAATTGTGTATGGTGGAGGCACACCACGTCAACTGTAATTAGTCTGTGCTATGCTCAGTACTAATGCTAGTTCATTCAGGATTAGCATGGGCATTTTTGAACAGTACTGCATGCTGTGATACAGACACAAACAAACAGAAAGATGTTCATAATGGATTTCTTCACACTTGAATGCAAGGATATGAATATGGATAAGATTCTATTAGTTCTTACTCCAAGATTCTTGCACTGTCTGCATCACACATTTAGTCATATTTTTTTGTCTCTCTTCAGTCTATTCTTTATTGTTCTTTGAAAAATATTTTTTTACAGATTGTCTGCATTACTGTCTATCTTACTTTTCATAAGCATGCATTGCATGTACAACAGAACAGTTCTTTTAGTTTGGCCTTTAGTTATTTTGTGTAATAAAGAGGTTGATTATGGAAAAAGTTCTTGGTCTTCAGTCTAGTATCAAAGATTCCATTCTATCCTGTTTAGGATGAGAAACAGAATCTTTTTCAGGCACCTTATGAGAAATAGGGCTAGCATATTGTTCTGTCATTCCTTTCTCCATTGTTAGCATTTCAAACTTTACTGCTGACTAAGGAACAGCAAATTCCACTTCTAATGTAATTAAATTCTGCCTGACAGAGAGATTTCCTGTTATGTTTGCACGTCATAATAATGGCACAGGTTATTTTTCTCTCTTGTAAATCATGTAGTTTCTTGGCACAGGCCTATACCTTCTGGGTTTGTTCTTTTTTTTTTTTGTCTTTCTTATCATCTTCAAGTAGATCTATGATTTTCAGTCTTTTCATTGCTTAACAACTAGTGATATCCAGAGGATGTACTGAAAGTTTGGGAATAAAGGGCCGTAAGTTAAATTTCAGTACTAGGAAATGTAATACTTTGGATTTCTTCATCAAGAAGAAATATTTATTGCTATCTTAGTGGAGTAACAAATATTAGCCTGTATTCTGCAGTGGTTTGTAAAGTTAGCGTAGTATTTCAATCCATTTCAACAGTGATGGCAGACTAAGACGTTATTGATAGAATATTCTAAATATTGCAGTTGGAAAGTATGAAGAAGATATTGTTAGTTTATTTTGCAGATATATTGTAACTGACAGTGACGCTTCAGATGATATTATTGCATGATGGCACTGAAAGAAAATTTTCTGACAGGTGTAGTATTGAGATGTTAACTGCTAAGTCCTGATAGGATCAGAAGCTTGCACTCAGGAAAACATTAGTCTAAACTCCCCTCTCCTCACTTCTTTGCTCTCCTGCCCACATCCTCGTATTAGTAAACCATGATTTAAGGTGTGCTGTAATGCTTTCCCTGCACTTGTTCTTTTTAAGGTTCTGAAGCTATGTACATAGTAGCTGAAATATTATCAAAATGAATTATAGCTCTGATAATTTTTAATTGACTACTTCTCTGTGAAAAGTAATTTGGAAATGTAGTTGAATTGCACTAATTAAATACTCTCTGTCATTCCAATAACAGGAAGAAGTACTTTAAACATTTTCATTAGTGATTATTAAATTATTTTGATGAAATCTGAATCTGAAATCTACTTTTGAAAATGTAGGGAAGTACTCTCCATGTTGAATCTGCAACTATTGCACAGAAAATGATCTGTGATTCACTGAGCAAGAAGGAACATGACTTATGGCAGTGCCAGTAAACACTGACATCTGTTTTGAGAAATCTTTCTCTGCTACAAATTCTGTTTTTAAAATTTTAACATCAAATAGTAGATAAAATACTCTTACTGCAGTTTTTTATCTCAATTCTAATTCCTACTCTTCACTAGATGATTCTTACCAACTATGTTTTTTGGTGATGAGAAGAATAGAGGCGTATTAATTACACAACTAAAGCTCTGGTCATGAAATTAGCAAAAGATGACTTTTTTTTTTTTTAATTAAAAAGTGACAGCAGATGACTTTTTGTTCAAGAGTTCATGTTTTTTGTCATGCCATGATGTGCCTTTATGTGCCCTAACATGCCCTCTCATGTGATCCCATTTATGTGAATCTGCTGTTGCTGACTGTTGATCTGCAGACACCTTATTGCTTACATATGCAAATTAGAGGTGCTCAAGATAGAAATTGGTACCAAACCACCTTCAGTTAGCAGAATACCAAACGAAAGGCTGCAAGGTCATCTGGCCAGATCCTGATGAGAGAGTGTCTGTTTGCTTTTATGCATGTCTGTATATAAACATGAATACATGTATTCCTTGTGATGTAGGGCAATAAGATGAATTTCTACAGAACAATTATAATTTATTAGCAAGTTTTAATTAAGCATGTTAATGTTTGGTGAATCATTGTTATAACATACATCTTTTCTAGTATTTTGATGAAAATAAA
Organism: Centrocercus urophasianus; assembly: GCF_019232065.1. NCBI lineage: Eukaryota > Metazoa > Chordata > Aves > Galliformes > Phasianidae > Centrocercus > Centrocercus urophasianus. The sequence continues at coordinate 19,582,801 of NW_024884756.1, read as the reverse complement.
AACTTGCTTATACCCTTCTAGAAACAATACATACAATATTGCACATGCCAGCAGGTATGAATTTACGTTGTGAAAAGCTGACCAGAATTTTCTAGAAGATTGTATTTGAAACCTAAAAAGAAATAATTGTGAAAACATTGTGTCCATAGGAACTTTACTGGTTGAATACATTGCAATAACGAACACACCCTAAATAAACCATTATCATAAAAGTAGGCTCATTAGCATATATGGGGCATTATGCTGAGACTGTTATCCTGCTCATGAAACTATGTAGACTTGAGACGCCCTGCTGCTTTCCAGCATGAAAGCTGTAAATATATGTTTTCATTTTTAGCTTTTTAAGTACTATGGGGATGGTATATGTAGAAAATTTTGAAGTGCATGTATTCTGCATAATAATTAGATTTTTATTCTTAGTATAACTTTCAGGCTCACAACTATGGCGTGCAGAATTGCAAGGTATTTTTAAATGCCTTAAAAATGTGATATCTCCTAGTTCTGTTGCAGCCATCACAATAGTGTATATTTTACTTTAGGCAGCATTCAGTAATCTAAAAGATACTTACTGTCTTGTATTCTCACATATACTCATATTATTCTGAACTACTGAGAAGTAAATGTATTGGATCTTTACTCAGCCAATATAATTGTATAAGAATTTCCAGCGCAAAAAAAAACGCAGAGGTGCTGTGTCCTGAACTTCATTTCCTACCATTCTTACTTCTCACAGGAGTAGAACCAAGCTGGATCAGTCAAGAGTGCAGCTCTGGTACTTTTAGTCGAGGCAGAGCATCGTGTCACCAATTTTACACAGGTTACCTACGCAAATTATACATATATATGTTATATAATCACTTTTTAATGGATATTGACTGGCCTGCATGTTTTTCAGCTAACCTGTCCCATTCATTGCAATAAAGTACAAACATGCACAGCTGCTCTCTGCTGAGCCACAGGACTTGCATCACAGCATGGTCAGGCGAGATTGGCAGCCCCTACATTTCTATGGTTTAGATGCCATACTTTTCATTGTATTCTAACTGTATTTGGCAGTGCATGCTATGTACCTTTGCCAATCTTGTTGGTAAAATTTTCAGGATTCTAGTTTTGAAGGGTTTTCTTTCCTTTCATAGGAAGACAGAGTGTATAATTCACCAACTTTCTCTTAAGAATCTTAATAAGACCATTTGTAAATTGTGTTGATAATGAAGGGCTGTTAACTGGTTTGGAAAACTTTCATAATATTGTATTCTAGATTGTAATGTTGGTAACTTGCAAGCTCATGATAGCCATCATTATTTTTTTTACAAGTTTCCTTAGAAATGCTTTTTTTCAGTAGTCATGTAAGCATTTATTTAGTTTGGAGGTTAATATACAGTACTTGAAGCACCATTAAGCATGAAATCATTTAATTTCCACAGTCAAAGCATGTGACCATCATTTGTTTTAAAAAAAAAAAAAAAGCTTATACTAAATGGGTGTTTGGCTGGTCAAACATTCAGAGATCAGTTCTGCTCTTACTTACACCTACACTTACAAGTGTAGAGGTGCAAAGAGAAAACTGATGACAAAAATCTGACCCAATTCAGTCTTTCCATAGCTCTTTAATTTATGCTTACAAAAGACTACCTCCCCAGACATCTAAAATTGTCTGCCCTGAGAAACTTGAGGTTATTCTTACCTTATGGGTAACAAATACAGTTCAGCAGTCCAGTGAGTGAGTTGCAGTGTTTGGACCAAAAGGTCTTCAGTTTTAGTATGATTTGTATCTCACATATTAAATGTGATCCTAACATTTATAACACCGTGGTGCAATATAATGTTGCTTTCAGTTTGGTAAAAAAAAAAATAAAAAAAAAATGTAGAGTTAAAATGCACTTATTAAATAGCTTTTTCTTCTTTTCTTCTCTTTTGTAATGATAATTTACATGATTAGTCATACTTTGATTTACAGATATTCATTATTCAAAATTCTTTCCTACTCTGAAAAATTAAGTCTTTGGTTTGTTTCTGAATTGATCACATCCCACTGTCATATTATGTGTCATAGGGAATGATAGTAAATTGTGAGATATTGTTTCACCTTGTAGTTAACTTAATTAATCTTTATAGACAGCAGTCCCATGCTGTTTCAGAAATATCCTTCCACTATTTGTGGAACAACAAGTCTGCTTTTGCAAATATTTGCACTGCTACTTATGATGCTTTTGCCTTCATTGAACACCCTTGCAAATATCTTCATTTATCAATGCTCATGAATGAGTAGGATAAAGTAAATATGAATATCACTACAATTCAGAGAGGACTGTAATTTAAGGATCATGCTTTTCTGCAGTATTTGCAAAATCAGCATATAATCATTAAGCCTTGATTCACAATGTTCTGGGTTTTCTTGAACTGATGGAGTTATTATGCCTTACTGTATAAGCATTAGAAACAGTGACATCCAAATTCTGCTTAGCTATACCAGTGGAACTACAATGATATTTAGCCACCTGGTCATTTTTGTAGGTTATGTAGCTGTACGGGAAACAGACTGTGTACGTTTGAACATCATGTTACTATACAAGACAGAGATCATCTCATCTTCATAGTGACATACAAATAGTACAAACAGCAATAAAAACATGTATTTCCCATTATTTAACATTTTCACAGGTTTGGGAGGAATGGAAATTAATGCAAAGCAAAAATAGTGGTTTCCCTTAATGCCATCTTACTGCTTCTGTCTATTCTGCTCTTTGCTCCTTCTGTCACTTAAATTTTGATTTTAACAGCTATTAGTTGCATCCTGGCCAATCATGAAATTTCAGGTTTCATTAAAAGAGTTTATCTAAGAGCTGTTTAACTTCTCTGTGATAATTATCATGGAAATAAAGAAAGAGATATTAGAAGCTCAAAGTGGCCTGGCTGTAAGTGAAGCAGAATTGTATGATGCTATGGGATGTTGTGAAGGTTCAGAAAGTAATTTATTTCAAAAACTTCCTGACCTAAACTTGGCTGCTGCTTTTTGCAATGCTTCTCTGTTAGGCAAGCTGCTTTCCACTTTTAGTTTCTATCTTGAAAGCTAAACTAAAAACTCTCTCTCATCCTGTACTGTATTGCTGATGAAAGCATGACTGGCAATGCTATTGGTAAGCGTGACATAAAAGATATGTGTAGCTATGATAATCAGTATATCGCTGCTTTTGAACCATGTGTTACTGTCTTCTGTGAAGACATAAAGTAGATTCTGAGTTTTTGAAAAGTAGATTCCTCTGAGAATAATTTCCTTATCATGCTCTTCAGAAAACATTTTTTTTTTTTTTTTTTTTTTTTTTTTTAAATAATCTAGCATCATAGTACTTGAAGAGTGTCTAATAGTTGATAAATATCCTATAGTCTGAATGACTAAATACTTTTGAAATCTAGAGGCATGGTATCAAAAAAGGCTCAGAAAGGACTTGCTAGCATTATCAAAGGTAAACTTTGGTATTGATGATTATCTTGTTGTTACAGGTTCATTCTTTTGAAAAGCTGTATACATATGTGGTATATAGCATTGCCAAAATCCAGTCTTTGTAATGCTGCTGAGCAAAGAAAAGAGTTTGCTGGGTGCAAAGGTAACTTTGAGATATGTTCTGGTGAAGAGCTGGGGCATATGCTAAATACCCAACATATCAGGGTCTGCCACTGAGGACAGCTGATTTTTTTTACTGTGTGGACACTGAAATTCCAGTTCAGTGAAATAAAAAGTCTTTTTATGTGCTAAAGCATATGGACAAGACATAATCAACAATAACATGACTTATTCCCAGGTGAGTCTTTATTAAATACATAGAAATCAGTGCAATGTCCCTTGGTAAGTTGCTCTATAACAGAAGAGAAATTGGCTGTGAAATATATGATTATTACTGACAACTCTTCTAGGCACACTGACCTCAACTGATTTGGTGAGATCTTAAGATATAATATCATAGAACCTTCAGAGCTGTTTATAATGCATACAATTTTTTATAATTATACAAAATGCTGCATAATGAATTTAGTTTTAAAACAAAAACAAAAAAAATAACCATTTATGTTGAAAAAAATAACTGTTTTTCTTCCCTACATGATACTTAATTATTACTGAATTTATTGAATAATATTTGTAGTCTACTCATTCATCTGTTGATCTGTGTGGAGTTAAATTCAGGTGTACAAGAACAGCATGCAAAAGAAATACTGTTACAGCAACAATGGAAGATTTAACAGAATTGTTGGTGGGAAAAGGCATTTTATTGTTGTGTTTCAAATATCAGCTGCTGATTTAATTTAGCATTTTTCTGTTTAGCTTAACTTCTGTGATTATTATTGCAGCTCTTTACAAGAAGCATACCAGATTTTCAATGAGAAGAGGCTTGTAAGATAAAATTCACCGTAGATACTGCCCCACAGAAATAAAGATGGCTTTCTGATGTACCTGATAATTGACTGTTCTACTGTCTCATTTTCTAGCTTTTCTTCCTGATCATTTTGATCCCTCCTAATTTTTCATATTGAGTTATCTATTAGTGTTGAGCGTTTTCAATAATAGGAATTCATTATTCCTACTTAAAATTAACATGTTGATTAAGCTTACTGCGTAATATCTGAGTTACTAAATTCTTCCTTTTTCCTGTAAAAGAATGGACAGGACAGTAGGTCCTTCAAATTTATGTTTTAACCAGATCATGATTTTTGTTTGCTCTGCTACTACTGCAGCATTCTGCTAAAAATGCTGACCAGACTGGAATGATGCAAGCAATATTTTAAGAAAAGTTTACAAGCAGATAGTCACTTCTCAGTTTAAAAGTGATTTATTGTATAGTATTGATAAGCATTAATTTTGATACCATATGTACATTTATTTGGAATGTACCTTGAGTTTACAGTGTTTTTGCCCTTTTCTCAAACTGATGATTGACTTCCACTTATTTTTATATGCTGTGGTCCTTAATTACGGAATAAGTATTTATCCCATACTTTCCATCTTCACCATTGTAGAGGCAGTATTCCATAATGACCAAACTGCCATGTGTTGCCTGCAGGTTTGAATTAGATTGCAATGGGAGACTTTTAAATGCTAATCTGCAAAAAAAGTGTGCATCCATGCGTGTACATTGGAAATAAACTTACAGATGCTATATGCTTATGCACAGACTTAAGACATGAATATGTAAACGTTTCAAAGAAACGAAAAGGGTGTGGATATCGCTGCAATTATCTGCATAATATACCATACAATAAATGTTTTGGTTTGCTTTGTCTTCCTTCTCTAAAATGTGGTCTATGAGTGTACCATGGTACACAGAAATCGTAGTTAAGCCTGTGTCAAAATCATGGTATATTGTCAAATGTCTTTTGATAAATTCAGAATGAGTGAGAAACAATTTTTTCTTTGCTTAAAGAACGTACTGAATCTGGGTGGCAGCATAAAATTACCTTAAAGTTTTACGTTCTGTATTCACATACTATTACTGTATACATTTCCTTTACAAAACCTTTAGAAGTTAGAGCTTCTTGAACATGTTTTAAAGGAATAATGCCTCTAACTTAAGTTTTAACTGTCAGCAAACATGTCTTTAACGTTTCCATGGATCTTACCTCTGTCTAATATTATTTCCCCACAGAATGTATTTTAACTCTGCTTACATCATTCCCTTTAAAAAATTAGCTACTTATCAGTGCAGCCATTTTACTGATGTTATACTTCACATAGTGATAACATTAGAAGAGTCATAGAATGCCATGATCAAACTACTTTTACTTATTATAGTACTCATATTTGTCTGTTGCCAACACAATATCATGGTGTGAAAGAGAAGATTTGGATTATATTATCAGTATGATTAATTGGTTCAGTATTGTATTATAACAATATTGTTTTTAAAGCATTTGTTTTCACTTGAATCCTCCAATAGTCTTTTTTTGTTGTTTTATAGTTACTGGACATGTATGTGTACTGTAACAAAGTAATAAGTAGTTTCAAAGTGCACAATAAAATCAGAAAATGCATTGGCAATAGAGAATGCAAAATAACAGCTACTGCTCTTAAATTAATGTGATGCTCTGTTAGAAATAGAAATTTATCCTGTACAATTCATAATATGTGTTTTCATGTCAATGATAATTAAAAGTTAATATTCCAACTTTTTAGATTATACAGTTTTGATAGAATAACATTTACTTGGGACATGAAAATACATCTATACAGCTTGTTCTTGGTTTGGTCATGACTTTGGAAAAGTTATTTGTATTAACACAAATTATATGAAGTGTGATCTAAAATGCAGCCACATGATTGGAATAATAAAGCAGTACAAACTGTGGAAGGCACCCATTCCTAACTTATAGGAATTTTTTTTAAGATTTCTTGTATGTGGCTCAGAATACTAGTCTAATTATTTCAGCAATTCCTTATATGAAAACATGAAAATATTTCATTGAGGGGGAATACATAATACAATTTTTCTAATCTTGTGACCTCACCTGTAGTAGAGCAATTTGGCATTATATATTGTATATCAAAATTATTATTTTAATTTCAGAGCATGAAATACATGCAAAATATTTTGATATGCATTTCAAACATTAACGTCTATTCAAAATAATTCAAATTTGAAAAAATAATGGTATATGTGGGTTTTAATTCACAGAAATTAAATGCCTCCAGTTCATCAGAAGGTAGCACAGTTGATATTGGACTACCTCCAGAAGGGGAGCAGCCAGAAGTAGAACCTGAAGAATCTCTGGAGCCTGAGGCTTGTTTTACAGAAGGTAGGAAAAGCAAAATATATTCACATGATAAGGCCTAATTTTGTTGGTGTGGGCTGGGTTCTATTCTCAGTTGAAATCAATAAGCTGACTTGTGATTACAATTATATTTTTTTTGTATGAGTATCTCCTTCATAGGTGCTGTTGTGGTGCTCACTTTCTCCTTGATAGATATTATGAAAGTTACAGAACTTCTATTTCAAATATTGAAACTAAGGCCCTCAAATATTCAGAAAGATACTTATTTACAGCCATCTATTGCAGTAATTCTGAAATGAGCCAAATTGCTTTTGTTCATCTGTAATTCCTATTAGCCTTTTTTTGACATCTCAATTTATTATCACACTTAGGCTGTGTGCGAAGATTCAAGTGCTGTCAAGTCAGTGTCGAAGATGGGAAAGGGAAAATCTGGTGGAATCTTAGGAAAACATGCTATAAGATTGTTGAACACAACTGGTTTGAGACCTTTATTGTCTTCATGATTCTCCTCAGCAGTGGTGCGCTGGTAAGTTAAGATGAAACAACTATGTCTATTTTAGCAAGCATTTGGAGTTACAATTCATTTTATAGCTACAGTAAACATCAGAATTTAATATCCAATTCAGTGATGTTCTAATGCCAATGTATGTGAACAAATATTTGGCATGTATTGTGGTGAACTTGTAAGTTTTCTCTCAGGCTATGAAAGAAATTGTTAGATGAGTTAAAAATGTAGCTACTGTTCATGAAAATAAGAAATCAGCTACATCAGTCTGGTGCTCACATCTCCATATTCTTTTTATATACTAGTAACTCTTTTTTCTCAGAGGAGATGCATAGAGTATGATTTGATTGCAGAGCTAGGAAGATATGAACAGCAACTTGAATTGCAAAATGAGATGTAAGGTATAATGATTCAATCAGGTTTTTTTTGCCAAATTGACCTTAAATCAGGTACACTGAGTAAGTACAGAAGCAATTAGTCTCTCATAGCAGGAGCAAAATACAGTGCGCTCGCTACACTTGCATTTCAGGTCGCAGTGATTCACTGTTGATATAGATCTTTCCTTTTGAAATTTCTGTTTAGAATTGCTTTGTGGGTTGTGCGTATAGTTTGGGTTCAATTACTCATTTCTCAAAATTATATATCACAAGGCATTATTAAATTTCTAATGTAATATGAATAATTTTGATATAAAGTTTTGATACAAAGTTGGAACTGTCAAAGGGAAATCCTTATGCCAATAAGCTATTGCTATTCATGGAAACGAATGAAAATGTGATTTGGAGAATAGTATTACAGTAAGTTTCATGAATCATTGTCCAGCTCAGCTGAAAGATGAGCACTACAGTGTTATGAAGACTATGGTATTAAGTGAAAGGATTTTGGTAAGAATTTTGGTAAGAATATGTGGCTAATCATCACGTATATCTTTTCAACTCAAATACTCTGTTGGGTACTATATCCTGCATTGCAAATTAGGAAGTCATTTAATTATATCCTAAAAATCTTTTTCACAGGCATTTGAAGATATATACATAGAACAACGTAAGACTATCAAGACCATGCTGGAATATGCTGACAAAGTTTTTACTTACATCTTCATTCTGGAAATGCTTTTAAAATGGGTGGCTTATGGCTTTCAAACCTATTTCACTAATGCATGGTGCTGGCTGGACTTCCTCATTGTTGATGTATGTATTCTTTTCCATATCATGTACCACAAGCTCTAAAAATCACAGGATTATGTGTTTAGATAAACATACTGCTCGAGCCAAAGGAAGTTCTGTTTTAAAATTGCTGTTGTGATTTACTTTATAATTCTGTTTGGAAAAGAAAAGTTATACAGATGTACTTCTTATTCTAGATTTTTTTTTCTGATATTCTGTAGTTTTATGAAGTTATTGAGCTTTATTGAAAGTATGCTTTTTTGGTAATTTTGCTGTGTGGAATGGATGTTGCTGATCTTCATGAGTTTTAACTCTATGTGGAATTTGAGTATTTGAAAGCAATTGATTTGAAAGTTTCTAACTTTCTACTGCTTTAGTGTGTATCCTATCACTTAGTGTGATGAAAGAAAAATACTGCTAGGAACTCTCAGTACTACTCAGTACTTTTGTGCTTTTAACTGTATCACATATGCAACCTTAAGCAGTCACTTAGAGAGCTATAGCTGAGCTCCCTTGAAATGGGTACTCCAGAGATTTTCAAAATGCCGCACCACCAAACAGATCACATTTTCTGAAGGACCTAGTGCACAGAGTATTGTAATTTCAAGTCTTAACTGCCAAACAGTGTATGCATATTACTGGGTAGCAAAAAATGGAAGACTGCAGATCTTTAGCCATGTAGCAGACATCCATTTCCCTTCCATCCTCAATATCCTGATTACATCTGTCTGTGCTAAAAGGGCATCACTCAGTTCTGCATGTGAAATTCCCATAGAATGCAAGGTAAGAGCGTGTCTTGACTCTCTTGTTCACTTGTTCTGATCAGCAGCAGAATTCTGTAGAAACCACTGCATACCTCCCTAGCAGTACAGTATGATAGACCAAGAAGTGTTTATTACACAGAGCTTGGCAAACATTCTAATTTTATATCCATACCATCCCTAGAGATCCTATGCTAAAATATGTCTAGGTGCCATGTTAGAATGCTGTGGTTGAGTAAACCCCTGTGAAATATTTAATGGCATAAGATTATGTAAATCTTCAATCAGTAGTGTTCTACAGAGGCTTCGTACTTTACATTGTCACTCTATGTTCACTGTATTTATCAAAATTATTCAATTCTTATTTGATAATCTCTGGTTTAGTTACTGCAGTGAACTTTATGAATATCTTTCTGAGATTTTCATGGGAATCTTTCTCTATAGCAATTGTTTGCATGGAAAAAAAAAAAAAAAAAAAAACCCAAAACCACAACAATTTCCAGAGTATTTTTTTCAAGTGTTACGTTGGAGGAGTGAAATAACTAAGCAAAGAGGTTAATGTGGAAATGACAGAAATGAGAGAACAGGAAGGCCGAAAGAGGCATTAAATTGCAGTAGATGTTAAAAATTTTCTTTACTAGGACCATTCCTTCCAAATGGTCTACTATAAATACATTTTTAAGGATTACTGATGAAAGGTAATTGTATTATTTATTTTACAGCTATTCTGTTTTATTTAATCATCTGTCTGCAGACCAGACCAGCATTACACAAGTCAAAATTGATGAAGTTGTTAAAGGATTCACAGGGAATGTAATGAAGTGTGGATATGCCTAACAGTGAAGTTCCCTACCATTATCTAACAAACAGTTGGTTATCAGTTTTGATTAGTCTTGCTAAATCTGAGCAGCACTGGTAGCTACAGCTGTTGTATAAGATTTTCTGGACACTAGAAATTTATGTTTGACCAAAGGCCAGGTCTGAATGTAGTTTTTGAGAGCTTTTACATTCTCAAGTTCTGAAGATAACATGGAAAGTCTTGTCCTAAATTGAGCATTCCAATTCACCCAACTTCTGCAAATTTTCTTTTTGCATGCGACTTCATTTTTCATTAAATACCACCAAATATTGGCTGGTTTATGTGAATTTAGAAGACATTTGTATACCATTCTACAAAGATGATTTCATCAACAGGTACCTAGGATATACTTTTATTCTGCTTTGTCTGACTTAAAAACTTTCTGCATTACAGAAGGATTCCTAGAGAAAGAGGTCTACCCTTGAATCTTCTTTGAAGTTCAGGGCACATGTCATCCCACCATATGTATCAAAGGATATACAAGATGAATGAGCACTATTGCCTTTCTGTTTTTGTGTAGGTCTCTTTGGTTAGCTTAACAGCTAATGCCTTGGGCTACTCAGAACTTGGTGCGATTAAATCCCTTAGGACACTAAGAGCTTTGAGACCTCTGAGAGCCTTGTCGCGATTTGAAGGGATGAGGGTAAGAAAAAATGAAAGAATTTGAAATAATGCATGCATACACAGAAGCAATGCATGCAGAATAATCAATGACAAATCCATGCAAAAATGCTGCACCATCATCTTATATATTTTACATTTATCACTAACATATAAGCAAAAGACTTCATCTGCTTATATGAATTCATGTGTTATTGCACACATTGTAACATTTATTTAAGTTTGCTGGCCTTTCAGCAAATTTCATGTTTTCCTGAAGGCCCAAGGGTTTATCAACTGCATGGATCTCTGGAATTTTACTACATGACTGAATTTATCCTATGTGATTAAATCCTCTTACAGCTGAAATAGTTTTAAAAAAATCAACGTTTCCTCATAAAAGTATGAGCACATATACATATATATGCATACATGTGTTTTCCTACAAGTATAGAATGTCATATCCATAGTCCATCAAAAATCTTTTAACATACTATTATGAAAATACTAATTGGCAATTTCTGTTACAAATTAAAAATTTTGTTATGAATCCATATGTAAGAAAATTGGCAGTGATAAAATGCCTTCACTCCTTCAGAGTAGATGACTATTGCATTCTACTTGAAACAGCATTTGTAGCACGCTGAAGATGGAGCTGATGTTTTCTTTTATGATTTCTGGCTTAAACTGACTGTTTACTGCTTTCTGTATTGACTTTAAAATGTTGATTGTAATCTGCAGAGCACTAAGAAGGCTGAAAACATATGGGAAGACATTTTTGCTGGCAGAGCTGGATAAGTTTGAGAAGTTACTATCTACAGTAGTTATTGCTGTAACAGTTACCAAAGCTGAGACCCTGATTTGCCCTAATTGGCTCTCAGTGTATTTTAGTGCGAAGTCAGATTAGTGATTAGTTCAAATCATTTCTTCAGTATACTGGAATGGACAAAGACCTTACATATTTTGCTATGACATGAAAACTCTAGAAATGTTTCTCTTATAGGCAGTAGTCAACAACTGGAGATAAAAGGCATTTCAGTTCCAGCCACAAGATGTCTGACATATTCATTCAGGGTCTATATGTCTAACTGGAACACATAGCTATAAGTCTAATCAGCAAATGTACCTGAGTTGAAAACTTATTGATGAATTAAAAAAGGTCCTTGTGTGATCTACCTGCTGTGATCACTGATCTTTGAGACCTTGGTTTAAAAGCTTATTAGTAAATTTTTAAGTCAACTACAGCTTCTTGATTTTTCTAGAGAAAATGTGATGGAAATCAAAAGACTTCCAACTAAAAAGGAAATAGGTTTTGATATTCAAATGGAAAATACCATGCACTTGCCTCCAACAAATTTCTGAATCTCACAGATGCTTTCTTGGTGGGCTGTCTAGCCACTCTACATTTGCTTTGGTACTCTTACCACATCTGTTCTTAAAAATTCCACAGTGATAAGTTACAGGAAAGGCCTGTTAAAATTACATAAAAAAACTTTTCACACAAAATTTTTGCCATGCTTTAAAAAGTATTTTGCCTTATTCTTAGTAAATGTAGATTTCTACCCTGCTTAGTAATTAAGTTTAATTTTTCTTTTTTTTTCTGAAATTTAGTCTGCACAACACTACCATTTTGAGAGAGCCCTCATCAGAATATGAATTCTCATAGATTTCCTCAGCGTAATATGTTTTTTTTCCTATAGCATTTTTGAAGAAGTTAAAATGCCTGTGTTCTAAGTAGCTACCTGTGCGTAGGTCGCTCTGAAAGTAATACCTCCTATTTATTTCCATGTAAACTACAAGAGATACAAATAGCACAATAACTCTATTTGATAGAGCATATTCTCAGCTACAAGCACTGTTTATCAGCGTAGTCACTAAGATTGGCTATGCATTTTTGCCATTGATGAACAAGAGCCTGCATGCTGCACTTGTAGAAATCTGCATGGCCATCTGGAACATGGCTTGTCTAACATCCGCTGTTTGGTCTCCATAAACATTCAAGAAGCATTAATGAATGTCAGTGGCTGCAATGTTTTCCTTACACAGGAATACAGTGACACCCCTTTGCTTCATCCGTACTTCCACATGAGACTTCACATTATTTTGTCAAACTGCCCCTCTGCTGCCATCTGTCATACGGCAACTACATGTATTGGAATATTAGTGGGAAGGTTCAGCCTATACTGCCATAAACCCAACATCTGCTCCTGATGTTGTGGGACAGCATAATAAAATAAGAGGCATTACTTTCAGAACAGCCGCTGTATTCTCTCTTCTGAACTGAAAAAAAATATTTGTTTTGAAAATTGCAAAGAAAGTAAAGTTTTCGTTGTTCTTTATCTTCTGTGTTTAGGTTAAAATAGGCACGATTCAGGATTTTCAGTTAAAAAAAAAAAAGCCTTCAGAACTATGCTGAGAAAAATGTCAACATTTGGGATGTTTTATCAGATAAAGGGCCTGTGTAAAGTATCTTTCTAAAAAACACATTAATTGTTGCTTTTTAATCAGAATGGTTAGCAAAAAAATTGAGAACACAACTTTGTGTGGCAAATTCATGAAGTGGAAATTTAGTGTGGAAAGAAAAAAAAAGTAGTGCATTTTGTAAAGATTTGGGAGTTATTTTCCATCTCGTAAATTTCATGTTGATGCTTTGCCTACTGATTTGATCTGGATCTGCTGACTGTATCTCTTAGTAAATCATCTGAATAAGAAGGAGATCTATGACTTTAGGAATAGATATAATAATAAGTAGTGCATGAAGTTAACTTTAGAATAAAAATAGACATGTTTTTGTTATTTAAGCAATTAACTATTGGAATAACATTTTTATGGATATAAAGAATTTTGGATTATTTAAAAAATCCTCAGTCTTAAGGTTTTAAAGCTAAGTAGCTCAAGTTGGCGAAGGAATTAATTACAAAATGATTTTAAGATCTGATACCTGGAAATTCAAGGTATCTCTTCATAATACATTAATTTCTTTGAACTGAAAATATAACGCTATAGTATGGTGTACATATTTTCATGGGTACTTAAAATTACTTCCACTGAGCACAAGATGTGGAGCTTCTGGAATGGGTACAGAGATGATCTGAGGACTAGAGTACCTCTCCTACAAAGGCAGGCTGAGACAGTTGAACTTTGAGAAAAGGCCCAGGGTAGACCAGATACTGGCTTTCAAAATACTTACAGGGAGCTTATAAGCAGGAAGGAAATAAACTTCTTTTTGTACAGAAAGTGATAGGACAAGAGGGAACAGTTCTGCATTAAGAGACAAAAAATTTAGATTAGATGTCAGGGGGAAATTTTTCACTCAACGGTGGTGAGATGCTAGAATAAGCTGCACAGATAAGCTGTGGATGTTCCATCCCTGGAGGAGTTCAAGGCCAGGTTGGACATGGCCCTGGACAACATGATCTGGTGCTTGATTTAGTTACTGGGAACCCTGCCTGCAGCAGAGGACTTAGAAGTAGGTGATCTTTGAGGTCCTTCCAACCTAGGCCACTCTATGATTTTATTCTATGACTGTAGTTCCTATATAGATACAAGAAATTCTTTTCTACACATCTAGAAGTTTTAATCCACTGTAGTATTCTCTAGGATCATGGTTTGTTGTGCCTACCCAAATTAATAATGAATAGAAAATATTCCTCTATTTCTAATTAATGGTAGCATGTGATGTTTCCACTGCATCTTCCCATCACTCTTGATAATGGAAATAAGTTTTAATTTGCATGTGAAGCTTCAGGAAACTGGACTGTGGGGTTGAGAACTACAGTGAGACATGATCTGTCTGTGTTCTGTCCTGAGTGCTGTCACTCACTGCTATATAGTGCTAGGCCCATGCTACTTTTTTTATTATTATTATTTATTTAAATAAGAAAAGGATGCTCTTAAATCTCTTTTTAATTATTTTTTTTTCTTTTCACTTGTCCTCCTTTCTTGTGCCCCTACTTTCAATGCAAGCCTGGAGGTATCTAGAAGCTTTTCTCATAATACTCAAAATTATATTTTGAGTGTCTTCAAATGATACATACTTTAATCTGGTTCTGCTATAGCTTCAGGACTCAGACAATACCAGAGAAAGTATGTCGCTTGTGAAATTTAGCAGTAATAGAAAGAATAACATGACTTGACCTGCAGCTGTAGTAGAACAAGGAACAGCATTCTCAGGTGTAATGAGACTGAAAACTAGAAAACAAATATCTTCATTATCTATCTCTTTATATTTCAATATTTATTTTTAATAAACAATACTTCTACAGCTAAAGATTCTAATTATATTTTTAATTGTATTTTTTAGGAATAATTGAGATAACCTTAAATAAAAATAATATTTTCTTAGCTAACAGATTTTTGGAAAATGTTACAGAATTGGAAAAAAATCTATAGCCGTTCATTATTCCCGTCAGACTTCCAGTTTTAATCAATAACTTCCTAGATCTCCAATTCAAATTAATTCAACATTATTATTAAGATAATAGTTTCTTTATGTAGGCCTGCTCACAGCCCTGCAAGGGCACATCATTGACAAATCTATGGATACAAGTCAGCATAAGAGAGCACTGCTGAAATAGTAAGAATAGATTAATCATTGATCTCTTCCCTGCTCATGAGTGATAAAATGCTGTATTGTTGTTGCTTATTGATTTATAATAAATATTGCTAAGCATATTTTATTATGTTTAACAGATTATTTTGATTATTAAAATGTCCCTGTTAGAGATAAATATTTATTGCAATATGTGACTTAAAGTTTGTGGCAAAAAAAAAAAAAAAAAAAAAAAAAGTTCAAGAAGCATGGGAGAGTTCATCCAATGTTCTGTGCCTTAATGGAATCAGAGAATAGCTTATATTAATTCTAATTTGTTCCAGCATCTAAATTTAACATAACATGAGTTTAATTGATGTCATAGGAAATTTATAATGTTGTCCGAAGTGTGGATTACCTCAAAGAGGTATTATTTTGACATAAGAGGAGCTCTGAAAGTTGAAGAGGTATTTCTTCTTTTCTTCAGGCCATGTCTACTATATGTTGTACAGGATGGTAGATCTTCACCTACTGTAACATTTGAAGGTTTTATTTTCAGTCATATAAAATAGATATGAATGAAAGTTGATTTGCTTAGATGACTAATTTTGCAAGTAATGAATTCTGTGAAACCCATGAAACATAAACATAAGGCCAGCATTTTTTACAATTAGAAACAGACTAATGTACTATCAGATCTGTTGTAGTACCTATGTCATATAACCTGAGTCAGTCATGTATTATCACATCTATGTAATACCTGATATCCTGCATTTTTTAAAAACAAAATCTGTGTTAGATTCTATGGAACTGATTCAGTTTTTTTTTTTTTTTTTTTTTTTTTTGGAAAAGTGGGCAGAGTTGTTCCATAGTTATTACAAAAAAACTTAAGACCAAAGCTACCTGATTTAGGAGTTCATCAATTTCAGCATTAAATAAATTAAATCTGCTTTAAGTCTTATCTGCTGCTTTCACTACGAGCATTTTTGTGTTCAGATAGCCTGCTGTTTGAACATGGCTGCTTTTCTGCTTTTATATATAGCCATCCAAATGAACATAGATACATCTCCCAGTTTTATTTAAAAGAAGTCTTAAAATTACTTTCAAGTAAAAATGTGCTCAATAACATTGATTAGGACTGTTTATCCAATAAAAACATTGATTAGGATTGTTTATCCAATAAAAATGTAATAGAGAAATTTTTTTTTGTGCTTGATGCAATCAGTCATTAGAAATATTACAGATACAATTTTGTAGACATATATTAAGTACGTATTTTTAAAATTATTGATTAATGCTGTTTGTTTTTAAAGTTCATTTTATATTTTCTTCTTTTTTTTCCCATTACTTAAAGCTTCCATTTGCTTCTGTTTGTATGGTTTTCCTTCTAATTATGCTGATACTTTATCTTTCTTCAAAATTTGTATAGTATTATAATCCAAAAGTATAATACAGATTAATAATGAATTAAAACAGAGAGGTACATTTAAGTCAGTCTAATGAAGATAGTAGTGTTTGTGTTCTTACACTGTATCTGGTTTCATTTGTACACCAGGTGGTTGTAAATGCCCTCTTGGGAGCAATTCCATCCATTATGAATGTGCTTCTTGTTTGCCTTATATTCTGGCTGATCTTCAGTATCATGGGTGTAAATCTATTTGCTGGAAAATTTTACTACTGTGTTAACACTACAACTGATGAGAGATTTGATATCAGCCAAATCAACAATTACAGCCAATGTGAGGAGCTCATTAAAAACAATGAAACTGCCAGATGGAAGAATGTGAAAGTTAACTTTGATAATGTAGGCCTTGGTTACCTTTCTTTACTTCAAGTGGTAAGTCACCACTCCTGAATGTCTATTTCTCTTTTTATATCTCTGTGGTTTACATCTAACAGAAAAAGTTATTTCTATTCACTTCTTTCAGGCAGAAATACTTTTCCTTGCTTCTTTGTTTGGCATTATGCCTATAAAAATCCTTAAGTAAATTGTGGAGTGTGTTTTAAAAATATATACATATGTATGTGTGCATATACATGCGTCTGTGTGGAAAACTGTAAGCAGAAATGGATTTTTAACATATATAGAGTGTTTTTTTTTTTTTAACCTTTCTTCAAATATGTATCAGCCTTGCATCTCAGTTCTTCCGATTATAGATCAGCCTTGCTTTTCTGTTTGATTATGTATATAGTATGCTTCTACTTGTTGGACGTTGAGCTTGGTTTTAAAAGAGATGAACTTGCAGGGGCATATGTGAAAGTTTGGTACTTTCAGAATTCTCACAGCAGAGATAAAGATCTCTTATCTTAAAGATAACTTTTAATGATATATTCCTGTTTGTAAAGTCTCTCTAAAATTGTATTTACATATAATTAAAATTCTTACTATATTTTACAAGGTTCTAACTTAAAACTGCTGTAGAAAACATGCTTCCCAAGATACTTTGTCAGCAATTTTAAGAATCCTGTGAATTCATATGTTCCAAATTAAATATATTTCTCTTATCTTTCTGATTATTAGCATTTAAATATGTTCTTTAGATTTGGGATCACCCATGCTTATACAGTGCAGTGCATTTTAGGGAGGTTCTTCGTCATAAATGCAAGCTATTTCTTCCTGGCTGTATTATTTCTAATTAGTGTTAATTAATCTTGACAAATTTGTTGTCATGTACACAGGATAAATAGTTATTCCTGATCCAGAGAGGTATTCATTTCTGTGAGCTATGAAGTCAAATAAATTTGAATTCTTGCTCAAAAATTCTGTGGTATATCACCTCAACAGTTTGTAAGAGTCATCCATTAGAGCCAAGAACTGGGGATAACTCTTATGTGTGGATAAGTCTGTGACACTACATAAATAATACCAATGTAGAGGCTGTAGTGACTAACATAAGAAAAACAAGCAATTAAATTTACCCAGGATGTGTTGAATCTGTATCAAGTATACCTACTTTGCTCATACACAGAAAATAATTTGTATCGTGTGTTACTCATTATATATAAAGTTCTTAATTTAATACAGGTTGTGTCCTTTATAGTCAAACATTACAATTTGCTTGTGATTCCCATATATGAATAAAACGTACAATGTTTTATTGCCTATTAATATTACACTGAGCTGGTGTTTTGGATTAAATTTTTAAACGTGGTTAGTCTTCAGCTCTTAAATGTTTCTGACAAGCCGTTTCCCAGAAAAAGCGTGAGGTAAACACCGGTGTTCTGTTTATAGGCTACATTCAAAGGATGGATGGATATCATGTATGCTGCTGTGGATTCTCGTAATGTAAGTGTACTCCCTCAATTCTATCAGTTTGACTGTATGAGCTGTAAGACTTAAGAACATAACTTTAACACCATCTTTTAGAAATAACAGTAAAAGCGAGAGAACAAGGAGTTATTGCAGTTTTATAGTTAGAGAAAATTGAAGCCATAGGAAGAATACAAGAGACAAAAAAAAAAAACAGAGGAGCAGTCCTAAAAGGTCCAAATTCTCTGTGGTGCAGTTGGACCAAAATTCCTTAATTCCGCAGCAGACTGAACTGTTGCCATGAAATGCCTTTTCCTCCTCTCATTGTGTGTATTGAGGTTTTAATTACGTTTGGAAACAGGCATGGATACACAGCTTAGAGATTATGGTTTGTACCACTAATCTTTTTTTAAAGGTGAGATTTTCGCTATCTTCTGCAAACAGCCTGATTTTTCTTCAGGGCACAGTTTCTATTCTTAACTTGGCCTGCGAATTTTCATACTGTTTTGTCTTCCCCTTCCTTCCTTGGTGCAAATTGTGCTCTAATTCTAAGTAAACAACTAAATAAACTATAATGGTGAAACTCCAAGTTTTTTGTAAGCTACACTCACAGCAGGAGATCTGTTGTAATATAATAAATGTGCACAGCTGTACCAAAAAAACATGCTCACTCTAAACATTGTTTGGATGCCTTTCTTTAGCCTACCGAGACCACTGCAAAGAACATGTGCTGTAACCTGCATTAGTCAGGTTTTTGAGTTAAAACTCAGGTTAAAATTAGGGTAGATTGCAGTGAGATGTAAAACAGTAAGAAAAGAAGTTGTACAAAATTAATATGTAACAAATACTAAAATCCAGGGAAGCTTACTTAGTGCCTGTAGTAGTGAAGCTCTACAAGCCTACACTGGTGGCTTCTCACAAGATACACTAAGATCTTCACAGCTTTAAAAGTTGATGTTTCTGGTTGTGTACAGATTCAGATGGATGGTAATCCTAGTTTAAAAAAAATTGTGACTTCAGTATTTACTCTACATAATATAGTGAATAAGAGTTTTGGAAAATGAAGTATCAAGTTCAATAGCAAAGTCTTTTGTCAAGAATATTACTTTATAAATACTCAGCAGCTATTCAGCTCTGTGTCCACATTTAAACTAAGGCTTAGTGTTTATGCCTTTCTGCAGGTTTTGGATCAGCCTAAGTATGAAGATAACCTATACATGTATCTTTACTTTGTCATCTTTATAATCTTTGGATCATTCTTTACCTTGAACCTTTTCATTGGTGTCATCATAGACAATTTCAACCAACAGAAAAAAAAGATAAGTATTTCATCGTTACTCAGAAAAGAAAGCTAACAGTTGATCCTTTTGGTCCACAAACAATAACTTTATTTTCTTTTCAGGCTTCATTTTAAGATAAGTTAACCTACTTTGCATATTAAATACATAAAGTTGATATAAAGCAGTACAGTTTGTCTTGATAAATGTTGTTTGACGGACAAGTGATACCAGAAGTCTTTCCATGGTTAGTGAAATATTCAATGCTAATGTAAAGATGTGGATTTCAGATTGGAATCTTTAACAAGATTATAAAAAAAAATAATCACTGAAATACTTAAATGCAGCTATAAAACCTCTTAGTTGTGTTATTGTCAAATCTCTGAGCTCAGCAGCCTAGATTTCTGAGCTGTAATAGTAAGTATTTTAATAAATTTATTTGTCCTCCCTTTAGTCATCTTATTTTGTCAACACTGCCTCAAAAGGCAGCAGTGTTTCAGCAACAAAACTGAATTAAATTATCTGGAAGAACAGTGAACTGGTGGAAATGCTGCTGGAGTCATATATTGAAATTTGTTGAGATGGAGAGAAATTGGCTTTTTTTTCCTTCTCAATCCATGTAATAGTTCCAGGATCTTCTGCTCCAAGTCCTGCATTTGTGGTTAGAAAATAAAAGTTGTGAGATTTAATTGCATGACTAACTTCTCATCTTTCTTTGGTATCATAGTAGTCAATTCTAATATTTTGCCAAAATTTACTCAAAAGGAAAAATAAGAGCACAGGATTGGAATGTTTTGTTCATTCGTGTCTCCATAATAACTTCAGCAGAACAAAGAAAAAGCACTTCTCCTTCCTGAAGGTTCTTATTACCTGTATCACTCAAATGAAAACAAGAAATCTATCATTTAAAGTTCAAGAATCTTTCAAAAAATATCCTAAACTTTGAAAGTGACATTTATAAAGCAATTTTTTTGTTACTCATATACTAATAATCAAGATAAACAGGAACTTAGATGTCTATTCTAATTTTCCCACAGATTAGAATGAGAGTGATTATTATTAATATGTATGCCTGCTTATAAGTAATCAATAGAAATATGTGATTTTAACCAGTTTTTGTCTCTTCGCTTTACTTTGGAGGTCAAGATATTTTTATGACAGAAGAACAGAAGAAATACTACAATGCAATGAAAAAGTTGGGTTCAAAGAAACCACAGAAGCCTATACCACGACCAGCAGTAAGAAAAAAGACCTTCTCTTTTTACATTTATTTAAAAACTGTTTTGGGTATGTCTTAGACTGAATTAAGTTGTAACCTGAAACACACAAACAAAAAGATATAAAAAAGTTTTATTCATCTGAAATACAGAATATTTATCTTTTGTAGCCTCAACATGACCTTAACCTTTCCTTTTTTCCCCTTCATTTTCTCTTTACAGATGGCAGTGACATTATATGTGACATTTTTTTCGAAACAAAGAAAAAGACTAAAACAATGGATATTTGTCAAAATATGTGAAAGTTTTAGGGCATAGGCCTTTTCAGTCATCAGGGAAGACTGGAAGCAAGTTACAATATTATTGCCTGAAAAAAAACATCCTTTTACCTCTCACATTCATTCTTGCTGCACGATCCATACAATTTTTTTTTCCTCCAGCTCTCCCGTGGCACTTCAGAGCAAAGTTTAGATGGTGCAGTGATTCCAGCTCTGCAGTTCTACTTTGGACTGTGGAACCAGCTGAGATGCCCACTCAGCCATCAGTAAATTCTCTATAGCTGAAAATGCAAGGTGTTGTAAAGGTTATTTTGGTAACATGAAGAACACTGAACTTGGGCTTGAAATTTTTCTGTGTTTCCTTAAGATTTAGGACAAATGAAGTGCTGTTAACTCTCAGCCTCTTTACACTTCTTTTTTTTTTTCCCCAACTTTTGCCTGGTTAAGACTTCATTTAATATTGTGACACAAAATCTTACAGTGAACTTGTTTGAGATAGAAAATTGACCTTTGCAACTTTAAAAACTACCATGAGTATTTTGAAATCTAACTGTTAATGCTTATAGACATAGTATTTGCATTTCTGATTGGTTTGTGTTTACATGTGCAAACTGGAAAATTCATACAAATGGAAGACTTTATGGAAGACATGAAATCCCCTTACATGCTAGATTTAATTAATTTGTAGCAATTTGGAAAAAAAGGAAAGAAATTTTACCCCATGCATAATGTAACGCAACTTTGGTTTTTTTTTTCCTTCCCAGAACAAATTCCAAGGCATGGTCTTTGACTTTGTAACAAAACAAGCATTTGATATCAGTATCATGATACTTATCTGCCTTAACATGGTCACAATGATGGTAGAAACAGATGACCAGAGTGAAGACATGGAAAACATTTTATATTGGATTAACCTTGTGTTTATTGTACTTTTCACTGGAGAATTTGTCTTGAAATTGATTTCACTTCGCCATTACTACTTCACCATCGGCTGGAATATTTTTGATTTTGTAGTTGTCATTCTTTCCATAGTAGGTAAGAACAACTCATTTTCATGAAATGGCTAATTCTGGGGAAACTGAAATACAGTAGTATCATTGACTAATATGACTTGTTTTTCAACAGGAATGTTTTTAGCTGAGATGATTGAGAAATATTTTGTGTCTCCTACTTTGTTCCGAGTCATCCGACTTGCCAGAATAGGTCGCATCCTGCGTCTCATTAAAGGCGCAAAGGGAATCCGCACTCTGCTTTTTGCTCTGATGATGTCTCTTCCTGCTTTGTTCAACATTGGCCTGCTGCTCTTCTTGGTCATGTTTATCTATGCCATATTTGGCATGTCCAACTTTGCCTACGTTAAGAGGGAAGTTGGAATTGATGACATGTTCAACTTTGAAACATTTGGCAACAGCATGATCTGCCTATTTCAAATTACCACATCTGCTGGCTGGGATGGCTTGTTAGCCCCAATTCTTAACAGCGGGGAGCCGGACTGTGACCCTCATAAAGATCACCCAGGGAGCTCTGTTAAAGGCGACTGTGGCAACCCTTCGGTTGGGATTTTCTTCTTTGTCAGCTACATCATCATATCCTTTCTGGTGGTGGTGAACATGTACATTGCTGTCATTCTGGAGAACTTCAGTGTTGCTACTGAAGAAAGTGCTGAGCCCTTGAGCGAGGATGACTTTGAGATGTTCTATGAAGTCTGGGAGAAGTTTGATCCAGATGCAACACAATTCATAGAGTTCAGTAAACTATCAGATTTTGCAGCTTCGTTAGATCCTCCTCTTCTCATAGCAAAACCAAACAAGGTCCAGCTGATTGCAATGGATCTGCCCATGGTAAGCGGTGACAGAATTCACTGCCTTGACATCTTGTTTGCTTTCACAAAGCGTGTGTTAGGGGAAAGTGGGGAGATGGATGCCCTCAGGATACAGATGGAAGACCGATTTATGGCAGCCAATCCTTCCAAAGTCTCCTATGAACCAATCACAACCACATTAAAAAGGAAACAGGAGGAGGTATCTGCTGTTGTTATTCAACGTGCTTTCAGGCGTCACCTTTTAAGGCAGAAAGTCAAAAAAGTTTCATGTATATTTAATCAGGATAAAGGTAAAGATGAGGATGATCTGCCCATGAAAGAAGATATGATTATGGATAAATTAAATGAGAACTCCACTCCAGAGAAAACAGATATGACCCCATCCACAACCTCCCCACCATCCTATGATAGTGTAACAAAGCCAGACAAGGATAAATATGAAAAAGACAAATCAGAAAAAGAAGATAAAGGTAAAGACAGCAGGGAAAGTAAAAAGTAACACATAATTCTGTTTGCGATAAACTGTTTACAGCCTAAGAAAATATGTATTTGTGTCCACAGGACTCCTGTAGGAGGTACATGCCAAACTGACAGTTTTTACTTATATAAATATATATATAATTGCATATATATATATATAAAGAAGGTCAGTGCCTATAACAAGACAGTGACCCCTCGTCATCAAACTGCAACTCTGTAAAACAGGGTAACATCTTGACAGGAGGTTGTTGTTTTTATTACCAGCTGACACTGCTGAAGAGAAGATAAAATGGCCAATCAGACTGTAGGGACTGGTTTTAAAAAAGGTGCGGACCTAGGAATCTCTGTGTTTAACGTAAAACACTCAGTACAAAAATTGTATCCACTGTTTGCATTTCAACAGCCACATCTGCCATATTTTTACAAAAATCAGTGTTGGTGAACTTATCATTTTTTAATTCACAGGTTGTTTACTATTATATGTGACTATTTTTGTAAATGGGTTTTATGTTGGGGAAGGGGGTACGAGAACCAGGTGTTCTACTCTCGGATTCTCTATATGTACAGACAGAAGTGATCTGCATGAAGGCATGCTGCACTTGTAGTTCATGCATGGAAAAACATGACGTCGCACAAAGCAGCAGAGTCTGACTACTTCCATGTTTCAGGATGGCTCTATATTTTGAGGTGCTTAAAAACAGTATACATCCAGTATCTCATCCAGATAGATCTTAATGTGCCTGTAAATTCCCACAGTCTACAAGAATAGAACAGATGTTTTATTTTTTCATAAGTCACTTAAGTGTAGTTGAATGAACTCTGCATACAAAATTTAGTGAGAGACTGGGAGTCCATTTTTAAGTATTCTTTTGTAAAAAAACATTTTACCTGAACTTGGGAAATTGGATTTACCAAACCCCACAAAACTTAAGGATTATGAAGTTGTTCTGCCTCACCCTGCAGTATCGTTTAGCCATCTTCTGCTCTCAGCAAGGTTGACATTGTATGTATTGATTAAAAAAGTACCGTCTATGTAAATAGTTATTTTATCCTGTGGTGCATGTTTGAGCAAACAAATAATGACCCATGCACAATATTTATTGCATCAAATATGTACCACAATAAGTGTAGTTTGCAAGCTTTCAAGAACTAAGATGAAATATTCTGTACCATAATAGATAGTTTGGAAGCTATCACTGATGCATGTTTATCTTGCCTTTGCTGCTGTAATTTTATTCCTTCCACTGTTAAAAGTTGAATATGGGAAGCCATATCTCAGTGGTTAAGTGAAACAAATTGTTCAGTCAGACATCATTCCTTCATGACATCAAGCAATAGTTTGCAGCTACTCAAGAGCTTCTTGCTTTGCATTCTAAAATGTTAAGTGAGTACTGTACGGTGTATAGTCGGACTGTACAGGATTTGTTGCAAACTGCTGAATCTGATGAAATACATGGATAGAATTTTCTAAGAAAATATAAATATTGTAAAAATATCATTTTATTTTTTTTTCAGTGTTTTGTATATATAATAAGAAATTATAATTATCTTCAGGTTGATGTCACCGTCACTTTTGTTACTTTCTATCCATAGCACTTTTTAATTGAAGAACTTCACAAAATAAGAAACAAAGGAGAGGATGGGGTAGCTTTAGGTTTCTGCTTTTTTATTAGTACTGTATTTTTGCACATATTTTAATGTGAAGTTTCAAACTGAGTCCAAAATGCACTTGCTTCCAAATAGGTATAACTTGTAATTGAAATGTGGTGGGGAAGGTTTGTTTAAAATTCTAGCACTGCCTGCATCAGAAGTTTCAAGGTAGTCTTTTTATTCATGAAATCTTTACCAGTGTTTGTTTACATAGACTATTCTTATTCTTGTTGATTCATGCTGCACTAGAACTGTTCTAAATATAATATGGGATCCACAATATGTTTCTTTTTTCCACAGGAATTGAATAGCAAACTTGTATAACTGATCACATCAGGACATTTTGTGTTTCTTACACAAGCAAAAATTCGATGTTGACTCCTCCTTTTACAAAAAATTATTGACTTGTGTGTCAGTGAACTGCATGCAGGAAAATGCTATACCATAAAAACCAGTAAACCACATTACATTTGAGCCAAAAGAATAAAGATTTCATTTTTTATTGTACTCAATTGTTCTGTCTTTGTTTTCATCACTACCAACTATGGCTATCAAGAGGTGCTGTGACAATAAGATATGAATATGTAAAAGTTAGAAGTAAGAAATACTGATTAAAACTATTTTAATAACAATGCTGTGGAAAGTAAAAGGTTGAAGCTGTATGCTTTCAGAAAGATCTCTAATATGATTTGCACTTTGACTCACTGGCTTATTAATCCTTTCAAATCTGTTCTAGGATAGGATGACATTATGTGCCTGATATGTTAAACCCTTTTTATGTCAGGTGTTCTAAGAGAACTAGGAAAACAGATGTTAAAGGAACCAGAGACCGACACTACAGAACAGTATGTATCATTTCAGTGATATTCCATGTATTTCAGTGATATTTTACATTTGAAGTCAGTAATTATCTTTGCATTATAAGGAAGATCTTGTTTTGTAAATAGTTATAGTTTGTTCTTTCACTTCAAGGCAGGTTAGGGTGGAAGCCAGCAGAAGCTTCGCTTGAACTTCTAGTGAAGGACAAAATTCATAACCTTTTTTTAAATCTTAGGGTGCAGAATGGAATTAGAATGAATAAAAATACTATAATGTTATGTTTCTATGGTGAATTTATACATGGTGCTGCCAGGGAGCTGGCGTACATACCGGGTGTTGAGCACGTGCTTGTGGGAGCACTGGTATGGGGATGTAGGAGGCAGGCATTAAACAGATGGGGTGGCAATGGAATTGGGGAAAAAAAGTGCATTGGTGGCATCAGTCTTGTCATGCAGATTTCCTCATTGTGTCTCAGCTTTATGGAATCCATCAAGAGATTGGATCCATCAAGATGAGAGGAGGAATAAATGGCTTTTAACTGCTTTGTGTATACAAAAATAATGCTAGCTTGTTTAAACTTTTCCTATCTGAGGGACTTTTTTATAAGTTCAAGTGATAGGATATCAGAAGAAATAGTACTTTCCCATCCACCTACTGCTGTTACTTAGACATAAACAGAAATGTGAAGTTCATATGAGACTTAAATTTTCTTAATTTCCATTTGCCATTATAACTTTTTTTTTGTTACTAACAGTTTTGGAAAATAGTTTTCCAAATGATTAGGCAGGTCCTCTCCAGCTGGCGGTGTCGCACATACTTTGTTCTTTTTATCACTAAGCGCGCAACTGTGGGATAAGTAACAATAAGGTATTTGATTGCTTTTTTTCTTTAATGAAGAAGCAAGGCATGGGATAATTAAATTGCTCAAGGTCTCATAAAGTTACTCACCAGAAAAAGCTTTTGGAGTTTGAACTGGTTTTGGAAACTAATCTCGGTTGTTTGCAGGCAGTCCCATGATGTCAATTCTTACAATCCAAAGAAAAGTTCAAATTTGGCATTAAAACACTAGTGACACATTTATAAGGAAAAAAATGACAGTTATCTGACAATTCCTAAGTGCTTGGTCATTTATTTGCAATTGCTCTTGTTTTAAGAATATGTGCCTTGGATCAAGGTCTTTATAGCCAGACTACCCGTGGAGCCTGTACAGAAACAGAGCTGTTTTCTGTACAGTGGAGAAACCAGATACTGTCGTGAGGCTTTATTCTGACTGCAAGGTATGACCATTCTCTTAGTGCATTAAAATGAGTGTTAGTGTACATCCTTGCGAAGTCCTCTGTGCTTCTGAAAAAAGTTTTTTTTTTCAATAGCAAAAGCCGAAGAGCCAAATTTTGAGGTAGTGATTGCACTCGCGTGCTGTTCCTGAAAAGAAATTTGCTTTGCTGTAACTGTGAAGTGCTGCCTTAAGCACGTTAAAAGCTGGGAAATATGGGCAACACCTTAAAGTTCTGGCTGGTTGGTTTTGTGGCAGGAGAGGTATGACAAAAAAGGCACGTGTCATATGAGTTACCGCATCTAGAAACAACCTGGGCTCTTTACTAGAAGCCTAGGACCAATAAAAATACAAGTAGGCTCGCTTTCGCTCGAGGACCCCCGCCTTGCCTGTACACCCACACCCTCGCTGCAGCCACACCGCCATCGCACCGAGGCACCTCGCGCTCTCCCCCCGGGGTCGCGGCAGCGCTCTGTTGCCACCCGCCCCGCACCACGGCGCCGTCCCGCGGCCGCTCCCCGCGCTGCAGTCGCGCCGCCCCATCGCGCACGGAGCACGGCGCTTAGGGCGGCACGCGGCGGGCAGGTAGCAGAAGCCGGCGGCCGTACGGCCAGGTGAGCGGCGCGCGGCGGAAGGCGGCCGCGAGCTCGGGCGGAGGAGGCGGGCGCCGCACGCGCCCGCGGGCGGCCTCAGAGCGGCGGCTCGAGCCCAACGGCCGCCCGGCGCAGGCGGCGGCCTGCGGGAGCCGCTCGGCGTGGCTGCGTGGGACGTAACAGCGGCGCGAGGCTGGTGGATTCGGTGAGGACCTGCGGATGTGTCGCGCGTTCACGCAGGAGGCGACGGCCAGAGATGCGCCGAACGCTTCCTGGTGTGAAAGCGGGGCGAGTCGCGCTCCGCCAGGAGCTCCCGGGCGGCTCTGGGGGTGGCCGCCGTTCGGTGCTCGGAGCGCTCGGGGGCGGCTGTGCGGAGCCGCGCGTAGCTCTTCACCGAAGCGCCTTTGGAGGCCTCGGCTGCTCGGGGGGGGGGCGCGCGGGTGGCCGCGGGGCGCCGGGCGCCGGGCGCCGCGTTCGCTGCCTCACGGCGCGGATCTGCGCCAGCCGCGGTGCGGGGACTCTGCGTGCGCGTCCCTTCGGCAGTGCGGGGCATCGGGCAGAGGCGTCTGCAGCCGGCCGCCGCAAATGGCCGCCAGGTGAGAGCGGCGAGCCTCTTTTTTTCTTGGTGTGCCGACGGGAGAGTGGGATTTTAAATCAGGGCGTACGAGGAAAACTAGCTGTAAAGCTGATGGGTGTTATTGCTGCTACTCCGGGGAGGAAATAAATGCACGGGAATGAAGGTGTTCGCGTCCAGCGCACCCCGTGAGCCGCAGCTCCATGGCGCTGGGCGGCCCTGCCGTGCTGACCGATGGCCGCGCGGCTGCTCCGCTGCTCCTTTGTTTGTGGCCGTGTCTTCGTTTGGTACCAATCGTGGTTCGGGTCGGCCCGGAAGCACGCTTTGCTAGTTGAGGATAAGTCACCAAACACGTTGACCCCTGCTTGTTTAGAACAGGGAGTGCACTGCGAAGCAAGAAAATCAGAGCCTGCAGAGGTGGCTTCTACTTATCTTTGTAACTACGCAAACCCTTATTTATGGGTGTCTCAAATTCAGCTGGTTGAACGTGTGTACTCTTGACTGAAAAGAACACGGCTTTCTGCTAAGAGCGGAGCTTCCCTGGCTGGAGGGGGCGGTCTGTGTGCAGTGGGGTTGGGGCTCCCAGCCACGGCGCACCTCCCGGGCGTGAGGCACGTGAGCACGATCTGCCCGGGGCTCTGCTAAATTGTTTCTTGCCTTTCTCGTTGCATAGCAATTTCAGAAATAAGCGACAACTGTGAGAGATCGTAGATGTGTTGTTGTAACACATCCGCTACTGTTAATTGCTGCAATTGAAAACCAAGATGCCTTGTAGAGAGGGCACAACATGAGTTGGTACGGGTGGCGCTGATGGCACAGCAGCAGCCTCCGTCCTGCAAGGACGTGTTCCTGCGGTCACCGTGTGTGTGTGTGTGCTCTGGGTGGAGAGGGACAGAGCGGGGCTATGCTTTGCCCTGGCCTCTTTCCTCCTTTTTTAATAGTGAAATGTAAGTAGGGGAGTCTTTACAGGTGGTCAGTAGTGACTAAATTTGGGATAACGGGCCTGAGAGAAGGACAGCTGGTGGCCCTGGTGTCTGCTGGTCTAACGTCTGCTGGTGCTTGTGTGAATCTGAGAAATGAGCTTCATGTGAAGGACTGATAGGTGCAGGTAAGACGATCTGAAAGAGTAAACATTTTCCTGCTTTGGTTTGGTTCTGTTTTTACAGTTTGTGGTATGATTTGTGGCATTACATGAGGTGCTCTCTTACTGAGCAGCCCTATTCCTCACTGTCACACCTGGGGCAGAGAAGCTTCTATTTTTGCTAATTCTGAAAAATGATCAAATGAACACACCATTACGTTTATAAAACGTCACCCTTCGAAGCGTTGCACACAAAACTCATCACTCCGTTGTTGTAAATCGCTTGACCTCCAGCACAGCTTAAATATATTTGTAGTTTTTGCAAACTGGCCGTCGCTGTTTCTTTTACTCCGACCCGCCCAGCTGTTGTTGGGCGCTTTGCCGGAGCGGCTCCCGGCAGCGGCGCGGGGCGGCCTCGGCCCGGAGGAGCGGCGCAGTCGAGCTGCGGCAGCTGCCCTGAGCCGCACGTGGGGTGGGTGGTGCGGAGAGCGAGCCGCAGTCGCCGCTTCGGACAGGGGCGCGCGCTGTCTGATAAGTAAGCGGTGTATGGGAAGATTAACGAACTGATTTCTGCATTCTTCAGACATTTGATGCCATTGTACGTATTTAACAGAAAAATAAGTCTAGCTTCTCTGAAGGACTAGTGGAGTGGACTCTGAAGGCAGTGGAGTGCTGCAACAGGTGTGTTTGGTTGTGTGGTGATTCTGTGCTGTTGCGGGGATCTTTTGATTGGCATTTGTTTTGCTGCTTGTTACTCACACCTGTGGGAGCAGCTTGTGCTCAGCTAGGGATCGTGTGGTGCGGTGTGTTGCGGCCTGGTGCTGGTCCCTAACCTCGGTCTGCAGTGCTAGCAGCTGTCCCAAAGGGGTGGCTCCTCTTTTGTTACTGGGTGAGAACAGAGGCTGTGTGTATAACTAATCCTGAAATGCTGCTTTAAACAATTGCATTTTAAGTCTTGTTTTACCTAATCTGTCTTATGCAGTGCTCTTTTTTGCTGTATGTCTCAAGCACTTTAGTCTTTTATTTAAGATCTGTTTATTGGCACATGCATCTATGGGCACAGTATAAGCTGTTGGTGCATGTTTTGTACCAAGTGTATCTGGGAGGCATGCACAAGTTGATATTCCTGTATTGCTTGTAATACCTCTGTTTTAAACTCTTCTTTGCTTGCCTTACTCCGTATAAACGACAGATATATGTCACTTATTTATCCTGAAGATTTGCCAGGTATCTGTGGGAGGAGGTTTGCGAATGAGATTTGAGGGAGCCTTTTGCTTTCAGGCTGAGCACATGTGAGTGCTTGTGCAGAGAAGCCCAGGGGCGGTGGTAGCCTGGCAGAGGTTCCTTTTCCTGCCTGGCTGTGCCGTGATGGACTCGTTCTGCAGTTCCCATGGCAACAGGGATTTTTGATCTGCAAAACAGAACGCTGTATATGGTTTGAGGAGCTGTACATTCCCTTTATTGCAGATGCTATTTTGATGCGTGAAAGGAGCTGGGCAAGCTCCCTCGTGTCCTGGCCTCGTCCCCCTTTTAATAATCTGCATCTTGTTTGTAAGATGACATGGAAAAGCAAATTTTTCTTTGGCTGGGCTAGCTTTAATTTTTGACGTAGTATGGTAGAAAATTGGTTAAGGCTCACTGTAATTATGTGAGAAACCTGCTGCTTCCAGGTGGGCAGAAAGGGCCTCAGCTGTAAACAATGTAAACATTTACATGTATACATGTAAAACACTCTGAGAAGAGTTGCTCAGGATTTGCATTGGCTGCTGCACATTTTGCTTTGACTTGCTGGACATAATTTCCAACACATGTTAAAATGGGCTTACACTTTTTAACACAAGAGTATCAACATTCTAACCCATGCACAGAAATTTGTAACAGTTACAGTAATGTGTTTTTTCATGTGCGTGCTGGCTACTGGCCTATTCAAATGAAAGTGTTAATGATTTTGCCCGAAAGAACTGATGAAGGTGGGGTGGGGCCCGGGGTTGTGGTCAGAGCGTTGGACCTACTGAGCCCATCTCATGCGGAGCTGCCCTCCCAGCAGTGCCGGTGCAGTGATGGAAGTTGGAGCGTCCACAGCTGCTCCTCTGCTGGTTACATGGGATGTCGGGTGTTGACACTCAGTCGAGTTAGAGAACTCTCACAGTTTCTTGTAACCTCAGAATAGTTCTCAGAATAGTTCTAATTTATTGTGTTCAGCATACATCTTATATACTGTTCACTTACTAAGATTTCCTGTCCCTCTAATTGGTTAATTGGGCCTAGCTTCTCCCAAACAACAGTGGTAAAGGATGAAAGGTTTCTTAAGTGTGATAAGATTAACAGTGCCTACAAAACCTCCTTTTTACCCCTAGACACAAGCAGATACCATTTGCTCTCTGTCTTACACTCCACACTCTCAAGGTTTCACAGTGATAGAGTCTGTCAAGGAGTCTGATAAATTCTTTGGTGACTTGCTTACAGTTACATCTTCCCTCACAATTGGGGTGGTTTCCCATTTCTTTTTTTGAGAACCTGTTCCAAAAAAGGATCCATTTCTAACTTGTTGGGCTCCCCACACATCTCTTGTGATCCTTTCCCCTCTCCTTTTGGTAAGTGATGAAGAAGAAAATAGGAATGATGTGGTTATTGAAGGAAGCAGAGTGTGCAAACTAGTGCGTGTGCAAACTAGGTAATTGTGTTGTAAAATCGTCTGAATACTACAGGTCTTTGTGAGTCTGAAAGGCAATCTCAGAATGCATTAGCAGCAAAGCCTATTCCCAGAGACCAGCTGTTTTTTACATGGTCTGTGCTGGGAGTCCACAGTCTCTCCTTGCCTCCATCACCAGGCATGCAGGGTTTTTATGGAACCATGGCAATGGAGCTGTGCTGCTTTGAACTTTGCAGCCAAAACTGCTTGTCCAGCTGTGTGCGGTTTTTGTTTTGTTGTAAGGAGAACAGCAACCCAGTGTTTGGGCAATAACTTCACCCAAACATCCATCTGTAGAAAGCCTCTTGGTGGTGCTACACGGGTGCATTGAAGCGTGAGATGATCCCGGGTTTTACAAGTGAAGCTTGAGCTGCCCCAAAAGTGCTGAGTTTTTCTTCTTTTTCCTTTCTAGGAGGTAGATTAAATGAGGTAGAGGCATGTAGCTTGGCTCTCTGTGCTATCCTTCTCACAAAGAAAAACTTCTAAATCAGCAGAGCACTGATGTTGAACAACAGTTCCTAGCCTGCAAAAGTGTATCGTTCAGGATGCTTTGCTTGGTGTATGGGCATCTTCGCATCTGGGGTTTCAGACAGATCTGAAATGTACAAATTATGGCAATGAGTGCGCAGCTGTGCGTGGTGACAAGTAGCATCTGGCAGTGCATTGCATACCATCGCTGCCACTGCTCCCCACCTCAGCTCATTTGTGTGAACGTGAAAGCTTATTGTGAGATCTGTCTGCCTGGTTTTGCTTGTCATACCAGGCATTGGAGTCCTTCACAATTTGTGGACTTTTGCAAGAGAAGGTGATTGCTTGGGCATTAGGCTTGAGAAATGCTTGAAGTTTGGGAGAGGGCATCCCTTAAATGCAGTTAACAAATAAGAGGAGCTGTGAGTTGTGGTCTCAGATCTTTCCCATTGTACGTGTTGAGGCTGTGTGGCCGGTGACTGTGGAGCCCTGGGTGTGGAGGCCATGCAGCCAGCTGCTGCATCTCCTGGGGCACACTGGAGGCAGGGCAGTGACACCCTGGGTCGTTCTTGGCTATAAATCCTCCAGCTGCCATCTCTGCTGTTCACATTTACGGGCTTTTCAGATCATCTCTGTCACCATCTGCTGCGTAATGGAAACAAAACCATTTGCTGTGGGGAGTCACTGCGGAACCCTGAGCAGTGAAGGAGATCAGTGAGAGCGTGCGGCTTGGCTTTGTTACTGTGCTGTGTGCTCCTCACCAGGCTGTCCTGGTGGGCGGGAAGCAATGAGGTAGTGACCGCTTTATGGGGATGGAAACATTTTTCTGTACTGTATGTGCGTTTTCATGCTCTTGTACAATAAATAACACACATCTTAAGGTCTCTAATTAGAAGGAAAACATAGTACATGAAGCATCTTGTCGGCATAAATATATTGGTGACATTTGTCCTGCTCGTGCAATTAGACAAGGAGGAGCAGCTTTCCCTAACTGCAAGTACTCGCTAGGTGTCACTGCATGATCGCACCAAGCTGATGGCTTCGCTGAGAAGCTTGCTGATGGCACCTCCCTTGAGAAGAGTGCTTCTGAAGGGAATTACTACTTGTGCCCTTAGAATGTAGCGTGGCTTACATTTTAGCAACAGCTACACGTCAAAAGGAATTAATTCAATCCTCTTTTAGAAGCAGTCCGATAAAAAATGCTTATTTAAAACAAAATCATACTTTGTGCTAAATAAAGGTAATTTAAAGACTTTCAGTAGTGTATGTGTTGACTGATCCATCTAGCTTTCTTGCCAGTATCTGGAATATTACTGATGAAACACTCAACTCAATACTATTTCAGCTTCTGCTTCTGACTAAAGTCCCTGAGAAGGTATGGGAAAATCACCATTTTCACAAGGATGCATGTGTGATCTGCAGCTTGAACACATTCACTTATTTTCAAAACTCTCTTTCCCTAAAGGGCTGTAGAAGATCAAGTCTGCAAATGTTGATGAAAGTGGAAGAAAAATGCCACAAACATAGCTAAAATTGCTTGGTTTTATGTAAGAAAATGAACTTACTCTCTTGCCATACTCTATGATTAGAGTGAAATACTGTGTTTATTAAAGTATCTTTTAATGATTGCATTACTTGCACCTCAGTATTAGATTGATTTTTAAACAGATTACAGTTCAGAATATTTAACCTTGTTCTTAGCCTTGTTGTAGTGACGCACGATTAGAGATTTTCTATTTTTATTTTTTAAGCTGCACGAGTAACAAGTGTTCATCTAAAACTTTACCTTGCTGTAAAACGTTGTTTTTATCTTGTACGTGAAAGCATTCAGCTAGAAGTATGTATTAGTAGGTTGAAATATCACTGATATTCATTTGGCAGAAGTTTGAAATGACTTTGCAGTATCTTCTGGTTCATACTTAAATTCTATTAAATTTTAATCCATTGCCCTCTTCTATGTAATCTGTTTAGAGGGGAGGCCTTCTTTAGCACTGCTCTCTGGTACCTGGGGAAGTTACTGACAAATTGCAGTTTGTTTGCTTATAAACACATTTTTCATTAGTGCTTAACACTCTGTTGCTGCTGTATCAGGGTGTAACAGGAGCACGATGTGAGCGTTCCTGGGCTGACCTTCAGCATTTTCCCTCTTGTTGTAGCTGTAAATGAGAAGTATCGTTGGTATCATCTATGTTGACTCAGTGACAGCATGGCACTTAACTCTCAGATACTTTCTATCTGATCATGGGACACAAAGGCATATTTTTCCCACGGCAGCTGCCCTCTGGTTATCTTGTATAATGAGAGTTGTGTGCTACATCCCTTTCTGCTGGGCCAGCTATCTTCCTAGCCCGATTTTTGAGACAAACTCTGGTTTGGCTTGTGCAAGGAGGCCCATAACAGGCACACTGGTAAGTTTGTGGAGATTAAAATAGACGTTTGTCTAACATATGCTTCTCCCTTATACAGACATACTGAATATAAATGCATCTGAGCTCTAAGTATGGGAGACTCCGAGTGACTTGTCGCTGCATGATTCTTCTACTTTGTGTCTCCAAACACTGAACAAAAGCCCATTCTCCACCATCAATTGCTCATTAACTTCACCAGAATTATTGCCAATTCACAAGGATGCAGAATAGAGCAGATTCTGTCACTGTCTTAATAATTATTCCTAGCTAAGGCTTAAGAATTTGTGCATGAGGATTACTGATTTTTTAGTTTCTGATGACAGCTTTGGTATTCTTCTGGGCCTTTTCAGAAGTTTATCAGTCTGAAAATAGATGTGTGTGCTTAGTGATGTTTTATTGTCCCTTGTTTGATGCATCTTGAGTGATTTGGTTAGAATAACCGATGCTTGCTTTCTGCTGTCCTGCTTTTCATTGCCAGCTGTGATGTTTTCTTGGTATGTTTCCATGAAGTTTGTGGTTGAGGAAAGCCTTTCTGGAAGGGCAGGTGCTGCCCTGGAGGTGGCTGATAAGGCACTTGCAGCTCAGGAAACCAGTTTGATGGTTCTGTACTGCTCTAACCTTTAAAGTAATATTTAAAGCTCACTCATCCTGTATTACGTTGTGTCTTCTACATGGCTAAAATGGGCGTACTAGCAGAGTAATATGACTGAATTTCTTGTGTATGGGCAGCAGGTACAATGAGAATCCACAGCTCTGATCGATCTTTCTGTGGGTAGACTTTTAGTGTGATAGGGTTTTCTCTTTTACAAAGAAGATGCATTTATTGTAGTGGAGAACTCTTCCTAAGGAAGCGAGACTTGGTTACTGTTCTTTCCTCAGTCTGAAAATGCTCAGGTCTATACCTGCATTTTCCAGAAGTGTGCCGTAATACGAAATAATTTGAAGAAGGCAGTTTCTCCTAGGTGAAACCAGACAAAAAGGGGCATAGCACTCAAACCTAGTTATTGAGTCATTCAGCTGCACAAAGGGATAGCTGAGCAGGCTTTGTTGTTTGCAGGGCTGATATAACATTTTGAAAACAAACTAGAATCCTCTTTCGTCCTCTTCTAGAACTCTTTTGCAAATCTGTACGTGGAGGTGCAATTTTCCTTGCTGGATAAACTTTGGTGTGGATAGGGTATTTGACCCTGTGACAGAAATAGAGATATTACACTGATACTGTACTTTTGTCTATAAAATACCTGATCTGTGGTCCTAAGAGGATGTGAAGGATCTTATATTTTACAAGTACAGGTGGTCTTTGGAATGTATTGAAGTAATTATTAATAAAAGATAGAACATTTCCTGGCAGCTGGAGGCACACGCAAGCATTTCCATCTTTTTTTTTTTTTTTGAGCATGTATTTGCGTAATTGCCAGCAAGGTCAGCTTGACTCAGAATGAGCTTAAAGGTTTCGTCAAGTTGGTGCACTAGTAGAGATATATAAATAAAGAAGAAATCAGAGTAAACCATAAAATAAGGTAATCTTTCAGGTACGCAGTAGTGGTGACTAAGTCAGATGTCACAGTGCATCTGTCACAGCCAAAAAAAAAAAGATAAAACAGTGGTGTCCCTCTCTGACCTAGCTGTCAGTGACCTTCTTAGTATCAGTCTGTCTGTGCTCCTTCCAAAAAGGATAGTACCTCAGCTTTTGTCTTCCATGCTCTGCTAGTGGCATGCTTATCAGCAGAGCTGCTATATCTGAAAAGTGTTAGTTTTTCTTTTTTTCAGAGTAAAATGTAGATTAGTTTAAAACAAACAAAATGATAAACTTGTTGAGGAGTGCTTAATTTTATCTTTCAGCCATGAAGTCTAGATTATGGTTTAAAATAAACTTGCTTTTAAAAGTTAATGTTTCAGGGTTGGCTTGTTTGCTGTTACTAGTTCTGAGGAGTAGATTTCTGAATCTGGGGAGAATTTACCTGTCTTAGTTGTTGGTATATGAATGGTTGGGACTGGAAATAATTTCTGTGCTAGATAGCTGCTTTATAAGATAGTTGCAGATGAATTAGTGGGAATACATGCATGCTCTTGTGCAAAAGTTCTTTACTTACCTTTTTTCTCTGTTATGTTGTTTTTCTGTACCGCTTTGGATTTCTCTGAAGGCAGATGACTGCACTGCTAGGTTGGTGGTAGGATAGATATTGGTAAGTGGGTGGGAGTCTGAGAAGTTGAAGTTAATGCAGCTTGTGTTTCTGTAAGGTGAAACCTAGTCTGCCTTAGATGTATTTGTCAATTTTGCCATGAGATTTGTTCTCGCTTGGCACTATTTTCATGGAGCTTTCTGGACTTCTTACACAGGCTTTATTTTTTAAGAGCAAAGGAGAATTTGTTTTGAGTTTACTTAACGAGGGTTGAAGAAAACCTTGCTTTTTGTAACAGAGTCTGCGGTACTGTTTCTCTTAAAATGGAGGAAAGGACTATATCATGTTTCAGCTGCACTTACCAGCAAGCAGTGTATTCCTTCTTTTTTTTTTTTTTTTGTTCTCACCATCTTAGAATAGCTTTTACAGCCCTTTTAAAATTCCACCTTAAGTAATATGTTGTCAAGTGTCAGATCCGCTGACCCGTGTGGCCACTCTTTAGCATCCTCATCTAAAACAGGCTTGGTTTCTTACTCTTTTAAACTGGAACAAATGCTGTTAGGCAGAGCTGCTCTGGGGATGGCATGGTCTTCTAGGTTCTATTAAAAAGAAAAATTGCCTGAATGTAAAATATTCCTGTTATTTCTTGAAGCTGTGCAGATTCTTGAACTACAGGGCAATGTGTTTTTGGTGTGCATCGCCAGTAATTATCTGGTTGCTTCTCCAGCCTGAGCAGTCATCCCTTCAGGCTTTGGTAAGTGCAGACAGTAGGGCATTTAAGCCAATATAACTTGTATGTCTGCTGCATTTTCATATGGTGATATTTCTGATTTCAGAGTTCTAGTTTGTTCAGAGATTCGCACATGTTCTACGTGGTAGCCTCTCACTATTTAAAACTTGGATTGCTGAAATCCTGCATGCCTTGGTGATTTCTAAAGCTAGTAGATGATGGCATCTGTCCACCAATTTTGAGAAAGAAACCTCAATTCTCCATTTGCTGTCAGTCATAAATCACAAGCAATTTCCTTGCAGTGGATGCAGTTTCAGTTTAGGGAAATGTGAGCAATGTGGCCTGCATTCTATAGCAGAACATAATTGGGTTCCAGTTCTTTTGACCAAGCAGAATTTTTCCAGGCAGCAAGCACTGAGTGCACACTGATGAGTCAGATGTAGTGCACACTTCACTTTCTTGTTTTTCTTATGTTGGTGTTCACTCTTCCTGGGCCCATACTGGGACATTCCTTATTGATGGTGGGTTCTGAGTTGCTGCAGGGAATCAACAGTGGCTGTGAAATTCTGATACTTGTGTTACTGCCTTGCAATGCTTAGCCCATCTTTTTTCAAGGATTTGCCTGCAAGTGTCTGCTTAGATTTCAGATGTTCCTGGGAGCTACAGAGGCACTCTTTGCTCATTGTAATAGCTACTTTTCTGGAATGATTATTTTGCAAAAAGAAAGGGGAGTTGGCAATCTGTTCTGGATTTAAAGAAGTCAGAACTTGGAATCCAGAAATTCTAATTCAGAGGTGTCAGCAGAAAATGTTTTGCCTGGTAGGAAGGAAATTGGTTGGTTTGTGAAGCATCCTGGATAAGCTGAATATGGCTTTCTGTAGTAATAATGTGGATTCAGCAACAGCTGATCCCAGTCTATAAGAAAGAGGAAATACCAGATCCACCTTCCTTTCTACCCCCACAGCTTCTCAGATGTACATCAACTGGATGGTAACGACTGTCTCTCTTTTCCCCCTTCTCAAATCTAGTGTTTATTGCACAAGGGAGTTGAAAAAGAGAGCAGACCTTTTTACAAGGTTGTTGTTTGTTTTTATTTTTTTGTCCTCTATCTTTTGAGAGGTTGGACCTTTTTCTGTTCTAAACCATGTAGGCCATTGGTGCAACTCCTGGTTCACAGCCATGTGAGCCATTTTTTACTGTAGGCAGGTTCTTGGTCATTTTGGACTTCAGTTCCACAGCATATTTTTCATCCAGGCACTGACAGTGGTTGTCTGTCCTTGACTGCATCATCTGCGACACCAAAGGAATGCTCTGTGCTGGGCTTTCTTAGCTTCCTCGAGACGTGATGCCCTTTGCTGTTCTGTTGACAGATCTTTCTGCACTGCTGTTCAAATTACTTGACTGCATCTCCCAGAGTGGCAGCACACACACACAGTTTTCAGGAGCCTCTCCTAACCCTGCTACTATCAGTTCATAGCAGCAGATGCATTTTTCCTGGAGTGGTGTGTTTTGATTTGGTTTGGATTTTTTTTTTTTTGGGGGGGGGGGGGGCCGGGGGGAAGAAGGGATGGTATTATGTATGTATGTTCATTTTTAATGATCTGACTGCAAAAAACAAAATTCCTAAGGAAGGACAGAGCCTGCATGCGAGTGCCTGGGAACCCATGGATATCTGGACTGTGGGCAGAGCTCTTGGCCTGTATTTCAAACCACACATTCCAGTCATGACAGACTGGTGGGATGTAGGGCACTGAGAATCCAAGTGTTACAAAGTCTCTCTCCTCTCAGGAGATTTAATAGATCTAGTATGTAGCACGTGGAGTATCTTCCAGGAATCTTGCTAGTAGAATGATGAGTAAGATTTTTATTTCTAGACCACTTGTGTGTTGTCTGATGTCATCATAACAGTCTTTCAGGACAGCTATTATGCTGTTGGAGACATGACTGCTTCTGCATGTCTAGGTGAGCTGATGACTCTACTGCTCCTGACTCAGGTAGCAGCCACCACTTTTCTTAAGCAAATGCCTAATCCTGATGAACAGATCGCGGAGACTCAAATATCTGGCTTTCTCCAAATATCAGGCTCCATTTGTGTCTTCATTAAACAGTGTACCTGAGCTGCTCTCACACTTTACGGAAGAGATATACAGTAATTAGTTTCTAAAGAAAGACTGTATGATTAACTATCAAAAAGTTACATAACCTGAGGTGGCTGCTGGGAGTCACCTGCTTTATTACTGCCTGTGTGGGTCATCAAGTGGAAATAAAAAGAGGTGATACCCTTAATCATTTCTCCGATGTACCTTTTTTCTCTGGCCACCTCTTCTCTTTCTCTTCTACCTGCAAAAGGTTTGCATTTCAGAAGAAACCAAACTGGTGTGCAATGTGCTGCCCAGCATTTTAAATATGAGAACAGAGAAATGCAGCACATCCTATGCCAGATCGCAGAAAGAAAACTGTCTTGGCTTGCTTTGGATGTACGTATGAAGTAAGGACCACTAATGAAAAACTGGCTGCAGAGCTTAGCAAACCATCTTCTTTGATGTCAAACATTGTTGTGGTTTTCACTATTGATTTATCTTTAAAGAATTTTAACTGCTCTGTCTTTAGATAAGTAAATCCTTCATGGCTCTAGGAAGGAAATTGGCATGTGCACTAAGGAGGCATGGACTAGATATGGGATAGAATAAAGCAGAAAGAGGAAAAAAAATGTTTTACTAGATGAAACAGAACAGCTGAAAATCTTTTTTAATAAAGGGAAGCATAAGGTCTAAAGAGAAGGAAAATGGGGTTACTGATAGAGCCTACAGAGGGAAGAGAATGGAACAATTAGCTCTGCTAAAGACAGAGTCTGAGAAAGAATATTCCAGAAAGAATCAGGTTGTTATGAAATACAGGAGATTTATTTGTGATTCTAATTACTAAGCTGCGTCAGTTCACCTTTATAATCGGGGATGTCTAAAGCATTACGATAAATGAGGCTTTTATTTGTGTAGGGTTTTTTTGTTTTCCACCATCTCTTTTAATTTACTTTGTTAGCACCATTATATGGTAAAGCAGCGATGTAATTTATATACGCTTCCTAATTTTTTTCTCTGAAGCTTTTTTCTTTCCGCGTCATAAAGGAGGTTATCCTTCAAGATGTCACCCCTCCATAAAGGGATTGCTAAAAGAAGCTTGAGTTTTTGTAAAGCCAAAAAGTGTGGAAGCAAATATTTTAGTAGCAACAGAGTTGGTGAGGAAAAAGAGAAGTAAAACCTTTGCGGGAGTCTGTTTCCTAATGAAGCTTTTCTTTTGTGCAGTGTAGTAGTTCTGGAGAGGTGGAAAAAGTTCAAAAAAGCTGAAATGGCTGAATGGTTATAAACCCCCTCGTTAATTACTCGAGTCATAGCACGAACTGGGTACAGACCTTGGTTCAAAAAGGACACGCTTTCCTTTATTCCGTCTCTGCATATATGCAACTAATTAGTGTGGTGATAGTTATTCAGAGCTGCAAAAGTTAGTGAAGGCTTTGAAGATTCTGGCAGTGGATGCGGTCAGCCTGGTTCAGCCATCATGGCTGGGGTGGCAGGCAGCTCCAAAGGGACTGGAAGGCAGCACTCAGAGGGTGGTAGGCCGGGCACCCAGAGCCTCAGCACAGTGTGGGGCTGGCAGCCTGGTGAGGACACGTGATTGGGTACTGCATGGCTGTTGGATGGTTGTAGCATAGCTTGGGCATAGCCGAGGGCAAGAGGCTTCATTTAAAGGCAGCTTCCTGGCAAAGGATGCTCGGGCCCATGGTAGACCACTTTGTGCTCTTTTTCTTTTGTGCTACAGGCCACCAACTGTACTGCCTGTAACTTCTCCTTGTGCGTATCCAAACCCCCCACAACCAGAGAGCTTGCTCAGAGCAAGACTTACAAATAGAATTGCATTTAATATATCTAAAACACATTTATCAAGCAAATGGCTTTATTTTTGATGTGCAAAACGGGGCAAATCTCACAAGGTCTATCTGAATGTTAAGTAGGAAATAGAAGAAACTGCCAAATGCAGGCTAGATAGATTGCACGAACGCTGCTCTGCTGCGGAGGTTTGCAGGTACCTGTCTTGTAAAGTGTGGGGGAAACAACAGCCTATGTAATTATAACCTTTTTTTTTTTTTTCTTTTTTTTTTCTTTCTTTTTTTTTTTTTTTTTTTAGAGCAAGGCCACTTGCAGTTTCTTTTCTAATTCTGTCTTAAATAGTTGCTTCAGTCTGGGACTGTTTTAAAGGCTGGGTTTTGTTTGGTTGGATTTGTTAATAACTCCCATATTGCTTGGCAGGCACTTGCAAGAAATCCAGACTTGTTTGTGTGTACTGTCCATTTCTGTCTGAGTAATAGTAGTGCTTCAGGGTTGGAACAACAAAGCACCTTGCATCCGCATTGGAAAGTCTTATATTAAAACCAGTTATGAGTCTGCAATTGTCTATCTCCCTGCATCTCTCTCAGCAGCTAAGCCAGTAGAAGAGTTGAGCACCAAGGCTTCACCCTAAGCTTATCTGTGCAGATAACAAAGAAAGTAAAGTTCGAGATATCTTCCAGCTAGTTGCTTTTTAGACAAAATGTCTCTTCACACTTTCCTCAGTGTTCCCAAGATTTATTTCTAGGCATTGAGGTAAAGTTTTTTGTTAAATTGAGCTAATTTGCTTGTAGGCGTCATAAAGAATCTGAGTGCTATGCACAGAATCCACTGGCAGTTTGTTATGATGTGGCAAACAGCTAGTTTTTCCAGAAGCTAAAACTGCTATCGCTGTTCAGTGGGTCTATGCTAATTCATATGGTCTCACTACAGTTAAAGATCAATAATTCAGTGAAGATGGATGCTCTTATTTAAAGGAATTCACAGTTAATTTAAATGAAAATCTGTGGCAGCAAATAGAAGGTTGTAAACAGAAAGGTATTTTCCAGCTTCTGCTTCTTAGTATTTTGATTTCAAAGGGAAATCCTAGAACGCAGGTACTTTGATGTGGCAGTAAAGTTTCATTCGTGATTTTGATTTTAAACTCAAATGAAATGAACTTAATGCTCATGTCTTCAACTGATACCTGATTTATTTGAACATGTAGAAAATCAAAATTCTCTTTGCAGTTTGTCTTGAAAAATGCTTTTTCATCATGAATTTAGGAGGCTGCAAGTAGACTTGATAATGGAAGGGAGGCACAAAAAATTGAAAATTGTTCAACTCATTTTTTGCATATGAATTCCTATTTATTTAGAAAATTTTGCGTGGACAAAAATCACCTAGAGACTGGCTTTTGGCATTAGATTTGGGTTATCGGAGTTGGCGTCAATGAGCCTTCTAGGTCTCTTCCAACTCAGGGTATCTTGTGATTACTTATGAAATAAGTAATAAAGATGCATAAGCACAGCTTATATAGGTAGAGTTTTATATAGATAAAGCTTCAAGGAAGATGTTAGTAGCAATTGTTCTCTTTTTAGATATTTTATAAATACTGTCCCAAGCAGAAAGAAAATGTATTTAGCTGATGCTCAGGGACACTAAAATGGCTGAAGTACAGCTACAATTTGGTAGAAATTAAAGCCACAGAAAATCTCCCCGCCCTCTATTATTTTGGCCTCAGAACTTCTGATGCTGCATATCTCAAAACCATAGTGTTATTTTTAGTCTGTGCAATTGGTATTGCTTTACAGAGTTGGAGACTAGTAGGAAATTACCGTCATCAATCTCTGAATTGTAATTTGCATTGAGATTTCAGAATCTTGCTTTGTGTAAAAGCAGCATTGTTACTTGGATAATCACAGAATTTCTCAAAAGCACAGCAGCACTCTTCACTGACAATCTGGAGAGCTGAGTCAGTATCAAAGAATGTATATAGGCACTAAGTATTCCTACAGCTGCTTGCTTGTTTTTCCTTAGAGAAAGGAGCTGGAGGGGAGAATTGCTATTCACTAGAGGAACTGAAGGTTATTAATAGAGATGTCTATTTTTTTTTCCTTGTCTTTGAATTTCATCATTACCTTTCAGTACAGTGTGTCCTCACTGATTACTAAGTAGCTTATTAGACCTATTTTTCAGATACGCTTTTTTGTGTGTGTTTTTCTTGCTGTTTTCCCATTTTGCTGGGATGCAGATGGGGGTGGGGAGCGGGAAATAGGGGAGAGAGGAGAGAGCATGTTCCAGAGGATGCCAGGATGACTTCAGTTATTGGATGACTGCTATTTGATGGATAGAAAAAAGGAGGAGTAAACCTTTCAGTCTGCA
The DNA here is from genome assembly GCF_019232065.1 of Centrocercus urophasianus. NCBI lineage: Eukaryota > Metazoa > Chordata > Aves > Galliformes > Phasianidae > Centrocercus > Centrocercus urophasianus. The sequence goes on along the minus strand of NW_024884756.1, from coordinate 19,538,640 downwards.
CTCAGCTGAAACACAGAAAACCAGTGTACAGGTAAGAGAGAAAAAATCCTGTATTGAGCAGCTGTTCTTGATCCTTGCCACAATATTTCATGGCTAACAAACATGCATGTGCAACAATCTTACTGTTTGTTTCTCGTTAGTGAATTTGAAGCAGTGTCTTTATTACTTCTGCTTTCTAGGACATTTCAAATTAATTGTAATCCATAGGGGAATCCTAGGCATCCCTGATGCTATTTGAGAACTTGCTCGTGTGATGGTGTAGTCAGTGATGCTGAAGTTGTTCATTAGGCTATAGGATGAGAGATCTTTTGTGTGGTGGAGCTACTGTTGAAAATACATCGTATGCTACCAGCAGCAAAACAGTGTAGGTAGATCTGAAAAGAGTGATGTTTCTTTCATTTATTTTTGCTTTATTTTTGTGTTTAAAATTTGTGGTTTATAATTCAATCAAAAAATTATTTCATAAAAATACATATAATTAAATTACACATACAAGATCGGTATTACAAGATTTATCTATTGCAGCTGCACACCAAATTTAATTAACTGTATGAAAATCATTCTACAGACTTCGTATGTTAGCAGCAGCATTTAAATAACAGAAATTTGGGATGGTGAAGAGTAAATAGTAAAATAATAATTATTAGTACAGTAAATAACCTAGTGCAGAAAACAGGCTTATCCATTGAGGTATGTTATGTGAGGGTTTACAATTACAGAAGGAAGTCTTGGTCCCACTGAAGAATTTGGAAACAACAGAGTTTTCTGTACGAGGGGAGGATTTAAATGTGTCAGCTCCCTCCTGACTCAGTTTTGCATGTGTTACGTGTAGCAAATAGCTGTAATACTACAGGACCTCATTATGATTGTTTGAAGCAGAAATCTTTATTGACATAAATGAATTGTGATTATAAATTGTTGCCAACGTGTATCTTTTTTGTTTTTAAAGCAAACAATTATTTACATTATTTCACATTAGTGATGGACTTACCACTACAGTGGGAATTCATGGAATTCATTTATTTTAGATAACTGTACTTTTGCTGTATGTAATCTCATAATTATCTTAAAGAAGCTACTGCAAATATTCCAGTAACCACAATATATTTCCAACATGACTTTTTTTTCCTGACATTTCTTGAAGTTAATGATAATGTACTGAGAAATACCTATTTTTTAAGCAACTTTTTATATTTACTCTTTCATTGAAGGGGTTCATTTTTAAATTGTATGGAGTGATTGCTCCTTAGGCAGTTGTTAATTTGTGTGACACTTGTCTGTATCTTAAAATACAGTATTATAGATTAATCATTTGATGGAAGAACTGGGAGGGTTATTTCATTAACTAGTTTTTAATGACTTAATTGTTCATCTTTCCACCCCACTAGAAATACAGTAAGGGGGATATGTTGTTGTCATAGGCCGTGTATATACAACTGAAATAAGAGAAAGGACTTGAAGCTTTCTGCTTGGTTTGAGTCTATGTGGTTATGTTTGTAAAGCTAGACTTCGCTGAAATACTGCAGTTGAGCTTTACTAGATTTCAGAGGTTAAAATCAGTAAATATATGTATTCAGTTTTGTTCTGTTCATTCAGAGTGAATTCACTTAGAAAAGACCTAAAAGTCTTCAAGTGATTTTATTAAAGAAAAGCTGGAAAAAGCCAACAAAATTCTTGCTGTGCACTAAAGAGGAGTGGAAGAAGCTCTGTCCTTTACCCAGTTATTTACACACCTTGCCAGCTGCCAGCATCTTCTAGCCATTTCTAGAATGGAGCCTGATGTAAGTTTGCTAAATAAACAATCCAAAAAATCAATATGCTGTAGTGATCTACAAAATGATTCTAAATAACTGAGAAGCTGTTTCTATATGTATTATTGCAGTGTGAACACGGATAAATAAGAATGACTGAAAAACAGATGAACTGCATCCGATTGTTTTTTATTTGTAAGCAGTGGGTATATATCTGAATCGACAAGGAAAATGTTGAATTACTAAGTTTAAGTTTATTACTAAGTTCTAAGTTTATTTATTCCAGTCACACTCTCTCCGCTTTTTCTTTTCCCAAAATGAGAAGTTTAACTCAAACCAGTTCTGGTAACAGCGAGGAGTTGATAAAAACAAAGATCTAGTTCCACATATATTTAAATGATTCTGTCTCCTTGGAAACGCTACTGCTGCAGATGGATTTGGATTTTGCTGGCTAAAAATACCTACTTAATAATGACAATATGAAAGATATTGGGTAAAACTGCTGTGTGTAGTCACTAGTTCTGAAGTTCCCTCATGATTCACGTACTACTTGAACTAAAGATATGCATGTTCTATCCAGTATTCCCAGTCAGCTGCTGCTGGAACTCACCAGTGGCATGGAAATGAGAGAACCTCATTAGCTGTGGTCACAGACCTGAGAAGGAAGTACATGCGTGGTGGAGGATTGCTGAAGAATTTGTAATCAGGCAGCAAGTTGGAAAAATAGCTGGTGGTGAGGGTGTAGAAGTCAGTAGGACCTACGGCAGTATCTGGTTCTTTCTCTCACATCGCAATTTTATGGATGACTGATGCCTCCTAGCCGGAGCAATGCCACACCCTGTCCTTCAGTAGAGCAGTCTAAAAAGTAATAAGCCTTTTCTGGGAGCCCAGATAGGAGTTTGAAAGTTTCTTCAGGTCTTTGGTGGTACTACCTGAAAACTTCGGTGGGGATCCCATGATAGACCCAGCTAACATTCTCTTAGATGACATAGATTTGAAGGTTAGGTGTCATGAGCCTGAATTTGTGGCCCAGCTGCAGCTTGACTTTCTCTTCAATCTCCTGTTTGCCTGTAGGGCTCAGTACCCTTTATGTGCCTCGTGCTCTGTTGGAAATGGCTTTTGATGCAACAACTCACTTAGAAAACAGTTAGGAGTGAAACAGTGTCAGAGTGTACAGCTTCTATGGGCAAATCTCATCTACATGGGAAAGCTTTCTCTCTTTTTGAGTGCCTCTGAATCCACTTCTGCCAGGTCGCACCCTGCAGCTGAATGCAGAGTTCCTGGATGTCTGGTTGAATTAGCACTGCTTTTTACTCATCTCTTTTCGCTCTTCAGGGAGCATGCTGAGAAGAGGCCCAGGGAGAGCTAGCCTAGAATTTTCTTGTTTGCAGAACTGCGTGTATTTCGTGTAGCTGTTGAACTCAGACATCAGAAGGTTGCTTTAATGCTGCTGTATATGAACATTTTGTATTGGGGTGATGAATGGAGGATATTTGCACGCTTCGTGTGTGCAGGTGTTTGTGAGATGCTGTGCAGAACAAAGGGGTACAGAACTGCCACACATTGTTACATCCGTACAACGTAGACAGGAGAGTGAGCATATGCCAGCATCCCTTTGGCATTCTAAGTTCATTGCCGGTGGAGCTAGTTTGAGTGTACAGTGGAGCGTGCAACAATGTGTAGGCAGTCTGGAAGATTCGTGGATTAGTGCTCAAGTGTGAAATCAGGAGTTCTCTGAAGCGACGGTACAGAAACCCTGCAAAGAGCAGGCTTGGCAGGATTTAGCTTGCAGTTTTGGAACAGATTCCCCAGGTTGAATTGCACAGCCGTATTCCTATAGGATTTACTTAGTGCTGTAGGTTTAACTAGTCTGAAGCAAGCAAAGCCTTTTCCTAGTTTATGTCCTGTGTAACTGACCCCTGCTGTAAGCACCAACTCATGAATAAGATTATACTAATGGTATTTCCTGTGCCTACACAGTGGTCTCTAAGTGGAATTATCCCGCTGTGTGTTTTTAATTTTTACAGATTGTACTTGTGAAATTATCAGAGCCTACCTCTGATAACTGGTGCTTGTTAGTAGAGCTGCCAAATACACAGAAACATGTATTGCAAACATAAATTTGAATTCTGAACAGCTGTTTGATTCATGTTCTTGTACCTCTGCTGTTCACTGTTTGCAAGCATTCATGCAAATGGATTCGTGTCTGCATTAATGCAGTCCTTTACATGAATAGTCATTTTCACAAGCAAATGGTATTCTTTGTGTGAGTGATGTTCTCACTATAGATGCTTTCAGTTTTGACTTTTTTTTTTTTTTTTTTTTTTTTTCCCCCCCCTTGAAAAACTGTCAGCTGTACGAAGAGCAAAATGTGATTTGTAACCAAGCAAATGCCTTGGTTAGTTCATGACCAACTCTTACTGATGTTTTCCAAGGAAGAGAAATATCTTAAAAATATAGTGTGAGCTAATAAATAAACCTAAATGCAAAAAGAATATTAATCATGACAAATAGTCCAAACATCTCTGCTTGTGGGCGTCAATATTCATGATTTAACTCTGAAATGATTTGCCAAGTCTTCCTAGCATCTTATAGCACATGCTGACTGGCCAGTGGGTGGGAGTTGTTTCTGATGAGTACTGAGCAGTAATGTTTTATGTGTAACATCTGTTTTCTGAATCCTCCTGTTCTGTTTGCAGTCATCTACATAGGATAGGTTTTTGTTCAGAAGGAAATCTGTACTGCTACTCCAGACCTTGTCTAATTTTTTCCTTGCTTCCAGCTGATACATTTGAGACAAGGCAAGATGCTGTGTTACTCATGTATTAAGTCTTTGTTTGCCTGCCATTTATTTTTATTTCCAGATACAAATTTTTATCCAGGTAGATTTTATTACTGATGTGATCAGCTCTCAAGAAGGAATCTGTCCAAAATAAGGTTTCATAAGTGAATGAAAGAAAAAATTAATTGGATTTTTTTTAACCGAAATGCCTTTGGACTTTCTCGTTTGTTTGGGATTTGTTGTTTTTTTTTTTTTCTTACTGGAGCTTTAGGCAGTATCTGCTTCCTGAATGCATCGTGAATGTGAAGATGCATGATCTGAGACAGGGACCTATTTCATTATTTCATATCTCTTTGATTTTGTGTTCTGGCTGATACCTGTGATACATTGATACATGCTTGTGTCCATGTCTTTGCAGGTATGTTCCGTGCTTTTTCACTTACCCATATGGTGAAACATATAAACTGTATATATATTTAATGCTGAATTTTGCAACACAGTCGTTTTTTTTCGTAAATTTTGACTAGAAGTGTCTCTTTGTCAGGAAGGAAAGATTTTCTGAATTCCTTATGTCCATACTGCAGCTTGTTGTCTGTTTTCTTAGCATCTTCTGGCACATGTCAAAGCAATAGCGGAAGTGCAAGTTAGGAGAAGAACCTTTTCCTCTGTGTACCCAACCTGGTGCTGGTAATTTTTGTTCTGTGGATTGTATTTTTTTTTGCTTTTTTGTTGTTCGTGGGTTGCAGTGAAGGACTGCGGGTGATAGCTAACAGTGTGCGGAGCTGGCTTGGCAGCATGTCTTTCAGGGGGCAGCAGGGGAGGAAAAATCTTCTCTTGGGACCACAGGAAGCAATGCATTGCCTCCCTTCCCTTCCACTCACCAGCAATTCTAATGCAGCTCTTCTGGGGCTTTTCACTGCTATCTGGAGATACCTGCTTTCTAAAGGACTCCTGCGTTGCGATTGTTACCATGGTTTTCTAAAATCTTCAGCCCTTTCAGGCACAAGAAAGAGTCAATCTACCCAGGCTTTTGCATTATTTTACTCTGTAGGTTACAGGTACTGTGACTGATTTAAATATGCCTGCACTCAGGTGGGACTTTCTCTCCCAGCAGTACCTCTGGCTGCAAGCTCCTTACTCAGGCCTGCCTGTTGCCATGGCGCCATGAGGCATCACCTTGCCAGCCTGCTGGCCCAGGTCTGGCAATGTTCTCTTTGTAGCACTACTTTCCAGTGTGAGGAAAAGGAGGAAAGATGGATGGGGTGCTTTAAGAAAGAGGTCCTTCTCCCAGCAGGCACACGTCATGCTTCTGCTGTGGCAAGTTGTCCTTTCCTCAAAGAATCCTTGTCTGTGTCCGGCGTTGGCATTTGACCTACAACAGTGCGCATGTGGCCAATTTTCCTTGTTCTGATACTGCTCCATCTGTCTCAGCTTTGCTTAGCCTTAGTGCATTTTAGTGCACTACCCATTAGTGCAGTAAGGAGTCTGGCAGAGGTTGTTGCATTGCATCACTGTGGAGGACATTGTTGTGAAGCGTACATCAACAGGCAGGAAAGCTTCTGGCTGTTTATTATCCACAAACATCTGGTTTTAATTGGACTCTTCAATTTTCATCTGAACAGGCAGTTTGCTGTGGTGGATCTCTGATTGTATTGGATTGTTGTCTCAGTGTTCACCTCTGAAGGATGGAGCTCTTGTTATCCTTCTGAGAGCCTGAAAACAGTGACTTACTACTTTTCTAATTCAGATTTTAATGTATTCTACACATCTGCTTTTCTTAGTCATATAATGTTCGTTTTCTGTAGAGTCTTGTACTTTTTGTGTACTGGATTCTATGCAGAAATATGCACCTTCAGAATATACACGCTACTGTAGTGCTTCAGACTTCTACTTTCCACTCGTGTACTGGAAGTTCAACTTAATTAAGTCTTTGGTGTCTTGTCCTGTCCCCAGATCCTGTATAGTCTTAAGATCAGGATGGGTTTGGGTTTCTTTGTGACTGTGGTAGCTTCAGCTTGATTCCCAAAAATCAAACTGAAACTACAGATTTAGTTGTAACAATTCAATTACAGTTCCCTGTCCTCGTTTCTTGATTCTGGACTTCAGGAACCCTTACAGATATTAAAAGCTTTGTGGTTTCATTTCTGTCAGAAGTTGGACTGCTGCTTTACTCTGTTTTCCACTGGGATGTGTTTTGTGATCAACAGAGTACAAAATAACTCTTGGATAAGCACGATGTGCTGTATACTGCCATGCTTATTGCTCCTGGAGATGTGGGTGTGATACAGGTAGCATGATGTCTGTGTAAATGAGGTATGGCTTAAATGCATCAGACTGAACATGCCTCAGTCCTGTGCAGATGTGCATCTTTCTGAAGAATATTGGCTTATGGAATGGCAGCTGTTTGTACAGATGTGATTCTGAAGGAATCTCCTGCTGGTACATAGTGTGTACAAACAGATATCATCTGCGTAATATCCACGTTTTTGAATAATGGAAGTATCTTTCCCCTATCCAATGTTTTTTCTGCAGAGACTTGATACCAGAGGCACACAAATCAAAAGATTTTTTTTTTTTTCTACACAAGTGACAGCACCTAAATTCATAGTGATACTCAGCTTCTCCACTGCTCCCTTGTACCCTGGCTTAACTATATTTGCTAGCTGGGTCTAGAACTAGTGTATACATTAGTTCCAGGGATCCTGGAAATCGTATGGTAGGGTTCATTGCAGAAATCTTAATAAGATGGCTTTACTGCTGTCAGCTCATGGTGCTTGATGTAAATGTGGGCTGTGCTAAATGCAAGGAAATTTAAGACTCTTTGTCGTTAAAAATAGTTGTTTCTGCTACTAACTGTAAACAGTTACAGTTACTGAGACTCTTACCATCTGTGACAGCTTTACTGAGGGGCAAGTTGCATGTTAGTCATCTTGGTGCTATGTGGTGTACTTGCAAAAGACAATGTCTGGCAAAAAGGCTTTAGTCTAGAAATCATTTCAGGCTATGAAATCAGCTCTTTGTGACAGTCTGCACACTAGTAATGATTACAGCTATTAGGTTTGCCTTGCAGTGCAGTTATGACAGAGCTTCTTTGGACTTGGAGCTTTAAGACTCCTGTAGCCACAATTTCAATGTACTTAGACATGGATTTGACCTAGGTTTTGATTGCACAGTAAAATCTGTCAGCCCTTTTCTTACTCTTTCTGCCTTTTCACTGAGATGTTTCAGTGTAAGCATTTTCTTTCTCACACTCCAGCTGCTTCTTTACCCTGTTCTGCAGTCAAGCTATAATCCTTTGGTTTTGATATTGCAGGCTGTTGCCATGGAAATAATTGTGATTTTGCAAATTCAGTGCTGTAAGCTCTGCAGGAAGCAGAGGAAAAGGTGGTCAGCAAGAGATACAGTGAGGACAGGGAGGGCAGTTTGGAAGAGTTTTTTTCTGACTCTTAACTTTTGGGGTTTTCTTCCCCCTCTTCATTTTTTCCATTTTTCTAGGTTTTCAATGTGTCACTGTGTGGGTTTTCTTTATTAAGTGGGGTTGTGTTAGTTGTTGTATCTTAATAACTTATGGTATTTAAAGTAAGGTTGTGTTTTGTGGGGTTTTTTTTAGTTGTGTTGGTTTTTTTGTTTTGGTTTGGTTTTTTTGCTGATGTTATTGTAAACTATAAGGAGATATAGAATGATCCTTTCCTTGTCCTCAGGATAGAAATGTAATACTTTCTTTGCAGTGTATAGTTACTTACTTTTGGAGAAAAGGGCAAAGTTGAGATATGAGCATGTGCTGTTTGTCATGTCTTTAGCCTGAGCAAATCTCTTTCAGGAAAACAATTTTTTTTGTAAATAGTGAAAGTTGAGAAGATCATGAAAGGGATATGCATTTAAATGTGTTTGTGTGTCTGACAGTATTAGAACCTAATATATTTGTTCTTTAATTTTTAGTAAGCTCTGCAGACAAATAAATTCAGTGTTGAAGATCTGCTGATAATACAGCATCTGTTCTTATCATTCTGTTGCATTATGGTAGCATTCCACATCTATATTGAAATCTTTTCTCTCAGTTAGACACATCCATAAGGGTAAAATGAAATTTAGTGGAGGAAAATACTTCATTATAAACTAAATTGAACTGGCAGCTTATAGAAGCTGAAGGTAAATGATGTTCAGAAGAATGAGAATTTTTTGCTACTGTATGCTTGGAAGTGTCAAGCAGCAGCTTTTTAAATTTGTCTGTTTTTCTCCAGCTATTTACAGCAACTTTCTACTGATTAGTGTAGTCAGAGAGCAGATATGATCAGTAACTTTTAAATTAAGATCTTGCAATTAATTATATCACAAGGATGCAATCAGTAATTATGCTGACAGTAAACTTATACTTTTTTTTTTTTTTTTTTTTAAAATTAAAGATATAGAAAAAAAAAAAAAAACTGGTTTAGCCTGTTAGATGCATTAACGTGATCTAGGAATTTTTATTTTGTTTTCACTTAGCATTCCATAAGTAGGGATAAAACGGTCAGGTATCTTAAACGAAGGGGAAACAATGGTATTGGACAGTATGGTTAGAAAGCAAAGTTCATGAGGATAGATTCAATCCCATGATACTTGTATAAATGGACATAGTCTACGTATGTGCCACTGCTCTGAGTATCTGAACTTTCTAAATGCTGCACAAGAAACTTCTGTGTAAATTAAAATTGCTATATGACCTCAGAACAGTATTTGCAGGGCCTGGCCTGACAATATGCTAAGTATCTCATGCTCTAAAATCTAATTGAAAATATGGGCATTTGCTAGTGCTGAGCATTTCATTCTGAACTGTACTTGGTGACAAATACTGATTTTTGTCACGTAGTAGTTCTAGGTGCCAAGTAAGGTTTGAAGTGTTGTGTGAATGAATATGCATTTCTACTGAGTTGTATGAGATTACGTGCATTTCACCAAAGCACAAAGTGAAATACTTATTATTTAGTTTTGTGCCTGAAAATTAGTTGTGGAATGTTGACTGTTCTGGTAGAATACAGATAGCACTTTCTATCTTAAGAAGAAAAGACAGTCTGTAATAGAGTTAAAATGTCTTTCGGACAGCTTCTCCTGTAAAAGTTGTTTAAAAACCCATGATAAGGAGCCACTTAACTAAAGGTAGAGGTATCAGAATGATATATAAACTCCTCCAGGTGAAATGAATTAGAAGACTTGAACAGCAGGCAGGTGTTTCAATGCTTCATTACCTCTGTTCCTGTTACAGGTGCATGTGACAGCACTGCAGCAATGAGTGGAATTTTAAAGAGGAAGTTTGAAGAAGTTAGTGGCACCTCGCCTTGCTCCTGTGTGTGGGATTCGGATGATGATATTTCTAGCAGTGAAAGTGCTGATAGCGGAAGCAGTGGCCACCCATCAGCTCCTAATCATTTTACCCGTAAGTACTGAAGTGTTGTATTAAGGCATCCAGAAAAGTTCTACTTACTTTGAAGAGACACAGTGTAGGCTGCCTGCATTTATTTTGAAGCTCTTTTTTCTGTTTTACTGCATTTCAGCGTTAACAGTGTGAGGAGATCCTTCCTATTTAAAAACATCTTTTTCCTCTAGAAGACTTTTACCAAAAAAGTTAGTGGTTGTCAGATTGCATAACTTTTGTACCATATCAGTTACAACCAGGGAATGTGAAATGTTTTAGGAAAATGGGAGAACATCTTCTGTTTTGGGTGATAATTTTGAGGAAGAGGAAAAAGCAGCAGTAACTAATATACGAGGCCGGTGTTTTTGCTTTATCCTGTCTGTTCAGTGCTGAGTAGTCTGCACTATCTGTTGCAAATCAGGCAGCTGATCCTTGTAATCACTCATCCTGTCACCTGAGCCTCAGTCTTTTCCTTTTGCCCTTGATAGGAGCAGAAGGATATTTTATGAGATGGTGTTATATTCGTACTTGATGTCTATATGAGACACTTGAAGAACAGAATAAAGACAGCAGCTAGTAGAGTAGGTTTTGAAAAACCAGATTTTTCTCTAGGCTTCTCACTGAAATTAGAATGGTAGTGAGAAGGACAAAGACTGAGATGATCTGAGACACAGGTAGATATGAGAAGTCAACCCCCCTCCTCTACCCCCAACTCATTACTCTCCTTTGATTGTATTTAGGCTCTTGCTGTTGGCTCTTGAACTTGAACTCTCTGAGCTTTGCAATATGGTTTTCAGTCTGGAATTTCTCCCGCTTGGCGGTCTGCCAGTGCTTTAGTCTAGCAAATGGGCTTCAGGGCATGGTGCAGATACATTTATTTTGCTTAGCTTTGGACGATTTTCCATTTTTATATGGTTTTTGTTTTCATTGTTTCGTTCTTAACAAAGCCGCAACGTATTTGCTTGTTATTTCTATCGGTAATGGCAGTACTTTAAAGCAACTCAGTTTGGGGTAACTATTTTTTAAGGTTTTTGAGAGAGGAAGAAACAAGTACATAAAATAGACAAGAATCCATGACTGCTACAATAACAGACTTTATAAATCACAAAACAAGCTGATTGAAGTAGTTGTTTTTTTGTGTGTGTGAAGTAGAAATAAGTAATGAAATTTGAATTTAAGGAACGTGGCTCTTCATAGCTGAATCTTGGACAATATAGTGGAGTCAAAATAGAAGCCACGTATTCTTCTTTTTACAGTGGTATTTTTATCCAAGCATCAGAAGCGTAGTCCAAGAAAATGCAGTAGTTAATATAAATTAGCTGAGGTACTTGTGGTAATTTCTGGTTTGTTTCCTCAAAGAGAAATTAGTGGTATGATCTAAAAACAGTTTTCTTTTTCTAAAACCATTGTTTTTAAAAGTGTGCAACTATCACAGTTTACTGCTTGCATAAGGTTTTTTTGTACAATAGGATTTGGAATTTTATGTCTTGTTTCAGAATATTTCTTTCCAACCAAATGGTGGTAATAGTCATTTTCACATTCCTGTCTTCTCTTGCTGTTGCTTTCTACCAGTCATAAGCTTCTGTAAAACCCAGATGTTTAAAACTTATTAGCAGTTTGAGATCTCCCACTGCACAAGTTGGAATAAGAATATTTACAAATAACAATGATGTGATAAACTTGTGGGATTAGGTTGTATAATACTTAAATACGTGGCAACACATGAAAACGTGGCTTGCTGCCGTATGCAACTACATTCTCAGTACCACATGCTGTATGTATAACAGCAGGTTTTTAAAATATGTGAAGTGTATTTGCTCTAACCTCATATGAGATCAGTTGGATTCTTTCCTTCTCAGCCCACTTTATGCAGTGGTGTGTTTTATGCTATGCACATGTTCCCTGAAGTCTGTGCTCCTACAATGTGCCCAAAGCCAATGTGCTGTTCAGAAAAATCTCAGAAGGTTCATATGAATTCTTCTCGCTCTTCTTTATCAGTACATGTGCAGATTCATTGCTTCTCCAAGGGACTTCTGAGACACACAACTGCAATATAAAAAATCCTCTATTAGGCCATGAGCTCAATACACAGCAATTCTTTGTGATACTGGAATGTAATAATATAACAGTATTTCATAAGCTAAACATCAATTAAGACTGCTGTTAATAACTAATACTCAGCATTTTACATTAATTCTTTTATTTATTTTCCTGTGGTCATGTATTTTAATCAAAAGTAAATGTTGGGCATATCCAAAACATTTAAAAGATTACAGTAGCGTTTTATTAGTTTTCATGTTTCCAGTAGCATCCATGGAAATGAATGTGCCAGTTTCAGTGTATGATGTATGTCAGAGTACACATTTGTATATATTTATAGTATCCAAAAAGCATTGGTGTGTAAGTGCATAAATGTATATGTAATTTGAAAAAGTGTATGTATATTTGTGTGTGTATATATATATATGTACAAGTATAGTAAATGCACCAATAGTGTATAGAAATGTTAAATGGTGCTTTAGATGTGGAACTTACCACTGGACCAAGGAGTGAGAAGTTACAGCATTTCATAAGTGTTATTGGCTGCTGTTCCAGTTGTGGTAACTCTTTTCCTCCCTTCCATCCCACCCAAAGATTTAAGTATTCCTTGTGTGAATCAAACAGTTCTTTTCTTTTCTGATAAGATGACTGTGCTGTGTAAGCAAATTAATTCATGCCATTCTTGTAAAGGAAGGGTGAATAGTGTTTGTTAAACCCTTGAAGGAAAGTTTACTTTTTCACTCATTGTTTGCTATTCATTTTATTGGAAGCAAGATTTCACTTTGTTTTAAATCTTCTAAACTCTTGGTTAGGGAATTTGACAGGGATTTGTGCTTTCCCAAACTCAAGCTCAAGTGCAGCTGGAAAAGTTTATCTAATTAATGTCCGTTAACCTTCTACAAATTGATGAAATGTGTTGCAAACTGTACCCTTTCTGCTAATTATAATCCATAGGCAAAGAGTGTCAATGAAGTGTTAGAAGACAGTTTGTTCACTTGCAATGGAACCAGCCTAGCTATTTTCTTTGTGTATTATGATTATTTTCTTTTCAAAAGGGTGGTATCTGCTTGAAGGGTAACTGGCTGCAGTAAGTCACACCTGTCATTTGGTAATTATCAGGTGTCAGGTGGTCACAGTGAAACGCTATGGAAGAACACTTGTGTGGGTTTTTGGTCTGTGATCAGGCACAGGGTGGTAGAGGTGGCTCTTGTACCCTTTGTTAGTCAAGAGTAGAGCTTTGTTTTGCTGACATGTGTTGCATGCAAAGAACCTAAAAAATGTTTTGCATGGAGCTGGACCTTTTTGGGTTGGGGCAGAGGTCTGCAGCTTAATTCTTTTTCTGGATAGAATATGTGAGAGGCAGAAACTAATGGCAGTGTGTTTCTAAAGTGATGTTTGATTTGCCTTGGTTTAAAAGGCCAAAAATGAGATTGTAGAAATGTTGAGAACAGAAGCCAAAAGTCACTCCAGAATATCTTGGACTCTGAATCAAAGAAATTCAGTCTCCTTAACCCAGAGACTCATGCTGAATTGCTTGGGAAGGGTTTTCCAGCATTTAGTATAACCAGTGTGTAAAGAAAGAGCAATACTACTGCTTTCCAGACTCTGACCAGATTATTAAAAACAATCACACCTGTTGCTACAAGATGTGAGGAACTACTTGAGTCTCCATTTAAATTCACTGAGGCATTTCTGACACGAAAACCTGAGCCAGCAGACATTTTCCATTATCCCATTGTTTTGTCATGACTGACTTCAGTTTTTACAGTTTCTATGACAACTGTGATTTTTGATTGGTGAAGAGTAAGAATGAAGTGCTGAAACAGTTTTTGGACTGTGCAGTATTTTTCCATCAACAGAGCGTAGTGAACACATCAAGATGTTCTTCACTGAACAGCGTTGTAATTGAATTGCTGCTTAAGTAGGGATACCTGCTTGTTGCAGACTCCACATACAATAATTTTTCAGTTGAAATAGCTGAGAAGAAAACCCTGCTACCCTTGCCAAATAACTTTCCTGAAAATTATTGATAACGTATAGCTTAAGACATCCTTGCTTTTCAAATCGCGTGGATATTTATGTTACCGTGTTAATACCTAAAGGAATGAACAAGGCATGGCTCAAAGCAGTGCAGCAGGTTGTTTTCTGAGATTATTTAGCATTTTTTGTAAGTCCTCAGCAAAATGGAACTTGATGAGTAATGATAGAATTTCATCAAGTAGTTGTCCAGAAAGTAAAAAAAGGGGAAGGAGAAAAGAGCAAAATAATGACTTTTTCTGGATTACAAGAGAACAGAAAGTCCTTAGAATCCACTGGTGAACAATTAGTGGAAATGCAGGGAGGAGCTAATAGAGAGCTATTGGGGGAGGAAAGACAGCTTGTTAATTGGATCATATATGAAGGAAATGAGGTTCCCTGAGGCAGGAGGATTTTGACAAGCAACAAGCAAAGTTTTAGAGTAAGAGCAAGAAAGCGCTAACAGATTTTCCTTGGCAAATAAATCATCTTGCAGAAAAGGACACAGATTGGCTAGCTCACAACTGGTAAAGAGTTAGGGCTAAAGAACAAAATGAGAATGAGCCAGTTTTATCGAGATCAAAAGAATTCAGTGCTCTGACAGTTTGTAAATTCTTAGTAAGTTGACTCATCATCTTTCATTTCAATGGCACACAGAGCATATTCGAGAAACACGTTAGAAAATTACTGGAAAATGTTGATTGGGATTCCATAGCGCTTGTAGTTCTGCTTTGTACTTGCTAGAGGAAAGCACCTTGCAGTTGTGTAAATCCTGGTCTGCACTCAGGAGTATGTACTGATGGTAACATGACGTATGAAATGAGATTTGCTGATCTGCCCTTGTCTGAGATTTGCTAAAATCAAGATTGATAGCTTGTCTTTGATTTCTGATGCAAAATAATATGCATGTATGTGTGCATTATATATATTTATATATAAAATATATACAATATATATGTGATTAAAGTAATGCATCAGATCCAAGCCACTAGTTTAAACTTCCTATAGTAGTGGTTGTCTTCTTCAGATGCTATTCTAATGTGCAAAATAACTTAATAATTTTACGAATGCATGAAAACCATCCATAAAGAATATGACGTTTGTTTTGCTCTATCATGTACATTCAATTTAAGAAATATTAAATCATGATGACTGTGACTTTCTTGATAAGGATGAACGTTCTTAAACCCACAGTCTTTAAAGTTGGTTCTTCCTTTCAGTTAATTTTAAGCTTGGATTTGAGCTAGTCTTACTCAGCATTCTTTCCTGGAGAAGCCATGAGGTTAACGTGTGAATGGGCTTTATTTTAGTGCAGGCTTTTTCCATGGTCTTTGACAAACAATACAGAATTTTACAGTGTGTTTCCTAGAGGTAGGTAACTTAGATTGAGTGCTAACTGTAGCTGTTCTGCTTCTCAGACATGAGGAAACTTTATGACATTTGGATTCTAGTGAAAGCTTGGGTGGTCTGATACTATTACGTTAGATTCTGCAGAGAAATTACTGATGAATCAAATCATAAAAGAAGGAAAAAGGATTTTTCTGTTACTGGTTTATAACTTCTAATAGTTTCATTTTTGTCTGAAAAGTTTTCTTTATGCTTTCTTTTTCAAGACAGCTCTGTCCTAGTGCCAGCTTTTATTCCTACCAAGAGTCCCAGTGGTCCTTTGGAAGCTTCTCTTGGATTTTCTTTGTGTTCTTGCAAAGCAAATAAAGCTTCAGAAAGACTCCTATAATATCCTCCCTCCCCCCCCCCCCCCCCCCCCCCTTTTTTTTTTCTTTTTTTAATCTGTCATTTTTCATTTCATACATTTAGTATAAGTTCTGCATTCTGTACTGGTTTAGAGCTTTTAATACCAGCCTTTAAAGATGGTCAGAATGAGTGCTTTAAACAAATTGCATAGTTTGTGTACGGAATGCATTATTTTAGCCTGGGAAATATGAATAAATTGTGAGGATGCTGAGTACCTCCAGAGACTCGGGGGTTAATTCATTGTTTTCAGTTGGACTATTTTGCTAGAGGAGAGCTTTGTGACTGGTCAAAAGCAGGTGTAGGGGAGTCCAGTATGTCAAGAAGGAAAATATACCAGTACTTTATGCACAATGAGAGGAACAAACTACAAGGCAGATCTGTAAAAATGGTGTCATACAAACTACCAGAAGATTTCTTCATTTTTTTAACATATATTTTCTTTGAATAGAGATATTAAAAATAATAATAATAATAATAATAATGAAAGACTTATTCTCAATTATGGCTTATCAGAACTGCAAGAAACAGTTCAGAACATGGTTCTTCATTAGCTGCACTGTCTTTCAAGGGTACGTTCTGCAAGTCAGTGATTTGCTTTTCTAGCAGTGGCCACTAAAGAGACTGTTTTTTTTTTTTTGCTAAACTGCTGAAGTTGGCATGTGTTAAGATGCTATTCTGTTCATCTTTGAAGTGCATGTAATTCTATTAAGTGTTGTATTTGAGTAACTTCTGAAACTGGCAAAATATCACAGTCTCCTCTATGCTATTCAACACTATTGATTTTGTCATTCATCTGTTTACTGAGTATGTAACGGTTTTGGTGTTCTAACTGCATATAAGACTACCAATACTACCCCTCTACATTTGTGTATGGGTAGTATCCTGACTTCAAAGCTTGTTTCAGACTTTTCATAATACCTTTGACAATTATGATGGTGTTATGTAGCAAATTCCATTTGAACCCTCATAATAACAAAATGGCTCTGTTTTAAAGAGGAAAACAGCTTGTGGTTGGCTGAGGACGTTGGTTTATCCTGCTATTTCCCCATTCACTATAATAGCCAGTTAGTGTCTTTGTGTAGCATGGAGTCTTTGTATTTTAAAGAATTCATCACCAGTTCTGGTAATAGTGGCGAGAAAAGGATTTTCACCATCCGATTGACTGAAAATTGTGCTATGTTTCCCCAAATGAGGCCTCAACCTTTCTTATCCATGTTTCTATTTCTGTTATATTACTGCGTATTGCTGTGTGATTGGGTGCAAGATTATCGTATTCCAACCCATTAAGTCCCACTTGTTATGTACAGCATCACGGAACTCGCTGCGCTCTTAACAAAGACAGCTTCAGCTAGTGTGTGTCCACTTTGAGCTTTCTGTATTTCTGATGTTCAGTGTTAAGGAGATAAATTAATTGACAATATTAAAAGGCTACTCATTGTATGCACCAAGCTTGAATTCCCAAAAATGCAGACAATTAATTTTACAAGTTTACAAAAAATATTTGTGTGTGTTTCCAGCTGGCTTGCAAAGTGGCTTATCTATTGAAGGACTTTAGGAAAAACTTTTGAAAATGTTGAAGCAGGAGTTGTGTTTGCAAGTAAATTAAGGGCAATTCCAAGCGCTTAGGTTAGGTTTTCCTCCTTTTAACAGAGGTGTAGCTGTATTTGTACATTCACCTGCTAGCAAAGGAAGCAGCCATAGGCAGTGGTCAACGTGGAGCTACAGTGCAGCAGTGGTTACTATGGAAACTGTAGGTGACCTACATTTTACCAAAAAAGTGAAAAAGTTATGTGATAATTTTCTTTTTTTAAATGAAGCACGCCTATCAACTCTTACTTGTTTTCATTTTTTGCACATTACTTTGCTCATATAATACTATCAAAGTTGATGAAAACCTTGGAGCGGAGTCATCGTTTCATTTTTACAGCACTATTTAAAATTAGTAGAAATTGTCACCTTTGTCATGTCTGATGACGTGATGGAAAAGCTAAAACGCTGACTTAGTAGAGGGTGAGGTAGGACTATACAGATCCCTACCTACCTGTATTTGCAGTCTCTGCTGTCCCACTGGCAGCGTGCAGTGTTGAGCTGTTCGCATGCACAATGTCATATTCATTTGGCAGCTGATATTGGAACTGCCTTTTGATTTCCTCCCTACCTATCCCTTTCTCTCTCTGCCTGTGCATTTTTGGTTACTCTTTTTATTGCTCTGAAGTTCACAGTCTGCTCAGTGTGATCTGTTCTGTGAAGCTTGCTGCTCTCCATCACCTCAGTGATGGATTAGTGGATTAGCTACTGGCTCATTTGTTTGTGTACCTCAAAAAAAAAAACAAAACAAAACAAAACCAAAACTTTGCTGGTTTTGCAAACCAAAACTTTGTTGCTCTAAAAAGCTTGAGTAGTGTGCACTGTATCCATTTCCTTACATTGCGATCAAGACAGTAACAGTATTGGCATGAAATATCAATTAGTTTGTGTAAAACTTAGTAAGGCGCTAAGAAGTGTAAAGCACTTCTTAGTGCTTTTGAGGGTTGATTTAGTTTGCCTGAATGAAGCAGACTTAAATTATCACCTGAAATTCTTCTATCGTGATGAAAAAACTTATTTTCCAAATTAGTTTGATCCTAAAAAAATCTTAAGCATGCTGTAAATAGAGAAGTATCAGTTGTTACGCTACTAAAGCTTGAGGTCATAGTAAATAAAACATTAGGAACTGAATGCCCAGAGAGTCACAGCTAGAAGAACATTCCCAATGCTGTAAAAAGAGATGGAAATTGCCAGAGGTTTGTCTAGAATCTGTACATATCTTTTTTTATGATCACGCTGCTATGAACCACCTATGAACACAAAATACCTTCCAGGCATATTTGAAGTGCCTCTGTGTTACTTGTGACCATGAGCCTGTCTTTCCTGTGCTCGTTTTTTCCGTGCCGCAGAAGAAGGTGAGAAGTGATCATTCAAACCACATAAGCAGGTTCTGCATTTGGAAATGTTGAAATGACTGTTCCGGTCTAATCTTTTGCAAGTTAAAATGAACCAAAATATGATTATGAAGTTTTGTTTTGTTTTGTTTTTCAAGCAGAATCACAAGTTTTATTGACACACTAAAAAATGATGCATATTGGTACCTGTAATTGCAGAGCCGGAATTGTCACCAGCTTGTGCTCGTTTCCTTTTTCTCCCTTTACCATAGCCATATGCGCAAGTGTACACTATAGATCAGGTGGAGATTTTTTTCCAAAACTTATATTCAAAAATGTATTTTAGAAATATAAGAAACCTTGCTTTAAGTGCTTCAACAGATGGCAAGTCTGTCACCTGCCTTGGTAAGCAACACTAATGTTTAATTGTCCTTGCTGTTCCTGAATCTTGTTTTGTTCAGTGACAGACTTCTTGGTGTGCAGGCTTCCTGTTGTGTCACTTTGCTAGCAGAAGTGGCCAGTGTGTACCAGAACCACAACATGCATACTGGCTGTGTGCTCAAAGATTGCCTGTTCATTTAAATTAATGAGTCACATCTCCTCCTTCTGAAATACAGTATAGAAGACAGTCAGTAATTCAGGTCAATCTTAGATATTTTTGTGAAGTGACTTTTTTTTTATATATGGTTTATACACACAAATCACATGCTCTTCTGAAATCTATTTCCTCATGTTTAAATTGCTTTTTTTTTCTTTTTTACAAACAAACTGAATTTGCTGTTTATTCTGTGAGTTTGTGTAAGGCATCACTAATAATTTGATAGAAATTTTATGTTTGTTGATATCATTTTAACAGTAATGAGACATGAATTTCATTTTTTTAAGGACAGATTAAGGAAATGTCTACAGACTGAAAACATGATTTCAGAGGTCTAAAAATCTCCTGAGAGAATCTGCCCTTCTTTGAGATCACAAGGTCAGTAGTATGGTAGTAGTTATTCTCATGCATCTGTCTATGCAGTTATGCAGACCCAATTTCAATTTGGTACCATTTGATGGTACAGAACATGGTGTTATATTTTACATCTCTGCAGATATTTTTATCTGCAATTTTAGAAGAGCATTGGGGAAAACATTCTAATTTCCAGCTGCAGCTTTGCTTAAAATGGCTTAAAATTCATGCTAAAAGCTTTTAGATTATTATACATCAACAGCTTCCAATGTAATTAGATTTCACAGGAGAAATGTTCATAACTTCTTGCCTATGTAAATGAATTAACTGTTGCATCTTTTTTTACTTGCTTGTAAAAATATAAGCTGCTTAATATTCTGGAAAACACTAAGTTGTCTGAAGAGGTGCCTTGTATTTTAATTTATAACAACACAATTCAATTGTTTTTTTCCTAAGACTGGAAGTAATGTATATGATTTATTCAAATGCAAAGAGCTATCCAGCTAAAGTAGTAAACGTGTTCAAAGAGCTTGTGTGTAATTTGTGTGCTGTAATAAGAGCTTCACCACACAGTAATTAAAATGCTTGATAAATAAAGGAAAATAAAAGCTATCTCTTAGATATCATGTTCATAATTTGCTGTAAGTTTTGCTGTGATCCTTGAAAACATGTACAGTTTTTCTTTCACGTGTTTGTTGTTAGACTGTTATTTTTAAATGCTGCACATATTAATGAAGGAAAAACTGGAAAGTGTGAGTGTAGTTAACTCTTATCCTGAAATGTCTGAAACCAGAAAATAAAGCAGACACTAAAACTGTCCTCTTGTGAACAACCATAGATCTAAATGTAGTAGTATTCTGTTTATGTACGGCTCTGTATCATGTGGAGCTGCGCACACGGGCAGTGTTCCATGACCACACTTATTCCTTTTTCTTGTTGGTTGTTTTCATGGTCAGAGTCAAATGAACTTATAATATTTCTTTTTACCTTTCCTAGATTATCCTTACTGCACATTACCAAAGACAGCTGAGACTTATCTTTTTTTCAGTAGTTGGTGCCTTAGATTATGTAGTCTGATTTCTAATTATCTGTTGAGTTATTTTCTTTTGCTCTAGTGATACTGTGTAAAGAAGAGAACTCCTCTCATTTGAGTGCTTAGTGTGCCAGAAGTTGGAACTATAATTAAAAAAATTAAGCAAACACAACAGAAAAAGGCCCTGATGTCTTTAGGAGTGCTCCATTAAGTCAGTAAGTTGGTAAACTCTGCAGGAAGACTTACCAAATGAGCCTTACTGCTACCACTGTTCCACTGGTGGAAAATGGGAAAATCCCACAAAATGGGATTTGGAAAGGAAATAGACCGGTATTCCTTTGGCTGCATCAGAGAGGGCATTTGTGAGTAGTTTTCAAGTACCAAATATTTTACACATCAAACTGGGTAAGGGCATTGTTAATATGTGCCCTTCTCTAGACAGATGGGATACATACGTAAAAATTTGGGGCAAAAGAGTGGTATGTTTGTGTTGCAATATAAGAACAACTTCAGATTTATTTGAATTACAGTGTACAAACCTTGCAGCGTAAGGCTTAATTACATGGTCATTTTTGAAGAAAAAACTTATGAGGCTGTTTCTCAGGTGAATTTTTTCATTACTTCATTAACTCTTAATGGGTTTTAGAGATCAGAGGAGGCTTAGATAGGGCTTATTAGCAAGAAAAAACCTTTAAGGAAGCTTGACAATTAATAGGTGTGCGAACACGTAGAATCTTCTGAATCATTCATTCAGAGTGTAACATCAGAGTGCTCTGAGTGCTATGATGTTCATTCTTGTTTTCTATCTCTCATGCTGTATTAAAATGCTTTAGATAACCATATTGGATACCTGAATATTTATTTGAATACCGGTAGTCTAATACAGTTTCAGTGAAAAAGAGGGCTGTCTTCTGCATGTTTTTCCATATTTGTAATGGATAAACTGACCTTCTGTCAAGAATTAGAACATAATTCTATGTAATGTGAATAAAATCGATATTAAATGTTGATTTCAAAAGAAAAAAAAATTGGGATTTCTTAAGTACATGATGTAGAAGTTCTAGCCTTAATGCTTTTTAATAGCATGAAGGCTTGTTCAGCATTTCTGTAGAACTGCATTGTGTCTTATTGTTCAGTATCTTCTTAGTAAGAGTATTATTTTTGAGCTCAAAGATGTTTTAAAGTTATTGTTGAGGAATTAGTCTTACCTTAGTATACTTGAAGTACCTGCCCTAACCTGTGGGTGATTTCAGTTTCTGACCTAAACTTGCTTATTGTATTTTAGTTTTTGTTGAAAATGATAATAGGATAAAAAGCATTCTGCAAAGCAATCTGGGCGAAACACAGACAGTGGAATTGTTGATGAAATGCGTTTGTAGATGATAGGTAGGCCCAGTGCTACCATTTTACATAGAAAATAAGGTCCTGCAGTTAAACTTCAGGTGTCATCTGCTAAACATTTACAGAGAAGAAGGATTTTTATCTGCTGTTGTACAACCTTTCACTCACTATCAAATCTATAGATAAAGAAAAGGACTTTAAGTTGCCTCCCCAGAGAAGCACCCAATTCTTGCAGCTGTCTGCAGTCTCATGCCTGATTGTTGGTAGCTGTGTTTTACTATAGGAGTTGGTATTTTCATTCATTGTGATGAAAAAATATTCAGATAAGAGCACAGCTTTCCCCCTCTTGTTTTTCTCTTAAACCTTCTCGAAGTGCACATTTACCGGGTACCAGGAGCAGTTAGGGTCACTGTTGTTCAGGTAGAGCAGATCTGTGCATCCGAAGGGGCATTCCTTCCCTTTGCTGCCTTCTCAGTCAAACAGCTTCATCTGCTCTTCCTTGTAAGGAGGGATTTTCTCTTAGGCAAATAAATTCTTTCCTCTTGTGTTGCTTTGGGGATAAAATACCTTAGCAGTTCATTTAGTGTATTTATTTCCACATTAAACAGTAAATAATTTGCAGACCAAATAATGTATTTAAACAAATCTTCATTTTTATGGGATTTAGAATATGTTTGCAGTTAGTTCTAAGCCCCTGAAAGGGTGGGGTTCCTTTTAGAAATATAGAATGGTTTGGGTTGGAAAGGACTTTTAAGACCTGTTTTCAACCCCCCTGCTATAGGGGGATATACCTCCTTTTAGACCAGTTTGCTCGAAGTCCTTCTCTTCTCCAGGCTGAAGAGCCCCAGCTCTTTCAGCCTGTTTTTGTAGGAGAGTGCTTCAGCCCTCTGATCATCTCTGTAGCCCTTGTCTGGATCTGTTTAAACAACTCCATGCCCTTTTTCTTTTTATGCAGTACTCCTGCATACTGTGGGGTCTGATGAAAGCAGAGTAGAGGGGCAGAGTCACCTCCCTTTACTTGCTGGTCATACTTCTCTTGATGCAACTTCTGTGCTGAGGACATTGCTGGCTCATGTTAAATCTTTCAACAACTGACACTCCCAAATACTTCTCCTCAGGGCTGCTCTCAAGCCATTCTCCACCCAACCTGTATCTGTGCTAGGGACTGCCACAGCGCAGGGGCAGAACCTTGCATCTGGCCTTGTTGAATTTCAGGAGGTTGGCATGGGCCCACCTCTGAAGCCTGTCCAGGTCCCTCCGGTTAGCATCACTTCCCTCTAGTGTGTCAACTGCACCACTTTGCTTGGTGTTGCAAATGTGCTGAGGATACGCTCAATCCCACTGTCCATGTCGCCTACAAAGATGTTAAACAACACCAGTCCCAACACTGATCCCTTAGAAACACCACTCACTGCTGGTCTCAGCTTGGACATTGAGCCATTGACCGCAACTCTCTGAGTGTGACCATCCAGCCAATTCCTTATCCAGTGAATGGTCTGTCCGTCATATATATTTTTCTCCAGTTTGGTGACCAGGATGTCATGTGAGACAGTGCCAAACTGCACAAGTCCAGTAGATGAGGTCAATTGCTCTTCCTGTATCTGCTGACATCATGAATGGCCACCAAATTTGTCAGGCATGATTTGCCCTTGGTGAAGCCATGTTGGTTACCACCAGTCACCTCGTCTTTATTTTCCGTGTGTCTTAGTGTAGGTCTTTTAGAAGGATCTGCTCCGCAGTCTTGCCACGCACAGAGATGAGACGGGCTAGCCTGTAGTTCCCAAGTTTTCCAAGCTTTGTTTAATAAATAAAATAAATAACTTAATACATGAGATAATAGCGTAAATAAATAATATGATAACAGAGTAGTTATCCTATTCATCTTAACAGTCCTTTTGGAATGTTTTCTCTTTGCCCTTCCTTTTGTGTAGGGGAAGTTTATTCTATGTGTTTTTTTTAAATGGTAGCTTGACTTTTTGTGTCTAACTCACAGGAATAAACCAATTATAAGGCATAGAAAAGCTGGGAAGATTCACTATGTAACCTTTGATAGAGATGGATCTGCACAGAATTATTGATGAGAAGTTATGTCCAGGCTTTTGTGTTAGCCAGTTAATTCAGCACAGCTTTAGAAGTGCTTATCTTGCACTTGTTTCACAACACATTACACCTGCTACCTCAGGCGTCTTGTTGCTTCTGTGCCACCTCCCCCAGGCAGTAGCCTGTCTTTCTCACGCTTTGTTGGCACCCCATCTACGCTCTTCCCAGTCAGTGTCAGAAGCCTCCATTTAATTTCTCCCTGCGGGTCAGCCCTCCTCAGAAGCGTGAATTGGTCGTCAATTGGTCAAAAGCCTGAAAAGTGCAAGTAAATTAAAAGTATACACCCTGATGCATCAAGTGGAGCCCTTTGCCTCTTTCTGGAGTGGTTTCTTCACTCTATATGTTACCAGATCTGAATTTCTTTCAATTACATACAGACAATTGATAGAAATTTCTGCATACCAACAAGATGCCAACTTTTTTTTACCAAACAGGCTTTGTTTCTGTTGTATGTAAGAAAGAGTTATAATGTAGTAACAGTTCTGCTTTTGACTTTTCATGTCCAAATACTAGGTTCCTATCCACTGTCTCTGTGTGACAATCCCTGGCTAATAACAGAGGAGTAAAAAGACCCCAAACCATCTATGACTTCTGAAATAATTGAGCAAGGGCTGCATGCAGATGAAGATGGAAGGTGTACATATGTGCACTGTTGTCTTAACTAGGGGTTGTGGAGTTCAGAAAGACTGATCTAATTGTGCTGGAACAGCTGCCTGGATGGAGCAACTGTACAATGTGTAGAAGAAACCTGACTCAGTTGTTTTTAATGGTTGTGTCCTTTAACAGCTTATGCTGTGTTATGTATCTAGAGCCAGTGGCTGTTTTCTGCACTAGAAAATGGCATGAGAGTTACTGCAAATGTTCTTTTCTGATAGTGCAGGCTTGGTGCTAGTGGGGTAAGTTTGATTAGCCTAGGAGAAATGTATCACACACAAAGCTTTACCGAATGCTGTAAGCTGCTGAAGGAAATGATCTCTGCTATCACAGATGTAACAGTTTTCCCATGCCAGGATCTATAAAACTTCAGGACAACTGAGCAGCTGTCTCACAGCTGATACTTCAGGAACTAATGAGCTAGTTTTTTCTTTAAAATGGACATAATTTAATTTTATATTACATTGGCTGCATTTTAATGGGTAGCATGATAAAGCCTGAACTCCTTGAGTGAGGTCAGCCTATCTGCCACTGTTGTGATTTTAGGAGCAGCTAAGCATATAAAGAAAAAAATCTTATGCTAAAAATCTTCCAGTGGTTCAGTACAAGATAGGTTTTAATCAGAAGTTACGTTAAAAGGGAACTTGAAATGTGTGTCTGACTGTAAATTCCCTTATATTACTTTTCTCCCTAGAAGTTAGAAGTAAGAGACAAAAAGGCTTGTGCCCCATCTTCCAACATAGAGAGTAACTACTGCAGGATTTCTGTCATAGTATGAGGGTTTTCTGCTGTCGAGCTGTGGTTTCCTTTCTGAGAGTTTTGTGCAGGTATTAATACTAGCAAAAAAAAAGAAAAAAAAAAAAAAAAGGCAAAACTCCGTATTTAGTGAGCAAAAATAATTTATGTATTTGATACTTCCTATTAAGCAAGTTATAAAAACGTATGAGTTTTCTACTTCAGGTCTTGGAACCAGTGTGAGAATTGTGAGTAGTTCCACTGAAGAAACCGCATTATTTAATGAATTAGCACTTTCATAGCATCTGTATCCTTTTGTCTGTTAAGATACACATAGTGTTGGTTATGTGATGTAGTGGCTGAAATGTGATGCAAGGATTTCAAAGTCCTGTATCCTAGGCTCTAGAGTTTCCCTGCTTTGGGGATTTGAGAGATTAATTAAACAGATCTGTCCAGAAGAGTCTAAGGCCTTCTTTCAGCATGATGCTGAAGTTACATTCTTACTTAATGAGAATAACTGTGCTGGGACCATTGTTTTTTAATATCTGTTCTCACTGAGTCAGAAACTTAAAAACCCGACCCTATAACATTGCGTCAGAATAAATGGTTAAGGATGCTGATGAACAATTTAAAAATTATTATTCATTTTTAAATATTAACACTGTTTCTCCCTATTTCTTCATCATCATCCGTATTGTCATTTTGATTCCTTGGAAAACATTGAAATTCAGTGGTCTGGTTTGTAACTAAAGACCTAGACGCATTCTTGTTATTTCTAATCCATCAAGAGTATCCAACAGCTCCCTTATTTCTTTATTTAGGCTTTTCTACACAGCAGTCTAATGAGGTCAGAAAGGTCAGCAGAAACTAGCAGGAAAGGTCAGAATGGCTTACGCATGGGTCTTTTTCTGTAGGCTGATACTCAGCATGCTGGGAATGGGTCAGGTTATACTGTTTGGATTGTGCAGTGAAATAATGACATTACCAATTTGACAAGTATTCTTCATTATCCTTTCCCACAGAATTCATTTCCATGACTAGAGCAATTAGCAGGGATTATCTCTGAGAGGAGGAATAAATGGCTTTTAACTGCTTTGTGTATACGAAAATAATGCTAGCTTGTTTAAACTTTTCCTATCTGAGGGACTTTTTTATAAGTTCAAGTGATAGGATATCAGAAGAAATAGTACTTTCCCATTCACCTACTGCTGTTACTTAGACAGAAATGTGAAGTTCATATGAGACTTAAATTTTCTTAATTTCCATTTGCCATTATAACTTTTTTTTTGTTACTAACAGTTTTGGAAAATAGTTTTCCAAATGATTAGGCAGGTCCTCTCCAGCTGGCGGTGTCGCACATACTTTGTTCTTTTTATCACTAAGAGCGCAACTGTGGGATAAGTAACAATAAGGTATTTGATTGCTTTTTTTCTTTAGTGGAGAAGCAAGGCATGGGATAATTAAATTGCTCAAGGTCTCATAAAGTTACTCACCAGAAAAAGCTTTTGGAGTTTGAACTGGTTTTGGAAACTAATCTCAGTTGTTTGCAGCCAGTCCCATGATGTCAATTCTTACAATCCAAAGAAAAGTTCAAATTTGGCATTAAAACACTAGTGACACATTTATAAGGAAAAAAATGACAGTTACCTGACAATTCCTAAGTGCCTGGTCATTTATTTGCAATTGCTCTTGTTTTAAGAATGTGTGCAATTTGTTGCAATTTTATACATACTGCAGAATTATATGTTATCGGGCTTTGGCTTCAGAGTTCTCACTGGTTACTCACTGCTTAGTAAAAATTATCATATTTGACTTTTAAAGTATACTTGAGCCTGTGAATGTCTGTATTTGTTGTCTGAAGCTTTGGCTTTGGCTTGGTTGACTGGGTGCTGGATAGAGTGTTCTAGTGCTACCCACAGCAGAGCCACCTGGGTACCTTGTTTGTATGCTGGGAATGAACAAAACACCAGATGTGTGGAGAGGCAGCAATTTTCATTCCAGTCCCTGTTCAGGCTAGATGTGATTCAGCTGTCAGCCTGTATCTGTAGACTAGTATCTTGTTGGTTTGTTGTTGTGGGTTTTTTTTGTTGTTGTTGTTTTTGTTTTTTTAAGCTCCCCTCCCCATCCCCCCCCACTGCTTCCCCCTTCACAATAGTCTGGGGTCATTGGTCCTTTCTTCACAAATTTTCTGATTTTATGTAGTTACCTTTCCTGTCTTCCAGTTCTTGCTCAGTGCACATTTCACTTTGTGAATTTTGTCTCTATTTGCTGAAGATTTGGGATGCAAATTAATTGGTCTTTTGTTGTGGTTATTTTTATAAAGGCTAGAAATATATTCCTAGCAAATTTTGGCTGTTGGTGTCACAACATCGTGTTTTTGGTGTTCAATCATTTACTTTGTCACTCAATTACCTTAGAACCTATGTGCCTTATTTACATGTATTCTAGATACAAATGCATATGCTACATTATCAGAATAAACATTCTGGCCTCATCTTTCACAAACCACCTTCAGGAGTTTACTGTATTTCATCCTCCGAAATGTTGCTTTGTCTGTGCGTTTTCCCAGACATGGTTCTCCTAATTGCTATTGAATTTATTTTTCCATTGGGAATTCATTTTTTCTTTCCCCATCCCATACCTTTCTGTACATTTATATTTTTGGCAACCTTTTTCATTTAATCTCATAAAAGTGTGCAGTGAACGTATAGGTGTATCCCTCTCAGATTTTTACTGTAAAATCATTTTTTCATTGAGCAGTTTTTCTTATGCATATCCTCTAAGATGCTACTCTAAGAACTGTGAAACAAACTTTTTAGTATTTCCAATCTCAAATACCACAAAATCCTAGCCTTAACAAATCTTAATGTGTTCTTGTGTATATCAGTGCTGCTTTAAAGGCAGTGTCTCCCTGACCTGTTTGATGCATCTCTTTTTATCCCCTTTAGCAGCATGCTTTTTCTTTGTACTGTTCTAAAGGTATACTATTTGCTTCTGTTTCTTGATACAGAAGCAAGTTCTTCTCAGTCTGTTATGTGATGACAACTTTTATCGGATAACAAGTGACATCTCTGTTTTCTCTGCGCTCCTAGCTCTCTGAATGTACCTTTGTCTCTTGTTTGACATTAAAAATATATATCTTTTAAGGCAGAGACCTCTTTGGAATCTGTTAGTGCTATTCTTATTGCAGTATGATAATGTAGAGATATCTATCAGGGTAAGGTTTGTGGAGAAAGTAATACTACTTTAGTGAGACAAAATTCTGAAGTTAGGAAAAAAAAGACAGTGTATGATCTCTCGTGTTCTCAGAGGGTCCAGTTTTCTTAGTCATCTCAGTTGTCTACTTGGAGATACTGCTTTTCTCTTCAAAATTTGCCTATTTCATGGTTTGTCAGCCTGGCTGTGATCAAAAGGCTAGTGACTATTGATCTGGGTCTGGTCCAGTATGAATGTAGTTTTTCAGGTTGTCTGCAAGCACGGCAAAAGAATAGTAGGATCAGCAAAGAGTAAGTACCACCTGCCCTTTTAAGTCTCCTACAAGCCAAATATGACCACTCAGAAATTGTCTAGGCACTGGAGATGATAAGAAAACTGCAGGATGCACAGTTGTGAACTCAATGCCACTGTAAATTATATGAAAAAAATTTCCTGCGTGTAAATGGTACCACTGCTGTATCTCATTCCAAGACATCTAGGGCAGTGAAGTTGTCTTTTGCTGTGGAAGAATAGAGCAGTGGCCCTGGCAAATGCTTATGCTTCTTGAAATCTGAAATGGTGGAAGTCTGTATTAAGAATTCTGTATCCTGGTGACACATGTAACTGTTAGCAACAGTAGACTTAGAGTAGAATGAAAATGGTCTCTCGGACACAGCCAAAACTATAGTAGAGTCAGTGAAATTTGCCTACCTGAAGCTGTAGAACAAGACAGCCAAGGACCTCAACTTTATACTTTTCAGTCACAAAACTGGTGAGTTTCTCAACAGGCTCAGAGCTGTTGATCTGGTAGAAGTCCATTAACATCAAATGACAGCTGGTGCTGTCAGCTTGCACCTTTGCTGTAACCTAGGTCAAAGCAGACAAGCTGACTGGACTCTTTCTAAATATTTGACAACACGAGTATTATTTCCATCTATTATAGCAGGAACAAACAGTGTCCATATGCTGCTAGAAAGGAAAATATTGTGACAGAGATAATATCCTTAATGCTTAAAAATGCCTGGACGAAGGATAAGTTGATGGAGAAACCGTGGTCACTGCAGGGATGCCAAAAATAACACTGGAGGTAGTAATCAGTGCTTTTTCTGCAACACTGAAAACTGCTAAATGACGCAATTTCCTGTCAGGTAATGTCAGTGGTCCACACAGCCCAAGTTTTTGTCCATGTCATAAATTCATGAGCTTATTCAAACTGTTTGAATATAAACCTTGCAGGAAGTCTTTCTTTATTGAATATATTTATTGTCAAATACTGTGTTTTTATTGTTGGAAATGGCAATCGTTCTTTCTTGGGAAGCTTAGTTCTGAAATGGAGGGACATGACTTTAAGTTCTATTTCAACGTTGAACAGTTCCACGCAAAAGTGTAATCCCCGAGATATTATAAAGAAATAGCAAAGTGTCTGCTGCAGTAACATAGCGGTTCAGGTTTTGACTTGATTAAGATCTGGTATATATGCTATGAAATTTATTTTGGATGTTAAATATATGTTAGGATTTTTCGCTGATTTTCTTTAACATTGATTTTGGAGAAGGTCAGAGCATTACCATGTCTTCAAGGGATAAGGAGAGGATACTTCTGCAAAATACACTTAGTTTTTTTTTTCTGTGTAGTCTGCTGTCATGGAACTTATGGGGGAAAAATGTGTTGTGCTCTTTTTGGTTTAGAAAACTCAACAGGAGCAATAAAATTCCCAGTGCAATGCTGATACTATCAGTGATGCTGGTGCACAAACAAAGAAGTAAAGAAAATATATTTTCAAGCTCCTCTGGAAACACAGGAGGGAAAGAAATCAATGCTGGCCAAAGAGAAATCATTATGGACAGAATTATTACATGAGAATTGGTTTCTAGACTTTAAAGGTTACTTGAAACAGCAAAGAGTTTCTAAATCTAAAATTCAGTGTTATTTTAAACTGTAAATGAGATGTAGGATGGTATGTGGGATGTATAAAGGCAGGAACAAGTCTTGCAGCAAATTCGCTTCCTCTGGAATGAGATCCTAAACTGATGTTTAGAAATTCAGTGGAGACACCTTATTTTTAGAATTTAGTTATGTTCTGGTCTATAGGTATAAAAGTTCACTATGTGTTTTATTGTAAGTGAAAATGTGTTGTAAGTTGTGATGCCTTGTGAGTTACTGCCGACCTGTTAAAAATGCTTGTTTGTATTGTGGTTCAGATCTATTACATTTTATCGCCGTCTTTGCTCAAATTGAAATTCATGTATCTATGGTAGTCGGGAAGAAACAACAATGAAAGATTCATCTTCTAGTGGATGGAATCTTGAATTGTTCGTAAAATCTGAACAGTTTGTATGCTCCACTGTGTAAATGGTGGAAGTGAGGGATGAGACAATGTTACTGGTTACAGCAGTGCTCTGTGAGGTGATACTGATGGTGAGTCAGTAAGGAAAGATGGTGGTCTTCCTCATGACTGGATTTTTTTTTTTGCTTTGAGCTCCTCTGTCTCAGTGACCTTCTATTTAGAGGAAAAGAAAAAGAGAAAAAAATAGCTACCATGCTTGCTTCAGGTATTTCCTTTTTCAGATTTTATTTTAAATTTTTATTTTTAATCTTTCTGCTGTTCAACAGCCAAGTGAAATTTCTGAACTGGAAAATGATACTGTGAGAAAAGGTGTGCTTAGCAACCAGGCAGGAGAAAAGCAAAAGCAAAGGCAGAGTATGTCAGTTAATTAAAAACTAAAAACCACCTTTGATTCTTGCATTTGTCTCGCAATATCTTATGGCACCGAGCATAGCTGTGTAGTTCTGAATTACTCCCTGGCACTGATCATGTTGCTGTGTCTGAGCTGTCATGGAAACTAGCTGGAGCAAAGCTGGCTTATGAAATGCATACAAGACAGCACAGGCAGTCTCTCTTCTTAAAGTATTTAGGTTTTTTGAGACTTTTTTATTTTTATTTTTTAACTTGAAAACAAGCAGTTTGCTCTTCAGTATAAAGCTTGCTTTCTGGGTTTTTTTTCTTTTCTTTTTTTTTTTTTTTTTTTTGAGAAAGTGTGTTTTCTGCTGGTGTTTTGGACTTTGCATAAGGCTAATGCTGGCTGTATCAAGCATTACTGCAACACTTAATTTAATAGCTTTGATTATTCACATAATCTAATGTAACAGCAATGAAGAGATTATTTTGCTGCTTGCTGTACATCTCAGTATAACAATTCTGCCACAGAGTTAATGCATTCTTTTGTTTTGATAGTTAGCCAGCAGTTTTCAGAAAGTTTGCAAAAGGAGAAGGAAACCCTAATTATTTACTACAGGAGTTATTTTGGTTTGAACTCAGCAGTTCTTAAGTTGTAGTGCTGCTCAAGTCCATCCAGCTGCTTTCTGGAAGAAAGTGTGCTTTCCCCTGAGATACCAGCCTAGTATGGAGGTTAAGACATTTTTTTTTTTTAATCTTAAAAAGATTCAGATATTGTAAGATATACCAATAATGTATCAGTAAAAATGAGGTTGCTTTGAAGATAATTGGTAGAAGATGGATATTGTATATCTCATGAAGTACATAAAGAGCATTCATTGCTACTCTGTGGCTGCTTTGCACCATGTAATTTAGGAAGTTGCTCCTGGTGTGAAGAAACTTTAGAAGTCAGAAAATAAGGAAACTGTATGTACTGCCCTTCAAACTGACATGAGAAATGTGCCAGATGTAAGAATGAAGGGTGGCACTGACAGTCTTACACTGACATGCTGTAGAGTCACTCTTTGGAGTAACTCTGAGCTAAGGTGGCTGAAATCGTAACAGCTTCTAATGCCTGCTCTTCAGGTGTAATAATCTTTTTTAATGCTGCCTTACCTTTCCAATTGGTTTTGAAAGGTAAAAGGTTTTCAAATAGATTTATCAATTTTCCCAAATTTTAGACTCTATTTCAAAATATTGTTATACTTCTCTGTAGAAAATGTAATTTAAGTTTTTCATATTTATGTACTTCAAGAATCCAAAATATGTTCTTCAGACGTGCTATTGAAATCATACAAGCCCCAGAATTTTGAACTGAGTGGTTAATATGGACCTGCTTGAAGACAGTTCAGCTTTAGCTGTGATACATCCCGAGAAAGAAAAACAGGGATTCCAGGGAGAGAAAGGGTATTTGATTAAGTTATATTTGGTCTGGAAAGAAGTATGTGGAATTAATATTTAAGATTATCCTACCCCAGTGGTATTGACAATAACTTCAAGTGAAGAGCTTTAATATTTCACTATTTTCTGTCAAAGAAAGTAGTTCTGTAGAACTACTGGAATGGCATTGTTCCATGGGAAATTTGCAGCAATACCTCATCGTGAGCTCAAATTAGAGGAGGTTGCATTTGCAAGATCTGTAGATGTTACTGATGAAATGATCACAAACCTGTGACTTCAAAACCTAAAAGTCAACTGTGAGGCATTTGGAACTGTTGGTGCTGATAAAATACAAGGCATGACCTCCAAACTGTACTAGTTTTGAGAGCTGGAGTAAAGCATGGGTGGTCTGTGGGACACTTCTCATAAACTCTGGGCTTCAGATTTATCATTAAATTGCAAAAAAGAGTATGAGTAAAACCCTCTTTTTCAGCTAGTGTGGAAACCAGCATTCCGGTCGTCTTGGAGAAATCAGTGCTCTTGCATTTTATTTTAAGGTACTCTTTCGGAAACATAAGGCACAGGGTGTAAATGGCTCCTTTTTGTCTTATGCAATTAAGCAGTGCTGCCTCAATAATAGTTTTAATTCATATTGGAATCATGAAACTGTGATATAAGATTCTGAACAGCAAATTAGGCTCAGTACAAAACAGTGTAGTTGTATAAGGTGAGAATGACCTGAAGATCAAATTTTAGTCTGTTTTCTGATAAATGGTGCTTTTTAAAAAAAATCTGTGCAAGATCTATGTTTTAGTGCATATAATCTGTGTAAAAGTACTCAAGTTTAAATGCATACCAACTAGAATAAAGCAGGCTTTACTCATGCGTTCTTTTATAATGGTGGAGATGATTCAGCATCCAAACTTCAACAGTTGCCTTTAGCTGTAGCCTCAGTGGAAGAGGAAAGCATAAGAATTTCCCTCTGAATTGATCTTCCTTCAGAGCTGTGTGGGATCTGGCAGACAATTTACCTGTATTTACAATTTGTCAGCAGATACTTGGTTCTGTTTTTTATGTGGATTTACTAGGAGCCTTGCTTCTCCCTTGTCTCCCATGGGAGGCTTTGGGTGGGAGCATTTGCACATTTACTTACACTGTTGTTTCAAAGAGAGTTGATGTTGGATTTTCCCAGTGACAGTCCTACGATGAACAGGACTTCATAGGGAAAATTCAACAAGTCCTGTATAAGAGATACCAGGAAGTGTTTGGAGATCTTCCTTTTGTGAAGTGGCAGGGGAGATCTGGGTTCTTGCTGCTTTGAAACTCTTGGGTGATTTCTGACTCCTCAGGGGTTAAAGGCATTTCTATAATAGTACAATGAAATTGCGGAAGAAGGTTCTGATAGGGACCTGCTTCTATTTAGTATACCTGTAAGAATAGAGTATGGGGTGGCAGATATGTAGGTTCCTAAAAAAGTCAAGTCAGAATTTGGAAATTCCAGATTTTACTGTGGAGGATTGAAGCGTTTTTTTTTCTCTCCCAAACTTGAAGAGCTGAATAAAGGAGGCTGTTTATCATACAGCATGAAAGCTGCTTGCTGCTATTGTCTGCCTGCAGAAGCAGTTAATTCCTGCAAACTGGTTTAACAGTATCTTCTTGAATATGTTTTCCTCTATCTTTCAAGATTTGAAAAGTGCTCCCTAGTATATATAAAACACCCAGAAAATGTGGAAAATGTGGAATAATACTCTTTACCTTACCGGTTCTTTTTGTTCTTTCCATCTGCCAAGCATTTGCTTTTTCTCCCCCCTTCCCCCCCCCTGCCCCCCCCCCCTTTAGTGCTGCTGCAGCAAAATGCCTGCCTTTTGTTTATGTCTTCCTCCACTAGCCTTGTGACATCATCAATGATATTGCCAGGGGAAAAATATGCATAGCTGCAGCTAACCCAGCTGTTCGTTAGCAGCGCGTCTAGCCTGCTTTCATTTCTTCTCATTAATGTCTATGTGTAGTGTTTCCTGCTTAAGAGATGTGGAGAGTTCTCAGCCACCAGCCATCTGCTCAGTTGTTGTCTCTGGGCAGAGAAAAATGGTGGCATTTTAAAATACATACATTCTTGATCATAGAAATTTTTTTTATTTATTTAACAAAATGAATGTGAGATTCTAGCAGGGTTTCGTTGCTGGATTGAGCAGTAGCCAGTTCTGTGTCCTTCCTGTCTTTTATAATTCAGTGCAATCACAGAGACTGCATATCAGCTGATAGAACACCTTAATAATACATGATGAGGAGAACAATAAAGAGTTGGAGAGTTTTGTCATTGATTTGCATGACGACAGTAAAGCACGTGAATGTTTGTCATGCTTGTTCCTTCTTCCATGCAAATCAGTAGCAAAACTTCCATAGTACCAGAATAAAGCCAACAAAGTGCAACAAGCTGTCATTTATTCTAATGAGGGGGGTTTTCAAGAGGAGTTGGGATTCCATTTGTGGAATGTTAATGAGAAAACAGTTTCTTTTTGCCAGCTTATATTTTGAAAATGCTATGAATTGTTCCAGAGATAATTCACAATTTCATAGGGGAGCTGCATCTTTGCGGTATTGTTATTATGGTTAATTACTTGCTTAGCACAGCTTTTCAGGATGGAGATGTTCATTTGTCGTCCCTCGCTCTCTGTTAGGATTTAAAACTAGAATATTCTGATAATTCTGAGGTAGGAATCAGGCTATCTTGAAAAAATCTGTGGTGGATTGTGGGCCTTGATGTTATCGATGGAAAAAATAATCTTTATTACTTTCTTTATATATAAATGCTTCTGTAATTTTGCATGTATTTATTCACTTGGTTCTGTATAAAACCCTCGGGTAAATACTAAGCTTTGAGGCAATATATTATTTCAATTTAAAATTTGTCTAAAATAAAAGACAACAAAAAGACAAAACCAGCCAACCCAAACCTGAGCATCATCACACACAATATCAGAAGGGATCAGACTTCATTGCGCTGTATAATTTGTCATTTTGCTCTGGGAATAATCCTTGCTCAAATGGCCAATTCTTATTCACCTGAACGGTCGCACTGAAACCAGCAAAACTAATTTTATGATCAGAGATAGCAGGATAATGCCCTTGGATGAGACAAATTGAAATCAAGGGGCTGCTTTTTAGGAACAATTTTTCATTCAGACGCTCATCCTCCACATAAAGGATAAACACCGGCAGATTAAACGTGTTGGCAAAATATTACTTCTTTAGAATATTAATGGCAGTGTGTGTGCAGTGCTGCAGACGCTGCAAGGTTTTCACTGCTGCTCGCAAGGAAAAACGGCTTAAAAACTCCTTTGAATGTCTACCTGAATTTTTGTTACAAAGGGAATAATAATTACAAATAATGATAATAAAAAGTTGAGGGGGTTTTCCATGGCGTCTGCTGCCTTCACGAGCTAAAGAAGCCTTAGGACTTGTTATTCCTTCCTCATAGCAGACTTCAGCTGATGGGAGGGAGGGAGGTGGAAAAAAAAAAATCCATAGTCAGTGAGATGAGTGGCATGCCTGGCTTCCTCCGGCAGCGCTCCCATGTGATCGCACAGGCAGCCTCAGTGAGCGAGCGGCGCCGGCAGCAGTAGGTAATGGGGCTTTGTGCGCGGCGCTGCGCTGCTCGCTGAACAATAAAGCATATGGTACCGGCACGGCGGGGCTGCGAGCCGCGGGAGGATCTGCTGCACCGGGAGGACAGGGAATATGTCAGACGTTATAAAGTGACGGTCGGTCTGGGTTGGTTCCTAATTAATAAAAACAGTGCATGGATTGGAAAAACAGCAATTTGAACAGGTCAGTTTTGTGGTTTTTTTTTTTTTTTACAGATTATTCACACCCTTCAGTATTTAAAATCTAAGTGGCGGTTTTGCTATTTCCTTATTTTTAGTGAAGCCAGGTATTTTCTTACATCGGGTGAGGTGGTCTGGGAAGGCTGCACACAGTGTGATTCCAAGACATTGTGTGCACTCGGTGACCAGATGCACCCTAATAGCGTTGTTAGTGTTATTCCTATGCAAGTCAAACTTTAATTATGCATGAAAACTGGGTTGCAAGTGAAATTAAATGTATGCTGGATGGATCATTTACCAATATCATAAAATATTTAATAACAACAGCCTATTATTTTGCTAGGCATTCAAGACTAATTCTGTCTCGATAGGAAATGTGTTTACGTTTGCTCTGAGGTCATATGGTTGGTGGAGCATATCGGACTGCTTTGGGATTTTTCTTTCATTTTTTTTCTGAGACAAATCTGGATGTGGTGTTTTGTATGATTTTTAACACAGCTGTGTGTGCACAGGGACGATCCGCTGCCTCCTTCTGCGTTTATTCCACTCTTGTGTAAGACAGAATACATCTTATCGTTTTCAAGCAGGCATCCATCTCTCTCGGTAACTCAGGTATCTGTACATCGGTTTTATACGTTTTGAAATACGGTGAGGCGAAGCACCGATGTGCCACATCTCCATCTTATCCTGCCGGGCACAAGTCCTGCGCAACCCTTCCGTACATCTGTCTCCACGGCCGCGCACCCGCAGCACTCGGGTGAGTGAGGCTGCGGCGCCGCCCGGGAGAGCCGGACCCGGCCTGGGGAGAGCCGCCCGGCGAGGAGAGGGGGTAGCGGAGGAACAGAACGCGGCACGGGGCATCCTTTCCAGGCCGGGCGCCGCCGCCGTGCCGGGTCGGGCTTTCGACCGAGCGGCGCCTTCACCCGTAGCCGTTTGCCCGCCGCAGCCGCACCGCGTTCCCGCGCCTGTGCAGGAATCGCGGCCGTCGTTTCCGTCCCCACGTCGCGGCCCTACTGAATTAAAAAAGGCGAAGAAGCGGGAGGCCCGCTCTGCCGTCGCGGAGGCGGGAGGTCAGGGGCGTGCGTATCTCCCTGGAAACCGCGGCGGCGGGCGGGCTCCCGCCGGGCGGGGCGGGGCGTGCGGGCATTGCCGCGGGGGCCCGGACCCGCCGCCGGTGGGGGCGCTGCAGCCGTCCCGGCGGGCTGAGCCCGGAGTGCCCCGCAGCGGGGGGCGGGGCCGTGCCGAGCGGTGTGGCTGCGGGCGGCGGGAGCTTACCTGTGCGCGGCCGGGCGGACCCGAACGGCGCTGCGGACGCCTGTGGGAGGGATGGGCGCTGCTCCGAGGGAGCCTGGGCCTGTGACTCCTTGGCAGGGGCCGTGCAGTTTCTGTGCTTTTCCTTTAAAAAAAAATTGGTGTTCTTAAATGCGAAGTTCTCTGCTTTCAAGTACTGCTAGGAGAAACACAGTAACACAGCCGATCGCTGTGTTACTGTGTTTTTCATGTTCAAATTAATACAGAATCAAAAACTGTACAGCTCGGCATCTGTCAGCAAACAGGCTGTATACTGCAGACAATAGATCACAAAGGGTGTGATACAGTGGCTGCCTTGTAGCCCTTCCATCAGCCCGCAGTGTGCTTAGCGAGCTGCTCGCACAGTGCTGTGTGTGGTGTGCGTATCCAGCCCCGTGACACACACTCAACTTGTTCCTCTGAACTAAATGGAGAACGTAATGTATACTCGTGCAGTTATATAATTGCTGTGTTTGTTTTTTACAGTGGGCTTTGAGATGTACGAGGCAGTTAGGTTCTTACAGTCAGTATGTACGTAAGTGGAACTCTTAACAGCTAGTGCTGAATACCAGCAGGACCATCGGAGCCACCTCCTCACTGCTCTGAAGGAACCACTGATCTGACGCAGGCCTGCCTTTTCCATCTGTGCACAAAGGATCAAAAAGACAGTTTTCCTGTGGACAGAATCTTCGTGGTTCAGGCATTCATGCTCTAAAGCACTCCATGTATTGAGTTATTTAAAGAACATTAAAGAAAAAATCCCAAAACCTCCCGAAGCAAGCAGGTGTCTTGGTCTGATGCCAAGTTATGGTAATTCTGAAACGCTTTGTGACTTGAATCCCATTAGAACTATGGTCTATAAAAACAGTCTGAATGCCGGATGTTGATCTCCTTTAGACATCATAAATAGAATTAAGTCTTCCTCTTGCATGCAGTGTTATAGAGATAGAAACGTGGTTCTGCCCTCGTGAATTGCTAAAATTCAGCATTGATTCTGGCTGCTCCCTATTTATTCAAAAGCTGGGAAGTCCACATCTGGTGTTTAATGTTTCAGTTTAGAGCATGTGTAGTACTTACCTTGTTTAGTGTCTTAGAAATTTGATCTAACTTGTTTATAGAAAAGAGGAACTTTTGTTGAAAAACATGTTGATTTCAGTAGATGTAATTAGAGATGTAATAATAAGGTTTAGCATTAATTGGAGGTGTTTAAGTCATGGTGTAGGACACATAATGGAGAATATTTGGTAATTCATTCTGAAACTTAAGTATTTTTTCCAAAACAGGGATAAGAGGTTCTGCTCTTTAAAACTCAAACTTGCTCTTAAAAGATACTTCTGCTAACTGAACCTCGTGTTTAGGGTTTTTAAGGTTTAGTTGTGTTTTTTCTTGTAAGGGTTTTTTTTCCCCCAAGCAAGTAGATGGAAGTCTTGTTGAAGCAAGGCAAGTGTAATCCTTTGCAGGATGAATAAAGCCCTTAAAGTATGAATGTACACGTAGTCTGTCTGCTAGGATCTTCATCCTAGCTCTGACCCAATAAGGATGCAAAAAAAAAAAAAAAATAGGTTTTATGAATGTGGCATTTTCTCAGTCAAGTATCACCAAACACCATCTTCAAAGTGTAGACGTCATTTGGAGTCCTGGTGGTGTGCTTTGATCACTGCTGCTTCATTGCTATTTTGTAGGTTTTTTGACTGAGAAGGGGATTGAATGTAGCAAAGTAATGTAGGGGTGTGTGCTTTAGCTGGAGAGTTGGACTTGATGATCTCTTGAGATCCCATCCCTTCCCCTGTAATTCTGTGAAAGCAGCAGATAGGTCTCATCTGCAAATGCACACAAACCAGAGAAATTTACTTACTGTTTATCTCAGATCTGTTTAATTAACGCTTTAATTTCTCCATAAGTATGGATACAATTTTCTAATGAAACCTGTGATAAGTGGTAGGTGTGAATAATTGCCAACAGAAGTCTGGAAAACTTTTTAAGTGTATTGTTTTTATGTGTACTTCTCTGCAACAACCATCTTTCTTCTGATCTTACCCTCAAGCCCCCAGAAAGTTTGTATTTCTCAGACCTCTGTTCTCCATCATTTCATCTCTGCTTTTCACAATGAAATAGGGAAAATGGGAAGAGGAAAAGAAATGTGTCAGCATAAAAGTTAGGTGGAGTAAGTTGTCTAAAAGCGAAATCAGGAAAAAGGAAGAGGAGCTACTTGAGGTTTTCAGATTTTTATGTTTAAATTCAAAACCACAAACATGGATTTTTCTAAAAACTTAACACTGAAATGCATGAGATCACATGTGTTAGGGTTTTCTGATAATCAGCAGACCTTCTGAAGGACTTGGAAAGGAACTGAAATGTTTACCAGCTGCAGCTCCACCATCCCCTGTAGTCCGTGGGTTTCCATGTGAAAATGCTATCAAGTGCTGCTTTTATGTAGGGTAAGGCTGCAGAGTGAATGAACCACCGTGGTACTGGTAACTTGCATCAGAATTCTGCCCCCTGAGGGTAAGTTAGAGGAGTTTGGGGTTGTGTCACTTTTACTTCGTCCTGGTAAATCATTTTTGTGCATAGATACAAGTAAATCATTTTCTTCATTATGCTGTGAATCAAGATACACAGCTCTGTGCCGAGCTCCATGCTGCTGCTGCTGTTCAGTGGCAGTGCTCAGTGAGTGGATCTATTCTCAAGTTAACATTTTTGTCTTTGTGTATTCAGTTACAATGTGGGGACAGAAACTGTGCAACTCTTGTTGGACCCCAAGACCTTGCAGAGTTCCCTTTGCTTTGCTTGTAGGTCCAGAGGCTTTGTTGGACCCTTCCCAGCTCAGAGCAGCTCGAGGTAAGACTTTGTAGCTTTCCATTAAGTTGCTCACCAGTGTGGCCCTCTCACCCACTCACATTTCTAAGTAAGCATCTTTAATAATGAAATGCGAAAGCAAAAATCACAGAGTATTACAACTTTTGTGTCAGATCCCTTGGAAAATACAGAATAATCAGAGATTTTATAAAGCAAAATATCATAAAATTTATAAATTTAAATTTATATACGTATATATGTTTACATATGTGTGTGTATACAGGACATGGAGTATAAGCCACATACCTTCACAGCAGGGCTTTCCAGGAGACCGTGAGGCAGATAATTAGTTCTGTCCCAGCTGTGCTGCTGAGTGGTCGTAAGGTGCTTACAAGTCAGGCAGTGCCATGGCAGTGGGCTAACTTGGTTTCTGTTCATTGCTGGTGTGGTGACACATAGATGTTCCTAGACCTGCAAGTCTTCTGTCAGCCTTCTGAAGAGGTTTCAGCCTTGAGATATAGATTGAAATGCATAGGATTTTTAGACATTGTTATTATGATTCCAAATCTCTTCAGCTGTAGATTCCAGATTTTCGCGTATTACAGAAAAGCAAAGAAAGTTGGTATTCAAGTTTAATACAATTAGGATCTAATTTTAGATCAACCTTATTGTGGTCTGTAGCCTTACATATTATTCTGTGTAGCGCTATACATTTCCTTCCTGTGCTCTTGTATTGAAATGCAATGTTTCATGCAAGTAAGGACCAACATGTTTTTTGATGGCCAGAGATACAAAATTACTAACGATAAGATTGACTGTAATTGAGTACACACTTTAAAACTCCTACCTTTTGAGGTTGTCAGTCACTGAAATTGCTGGCTTACAGGGAAGTGTTTCAGTTCACTGATTGTGTGTGTTGTGCCACTCTATAAAAATCAGCCATCTCATTCAGTGAGGCTGCGGTCACTAAGTCCAGGAATTTGAAATCTTTGTTTAGTTGATCGTTTTGACCGATTTCTTAAGAAAATAGGTCTAGACTGTTACGCTGCCTTTGTGCCTGTCACATTGTCCCTTTTATCTGTCATATTTTCCTTATTAGTTCTTTAACTCATTACCTCATTTCAGCTGACTTTGAATGAGCAGTAGATGGTCTTCAAATATTCTGCGAATTGGGTACAGAAGGGAGAGACTTAATTTACAGTAATTAAAAGAAATTTGATATGTGACTAAGTCTCTGATTATTGAAGCAAAAGCAACCACACAAATGAGTGCACTTCTGTTTATTTATAAATCATCTCTGAGGAGAACATCTATGAACCAAACCTCCTACTGTGCCTCAGGTGATCTGACCACAATGTGCACATCCATAAACAATCAAGCTACTTTTGTTTCACAGAATGCTTTTATTTTGTAAGTCTGGAATTAAATTTACTGGTATTTTCTAGCTGATAACTGAGTAAGTTATTTTTGCCTTGCGCTACCTTCAGAAGAGAAGGTGAATTGTCCCTGCTACATATGTTTTAATGGCATGAGGAGTCTTAGCAGCTGTTGTATTGTACAAATTGTATAAATATTTAGCCTACATTCAGTAATTCATTGTGTATCTTTTTTTTTTTTTTTTTTTTTTTTTGTGAATTTTCACCTTCAGTGTTTATTGTTGAAATCCTATTATTGCTAAAATTCTGCAGGATTTTTTAAATAAATGTACCAGGTTTTTTTTGTTTGTTTATTTTGGTTTCATAGATGCACCATGTATTGAGGCAAATAGTAGAAGCAAATATTAACTTCCTTTAGTTTGGATGTGAGTTGTGCAGGCCTGAATGTCTCCTTATGACCGTCTTGAGTGTGCATTAAACCTGCAAGTAGTAATATTGTACGTTGGTTGTACATTGGCCTTGATTTAGATATGAAAACTTGAGTTATTATAGCCATAAAGCTATTTTGGAAGATACTTTTGAAACGTCACAACCTTCCAGGAGATATTAATAATGTATATTTTCCAGTAAAAATAGTTTTATTGACTCGACTCTGTGGAGAAAAGATGCACTTAAACATCCTTTTACTAATTTTGGCCAAGCTTTGAATAAAGTCATTGTTGTGTGCTCATGCCATGGAGATGATATTCATTTGTTTGGTAGTAGTTGAGTATTACCTCCCCATGAGCAAAATTATTTTTGTTTACAGGGGCCTATTTGATATATTGTCCCTCAAATATTCCTGCTAGAGAAAACAATAGTTTTTCTGGTATTTTTGAGCTACTGTTTAGTTTTCCAACTTTTTTTTTTTCCAGTCTATTGTTAGAAATAGGTGACTGAATGATCTCTTCAAGAAGTTACTTGAGCTACTACAGACAATAATCTGTCCACAATGTTACCGCTAATAGCTGTCCCAAATCTTTGACACAGTCCTGTGAGGATATTAGAGAGTTCAATGTTTAGTATAAAAATAAAAACAAGATGTTAAGGGTGATTTGGTTGCTTTTAAATTATCGGATATATTCAACCACAACAACAAAAAACAACCAACGACACTCTGGGTTTTAAATAGCTTGTTAATGAAGTTGGAAGGATGTAAACTGTTAGAGCTCTGTTTTCCCTCAGAGAAAACCTAAGGCCGCTGGAGTCCCAGGTCTGTACCTGGGCTTTTATGGATACAGGGAAAGGTTTTGCTGTGGCTGTGACAAGGCAAAAGCATGGGGTCTGTCAAAAAGATCTGCCGAACTGGAATTGGAATGCTGAGTTAAGAAAAGGAGAGTTGATACAGTCTCCATTAGGGAACGTGCTGAGCATGCCTATTGTATAACAAACTGCAGCGCTACTAAAACGCAAATGGCTGCTGGCTGTGCACAGGCAGCTCTTTAATATCTCAGGATTTGGTGCATAATAAACTAAGACTGTTGTTCATGATACCCATGCTGTGAATTCTTACATGCAATATTTGGTAAGGCATATTGAACATCCACATTAAATGCGTATGCGTAATTACATTTTTTGAGGTTGTGGCAAAGGGAAACCTATGTTAGAACAGCAAAAGAATCTGCAGAGCCTCACAGTGAATAACTGGTAAATAGCATGATTTTTGCAGTCATATGACCCTTTGCTGTGTATTTTTTATATCCAAAACAGTGTGTATTTACACTTCAGAGACTTATATTGAAGCTCAGAATACATTCTGTACTACAGTGACTGTATTAGGGCAGTGTTCTGCTTTGCAAATCAGTTCTGCTGAGAAGCTGGGTGCACTGTTACAGCTCTAGTGCTGTTTATGCTGGCTTGTTCAAAGGGGGGCTAAGTGGGTGCCTAACTGTAGCTACATGTTCAAATGCATAGCAGGATGCATAGTTGCAGCATGATAATGGCCAGCTTCAAGGCTTGCTCGTATTTCTTTATCTGCTTTGTTTACCATCACCTTTGTAACTGGCCTTCAGTCATCATGACAGCGCATGGCTTTGCTTTGATTAAAAAGTAGAGAAAATTTGAAACCCCACATTTCTGAATCAGCTTCCAGTTTCTGTAGGGAATTATTATTATTATTATTTTTAATTTAAGCATTCAACTCCTCATTTTTTTTTTTCTTTCTGCAATTTTCCTCAAAGTTCTAGGCATGAGAGTACTTCCTTCCACAGTAGCTGCAAGATTTTGTTTGTTTTACTTTTTAAAGTTTGTTCGTAGAAGTAATAAATAACCAAAAGTAAGTCTTAAAATTTTAAGTAGGCTTCAGTAGCCATGACCATACATATCATGACATGTTTGTGATGCCGGAGAGTCATTGTGCAATGCTTTTCTTTATCTGTTTTCACTTTTAAAATATTTTTCACAAGTATAAA
Source organism: Centrocercus urophasianus (assembly GCF_019232065.1). Taxonomy (NCBI): domain Eukaryota; kingdom Metazoa; phylum Chordata; class Aves; order Galliformes; family Phasianidae; genus Centrocercus; species Centrocercus urophasianus. Next base: position 19,494,144 of record NW_024884756.1, on the reverse strand, counting down.
TGTGTATGAAGGTATGTATGAAACTTGCAAAGGAGTTGAAAGAAAATAGGCAGAAACTGAGAGAAAAAGAGAAAATCCTTTGTGCTAGTTTCCAGAAGAATATATCTGGAGGTCAGAATAGCCAGCTTAATTGATTCCTGCCAGAGGCAGTGTGAATTTATATCTTTATCCTTGACTTGACTTTTAGCATGTATTTACTTGGTCAATTAAGTTGTTGCAGTTGTTTCTTTTGACCATCTCTTTTGGTAGTCTCGTTGTTGCCACTTCACTCCCTCCCCATGTGAAATCCTAATGGCTGGAAATACTTGTAGTGTGTAGGCTACAACAAAATATACTGACACTCTCTGAACCAGCATGTTCATGCTTTCTCAAGTATAAGGGATGCTTCGAAAGTACTGCCCTCCTGTTTTATATGTTGGCCCACAATGCCAGAAGTGAATGTTGGTGGTATGGTGATGGTAGAGGTTGAACCTTGCAGAAGGTATCCCATTCCATGATGTTGTCATGCAACAGGTGGCAGCAGAGGAGCAGTCTGACACAATGGAATCTGACATGGGAGTGCATGAGAAGCAAAGATGTGTCATTTAATCGCTCCATATGAAAAAATTGTACCTACTGACATTCATAGGCATTTGCTGAACGTTTGTGGAGAGCAATCAGTGGATGTGAGCACAGTGAAGTGGTGGGTGGTTTGTTTCAGCAGTGGCAATGGTGACAGTGGGTCACCTCCAGTGGCACAGGTTTGACAAGCACAGCATGCAGGCTCTTGTTTATCATGGGTGAAAATCCTGTCTGGATGAGTCTGTTGCATACTGTAGAAAATAATGCCAAGATTCATAGGCCACAGTATGTGCACAAGTAGCTTGCCAAGTGTTATGTTCTATCAAACAGCCTTCAGGTATGTAAGCAATCACCCATGGGACTGAGCCCATCCTAACCTTTCCATCCCTTTTTCCTTTTAGATGTGTGTTACAAAGCGTATTCCACTTTCTGTTTGCTCTCAGACACCTTGCTCAAAAGAACACCAAATTTGAGCTCCTAGAGAGACCTGGATGTGAGTTACTCAGACGTCTCAAGCTCTTGTAACTTCTGGGTGTGTGCAGAAGCAGCCTTTATTCTATGGGAGCTTGGAAGTGAAGAAAATTGAGACACTGAAAAAGCTTAGATGCCTTTGAAGGGATGTGTGCCATATAAGCAGAGTCTTTCAGGAGAGCAAATTTTATTTAAAGACTGCACAGTAGAGAAGTCATTGGAGTGGCTTAACACTCCAGGGGTTCTTAGCTGGAAGCCACTGTTACTGCAGACAGTAATCAATTATTTCTGTGTCCCTGTGCCATTACAAGGAGTGGAACAAGCACATGCAACTGCAATTAGTTGAGACTGTACTGTGTATGTAGGTTCCACAACAACCCCACTTGCTCTTGTTTGCTGGACCTAGGGAATGTGACACAAGTTTGCACAGCAGAACCAAGAAGGAGGCATTAGGGCCCATGGCTCCCTGTGTGTTACCACAGGAGCTGGATGGTTACTGTTGGAAACCTGTTCCTTGTTCTGGGAATCATTAACTCAGAACTGTAAAGAACCTGTTTGAATAGTAATTGTGTGTTTGTTACTATTGCTTTCAGATCTGCACAATTTTCTGCTCACTTTCTCTGCCTGGCTGATGAGCACTTTAGATACCTATTGAAAGTAGAATAGTGTCAGCAGGAGACTGTGCTGCTTTGAGGAGTTCCCCAAGGGCAAAATCAAAGCATACTTAAGGTTGGCATGCACCTCTAGAAGTCTACAGCTCTGCACACAATGGGACACCAAGAGCAGGGCAGCAGACAGCTTGTGAGGATCTCCCGCGAGGGACTCCACAACCTCTATAGGGCACTGTACCAGCACAGTAAAGAAGTGATTCCTAATGCTTACACAGAATGGTTGAGAATGCAGTTACACAGCTATGAGGTTGCAAATGTAGGTGATAACACAATTTCAGGCAACTATGGTTGCCCAACTTTGGGCTGAGGAGCTTGATGTTGCAGTTCTGTTCGTGTCTCTGTCTCTATTGCACTCTCCACCTCCTCTCAGCCCCTCACCAAGCATATGTCCTAACTCCAAGGCACTGCACTTCCATTGTAATAGCTGCTGTTGAGGATTAGAGTGTACTCATAAATATTGCTATAAACATGCAAAAAGACCTTAGTGACTCCTCTTCAGTTATTTTCACTGTGTGGGAAGTACCTGTATGTGTGGTACTCTCTCTTCTACAGCATATTTCTAGACATGGCTGTATTTCTGCTGTTCTTTACTGTCCAAAATATTGTAAAGGCTGAAATTGCTGTGATTTTGAATGGACTGTGGCTGTAGTTTTGGGAGATGTTTTGTTGATCTTTTTTCCCAATAAACCAATATGAAACTTGTTGCCTCAGGAGAACAAGTCAAATGAATTTATAAGAGGCTGTGCACTGTAATAAAGCAACATTTCAACCTTATGCTTAGGGGAAATTGACTGCAAGGATGGGGAAGCAGAGCCATGTATCTTGCAGTGAATTGTGGCTGGATTTCTCATTCCATTGCTTTCCACTGAAGCATTAAATACTGCTGCTGGAGACAGGATATTAAACCTGCTGCAATCATGTATGTGCTTCTCACAGCTTTTACTTCATAAGAGGTGAACAATCTCCTTTGTAATAAAACTTTTGTTCTAGGCCTTGTAATTAAACAGCATAATGAATATTTTGTATAATGCATCTGTAATTTCTAATTTGGGCTTACAAAGGCAAGTTTGAACTTCCCTAGAACTCTATCCTGCTGTGCTTAGGAGCTGGCAGACAATGGGAAATGCTTTGTCAGCAAAGCAGAGCAAATAATTAGAACTTTCTGTTGCACTGGGGTGCAGCCTTGCTATGCTTGCAGTGTCCTTCCTAGTATTTCCTGCAGGCAGACCTGTGTTTGCTGAGTTATCATTTTGGATTAAGTCTTTCAGACTTCCTGTGACTGGATGAGCCCATCAATATATCTTTCATAGTTGTCAGCTTCCTACAGCCGTCTTTGTCCTGCTCTAGCTTCACATCAGGCCAAAAGCTGGTCTGACATACTGTCTTTGCTTATTCACATCAGGAAACTGTGGTATTAGGGATTGAGAGAGTGGTGGGGTATGTAGGAGACATTTGAACTGCGTGGCACTCAGTGGACTTTGAGATTTAGCAGAGATACCTAGGGATCTACCAAAGTGCTGCAGCTTATAGGGTCAGAATGTAGCAGCTGCATCCATGTCCCTGCCGCTTTGCTAACGAAAAAGACAAAAAGGTATGAGGCTGAGGACAGCATTCTTTGGCTTCCGATGCAGGCAGCAGGGCATGGCTTTTGGGCACGTTATTGGCTAGGCTGTCAGCCCTCCGTGAGCCCTGGGGGCCTCACTCAGGGTGCCTGTGGGCTTCTCTGGCTCTGCTGCAGCCAGCAGCATCCAAGGGAGCTCAGTGCCTGGCCAGTGCTGTGCAGCACGCTGGTAGGCAGTGTGGCCAGTTCTGCAGTCTGTGCCTTGACCTTGCCTCACTAGCAGTCATTTAGCCTGACACACGTTAGCTTCCTGCAGCTTGCTTTTTTTGTCTGTTGTTGTTTTTTTAACAGTCATAGAGGAATTGGTTGGAAGGGAGCTGCGGGTGGTGTCCGCTGGGTTTTTGCCCCACTCAGTGACTCGAGGATATCACCAGTCCTTAACAAACTTTTTGCCTGGCTGAGTGTTAGCACTGCTCAGCTCTGCAGTGCTACAGAAACCATGGAGCAGGTGCACAGCATCTGAGTGAGCTCAACTGCCCTTCAGCTCTTGGCTGGTTGGGGGTACACTTCCTCCTTCATTATCTGGATTCATTTTAAATTTCTATCCTTGGTGCTAAATTTCTTGCTAGAATACTTAGCCTTATAAACTTTTTTTGCAACCTCAGCAGCTTTATTAGGTATCTCATTTCTTAAAGTGGGATGGAGAAGATCAGGAAGCAATTAGTGTGTGACTAGAGTGGGGAACTTTTGAATTCCAAGGGTTTCTAAAATGGTATGCCGCCTTTGTGACTTCATTGCCGTATGTCTATCTGTATTATTGAAATTGCCAGAGAATACTTTTGATTCCTTGCAGGTGTGATGTAAGCACTAACTACATTACATATATTTGGCAGTGAGAGCTGTAATGTTCTTATGTAATTTCATTTCTCATGGTGAATGTTCCTTTCTTCCAAGTGAGGGTGTTTGAAGAGCAACTCCAAATTTTTCTTTGTTTGAAGTGTCCCAACGTAACCTTTGCTGGAGCTCATGCCTATGGAAGTCAGGGCTGCTGAGCACCCCACAGATGATGCACAACATTGGGCAGTTGCAGTCATGATTCTCACCGGCCTGTAGAAAGTCTGTATTTAAAATTAAATGGTTGTGCTTTTCATAAAAAGGGGTAACTTGAAAATGTCAGAAATAACCCTTGAAAGCAATTTGCTGCATGTTGTTCTAAATAAACATCTAAATAAAATCCATCCCCATAGGTAGCAAGTTAGAATATGATGTATGAACATTTGTTTTTTTCATGTGGCTTCACAGTCTCCTAATTATATCTAATCACATACTAAATGGCTATTTAAGATGAGATGTGGCAACTTACTGGTACTTCTAAATAAAAATGACTCAGGAGAGTATGACTGAATATTCTGCAGTTGGATGTTTCCATACTTCATTACCCCTGTTCCTGTTACAGGTGCATGTGACAGCATTGCAGCAATGAGTGGAATTTTGAAGAGGAAGTTTGAAGAAGTTGATGGCTCCTCACCTTGCTCCTCTGTACGGGAATCAGACGATGACATTTCTAGCAGTGAGAGCGCTGACAGTGGTGATAGTGTCAATCCATCCACTTCTAACCATTTTACCCGTAAGTACCAATGTTCTGTATCAAACAAAATTCTTTCTGTTCCTCAAAATAAAATTTGCCATTTTAGTTTGATAGAGATGATGATTTAAAATTGAAGAGATGACAAAATTCACTTTCAGAGAGCTTGTGACTTGCTCAGAATGACTTAGCAGACTTGTATCCTTTTGCCTTCACATTACCTGTGTACAGCTATCTGTAGTTGTAAAAATGTGAAGTCACTTGGAAGGCCCTAACTGTTTGCTGTTTGAATTACATGTATGCTCATAGCAAACACTGGGAATTGTGCTTACGGTATTTCAAGCGTGTGCTGTACAGAAGATACTGTAGGTAAGTTTAGTTATTTTCCTTGGACAACTGTCAGCTATCTGCAAAGTATTGTATTAGCAAGAGATCTCCAAGGTAGATAACGCTTTTTTTTTTTCTTTGGTTGGTTGGGATTAGGTTTTCTTTTTTGTTTGTTTGTTTGTTTTGAATGGAGCAACTTTGTGTATTAGTCACAGAGACACAGAGACATCTGTTATTGCAGTAGTTTCTGTTCTTCATGAAGAGGAGAACATCTGTACTCAGCAATTCTTTTGTGCTCAGATAAACATTTGTTCTTAAGTTACCAAAGCTATGTAGGCTATGTGGGCAACAGGTATATGCATATATATACATATTATACATGTATGACAAATTAATTTACGTTTTGTAGTTTTTAATGCATGTTGCAGTTGGCTTTGCTGTTTTGATGGTGAACTGTATGTTTTAAAAAGCTGGGTTTTTCGTGCTTCGACTCTGCTATATATAAATCCGTGTACTGGAGATAGTGGCCATAAAGCTGTTTCTTAGAACTGTGGACTAAGGAATAGATGAGGCGCCCTTGTCACCACCCATGTACTGTGTGATGCTTCCAACTGGTGGTTTAGCTTGTGTCCAGGAGTCATGTTTGTACCATGTGGTATAAAGGCTCTTACAGTTGGTTTGTCTGCCTAATGCTGCAGTGCAGTTTGAGCTAGGAGCTGGGTGTGAGCGTCCAAATCCTCTGTTCTGTTATGGAATGCTCCTCCAAAAAGGGTTATGCAGGTGCAACTTTTCTAATGTGTTTACTTGTAAAACTCTTGATGAAGTGTATTATATTTAAGACTCGGTTTTAGTAGGAGACTTTATATTGTGGAAATGCTACAAAGGAGTAAGTGACCCAGTAAATCTTGCTAGTAGTAACAGGAAATAGTTTGATGGTAATATTCTCTACGTGCTGATCTTTTAACTTTTGCATCTATTAAGAGACTTTAATGATTATTCATTGCAGACTGAAAGCAGCCCTTGTACATCAGTCATTGCCACCCACATAGAAGTCAGCAATTCTATTGTGAATACCCAAAGAAAGCTTGCAATTCAGAGGAGAAAGTTGAGAGACGTTGTAATATATGCGTATAACAGTGAGCTTTGTTTATAATTGACACAATAAATGGCTTGATTTCTGAATAAAAATGGGGGAAAATACAACGTTTCTGAGTGTTACGAGTAGAGGTCCATATGTATGTATCAGCTGGCAGTGTCTTCCTTCATATAAGCAAATCTGAAGTACCATCATCCATCCTTTAGTGACTGGCAGTGTGGTTTTTGTGAGTATCACAGTGACCTGTAGTCAACACCAAAATCTACATGTTACATCTGTAACTTGCTTTTAAAAGCCTTCATGTGGCCCTCTAAATCTTATTTTTCCTTTTTAATTGGCCAAAAAAAAAGATAATTTTTAAATCACTTGTAGCTATAGCTTTGTTGATGCATGAGTGAGCAGGCAGCTGGTTTATAAAGCTGTCTACAATCACCGATGCATCTCAGTATTTATAAGATCCTTAAACATTACCTGTTAGCACAGATAAACAAGAATGTTTCAGCTATCGTGCTCCATTAGCCTTAAGTTCAGTTCAGCCTCTCAGCTATACAAGGAATATAGCTGCTGTGGATCATTCAGATGTGGCAGAAACACTAGAATATAGCTTTGATGCAAATAACTATACCTGTAGTGTGATTGCAGAAAGCACATAACTAAGATGTCTATGAGTGATGCCTGTTGGGGCTTCTACAAAGGGGTAGGTACAGAATTTCTTTAACAAGATATCCATTCAAACAGATCAAGGCAGCAACAGTGCATGTTGTAGGCATCTTCTGAGTCATGAAATGAAATTGCAGTCTGCTTCTGCTAAATAAAGTAGTTGCTGCTTACTGCTTCAGAGTTTTCATTGCCAGGTGGGTTTAGGGTGAGTTTAGTATATATATTTATATAAAATACAGAGTGCTCTGTAAAGCGCAGACAGCTGTTACTGCGTCCATAACCATAAAATCAGTAAATTTTGCTTTTTCTCAGTCAGGTGTGTATATATAGATGTATATACATGTTCACTTTTTCAATTCTCATATCAAATGGTGATCACCTGCATTCACAGTGACAGACACACACCTTACCTTCTTTTATTTATTGTTCTCAGTCTACTGAGGTCATTTCAGTTTCACCCAGCAGGCAATTACTCACACCATAGGTTTACCTTAATGAATGCCAAACCCTGTTACCAATCACCAGTCTGCTTATGTGTCCCATTTCACAGCCCCTCTCCATATCAGAGAGGAGAAGAATGTCCATCTTACGTAAGGTATTAAGCTGACCAGTATTGATTTTACTATTAAAGACAACTGGAAGGATTCTGAAATACAGGTACATCCTCACTGTTCTTCTTTCCTTAGGAGTACAGTTTGGAGTATTGTAAGGCCTCTGGAAAATTAAGATTGCTTCATTTGTGTGGCCATGTAAGAGTTTGGAAGAAGGTATCAAATCTTTGGACATTCGCTAGGAAGGTTTGGATTCTCTTAAATTACCTTTATGTGAAGGCTGAAGTTTAATTTGATGTGGGGTCCATAGCAGAAGACATTACCCAAGCCTTGAGCTTAAAGCTGTTGTTTAATTTGCGGTTAATGATAGAAATCTCAAGGAGTTGGACATGGAAATGCTAGCTTGTTATAGGGGAACACTTAGGAAGTACAGCTAAATGCAGGTGTTTTTTTTTCATGGCATTTTGCAAATACTCATGTTGCTGCCACAAGGCTTGGAATTTCCTTGCTAATCAGGAATGCATTCTCCTCATCATTTGTTAACTTGCATTAGGAAGTACAACTAGGCTTAGAGAGTCTCGATTTTGATTTCAAAGAAGTGAACGCGTCTGGGCGAGAAATACCAAGAAATGCAAAGAAATTCAGTGGAGTAAATTTCTCAGAGGTCAAATGCTCATACAGAGTGAAAGGGCAAGGTATGCAAGAGATCCCACCTGGAGTAATGACTGCAAGAGAAGGAATGCAGGAGAGGCATTAGGAGGCTGGCTGATTTTTAGAAGGATTTGTCTTTTTAATTCTATTTTGTATTTTTGAAAATTTCATATGAATTAGTACATGTCATGCAATATACACAGGGCAGTTTTTCCTTTAAACAATGCATTCGTTAAAGACATTCATCACATATGCAGAATGCCTGAAAATGCAAATTAATGGAGAGTTGACTGGAGTCGTATTTGTATCCAATGGCTGATCACACAAGTCTCCATAATGTTGGACAAAGGATCGACTGTAGTCTTAGGAGAGTTCGGCAAATGCAATTGTTATGCATAGGCGTTCCTGCAAGGATGGCGGCATCCTCACAGTGCTCAGAGCTGGGGCCAAGGTCAGCAATAATCATCCAGGAAACGGCAGCTGGCATTTAGAGCAACTGGGGAGGCAGAGAGCGGTTAACTGTCTCCAGTTCTCTCTGCAGGCTGATTATATTGCAGAGCACAGTCTGTGCCATTGTAGCGAGTGTCAAAGGAAAGCCTGCTGCAGATAGAGGACGGTGAGGAAGGAAACATGCAGCTTTCTTTGAGATTTCCGCGGTGCATTTCCAGCTCTCGGCATGCAAAGAATTGTAACATTTCTGTAAAATTTTAAACAAAACTCTGACAATGGAGTCAAATCTTAACTGAAGCTCAGGTGAAAATTGTCAAAAGTCAGAGCTGCCTGTGAACTAGTCTTTTTCAGAAACCATTTCTGAAGTGCAGTGCAAATCTGGCATTATGTGAGCATCCCCATCCAGCCACTGCTGTGGGATGAATTTAGCCTTGGATTTACCGCAGAGGGAGGTACCAGAAGGATGGAGCAGTGAAGCTCTGTTAGGGTCAGCATTACTGTTGTGCATTACTGTTGTGCAATATTGTGCCTGTCCTGCCCAATTTCCAGCCCTCATGTTGCTCCTTTCTGAATATGCCATGCTTGCCCTCAAGATACGGTATTTCACAGCATTTCCTCCTAAGGAGGATTTCCGGTTTTGTCGGAAAGGCATTTAATTAAGGGCTTTAAATTTTTAATATATGGAGTCTGTTAAAAGTATATCTTCAGAAGTGGTGAAGGAGCATAGAAGCAATTTCTGGAATATGCTAATTCCCCAAGGTTGTTTTTTTTTTGTTTGTTTGTTTTCAAAGAAGATTGTGGGTTTCCAGGGGGTGTGAGGCTCGCCTTGTGCGTCACTAAACGTGGTGGAACACTGCATGGCAGTCAATGAGCAGGTGGCGATCGGTGTTAATTCTTCTTGCCACAACATTTTATGTGGTGCTAAAAGTATGTAAAAAATAGACAAATGGAATTGTAGAGTATAAGTAAAGCAGTGTTTCCTCCTGTCTAAGACAGTTTTAATTCAAAAGGCTGCAGTTTTTTCCCAGCCCTTAGGAATGTTCACATGCCTAGGAGATTTCTGTGATGGTGACAATGAATTGCTTTGCCCTCATTGATGCAAGAGTGCTAGTAATCTGCCGAGTAGCCATATGGTTTACATTTATTTTAATGTGTCTTTGACATCAGGAGAATAGCTGAGACAGCAGAAGAAATTGCTTATGTTTTGGAGTTCAGCCAGAACTCAGATTATTCAAGTTTAGTAATCAAAGAACTACCAGTTTGCTCAGTAGAGAATGTTTGAAAATCTTCATGGGTTTAAAATGTCACTCACATCAGGATTTTGTAAAATTAGGAAGTATGTTTTGCATTTCACAGCCAAATACAGCTGTATCAGGATTTGTTCCCAGTTGTGGGGGTTCTGGCTTCTATTTCAGTCATGAGATATATGGAATTAAGTGCTCTGTCTTTCACAGGTTTTACGCTGCTGTAGGCCTGCTGCCCAAAGAACAAAATAAAGCAGATGAAAAGCGTGGGTGTATAGAGCATTACTTGTATATGAGAGTCATCTGTCAGTGCATCATTGCCACTGCTTACCTATTTAATCAGTTATAATTTAGTCACACGTAAATGAGACTTAGATGTTTCTCGCAAGAGTACACTGCATTTTGGAGGAGCATTACTGTAGTAACTAGAAGAAGTAGGGGTATGTGTATGCTTGTTGTGTAGGAAAAGATTGTCCTGCAGCACATAACTCTTGTTTCATGTTGCTTTGCAGCTTTGAACAAATCACTGAAAAAATCTCAATTTCTTGAATTAGTGCTGAACTATCTATAGTCTTTCTTCTAATAGAAAACAAAGTGCTATAATGAAAAAACTTGATGTCTGGTAATAGGCATTCTTGCTTGTAGTACAGTTGTTCCTCAGTTTTGCAATTCTTGAACTTCCTTTGAACATTCAGTCACCAGCGACGTGTGTAAGCCTGGAATGGTGCACGAAGAGAACTGGTGGAAATGCCATGTGTAGTCATTAAGTAATGGTAACTGGTATGGATAAAGAGAACTACTATAAGGAAGAGAGGGTAATAACGGAGGAAAATATGAATTGATGTATCCTACAGTGTGTCCATTCACATCACAAACAAGGATAACAAAAGGGCATGAACAAAGAGCAGATGGTGTTTCTAGGATGGGATAACAATCCGTGTTTTTCTTTGAAAGTTTTCCCTTAAGTCTTTTGACCTGACCTTTAGGAAGCCTGTTTAGCACAGGTTCCCAGTTTCCAGGATGTTGCAGATGACCTGAGCAGTGGCTGCTAGTGCAGGCTGAGTGAGTGCTGTATGACTGGGGCTCAGCACTGCCTGGAGCCAGCCTGGAAAGCACAGCAGCTGCTCTGGCGTGGCACGTGTGGAGCTGGGAAGCCCTGTGGGACTGGGCATGATGCCACGGGAGGCAGCGAGCTGCAGGCAGGTTATTAACTCAGGCTCTGTTCTGCTAAACCCAGAAACTAAGCCACTCAAACGCCAAAAATCAACATTTGAGCTGTTGCTTCCTTTCAGAGGTTGAACTCTGGCAGGGCTTTTTGAAGATGTCTCTTTCTGAAGACCTTGTTCAGATATAGTGATATTTTCTAAGGGACAGTTCTGTAGCAGCAATTATGTTAACAGTACCATTCTTCCTTCTAGTAATAGATTTTATGCTTTACAATCCATATTCTGTACATCCTTCTGTTGTGTCTTGAGTCAAGCAGTGTCCTTAGCAGTAATTACAATTGATTCAAACCTACTGCTTAAGGTGCAGTGCATGCAAAATAGCATATGGTTCTGAATCCTGCTAAGATGATTGAAGAATGTGAGTTTTTGTTGACTTGAAGCAAAAAGAACTGAATGAGCTTGTGCTGGAGTATGGAGTTCAACATTCTACAACTTCCTGAAGGGAGGTTGTGGTGAAGAGTTATTTGGCCTCTTCTTCCAGGCAACGAGCAGGACACGGGGAAATTGCCACAAGTTGTATCAGAGGAGGTTTAGATTAGACATAAAGAAGAACTATTTCAGAGTGATCGGGCGCTGGAATGGCTGCCCAGGGAAGTGGTGGAGTCGCCATCCCTGGCAGTGTTCAAGAGGTGTCTGGATGACGTGCTGCGTGATATGGTTTAGTGCTTGTGGTGGCAATGGTGATGAGGAGACGATTGGACTAGATGATCTTATAGGTCGTTTCCAACCTTGTGATTCTATGATTCTATGATTTCCGTTCAAATTCTAAAACTAATTGCATTTGAAAAATCGCATGAAGGCAGTAAGAGACAGACTTGGAGAAATACAGCAGAACACATGCATGGTGCCTTTGCAGGGCTGACTGTGGCATGCCCTTTGGTACTGAGAATCATAGAATTGCAAGGTGGGAAAAGAACCTACAAGATCATCTAGTGCAACCATTCTCCCCTTACTGTCGCTATCACAAGCACTAAACCATGTCTCATAGCTCCTCATCCAGACGCCTCTTGAACACTGCTGGGGACGGCGACTCCACCACCTCCCTGGGCAGCCATTCCAGTGTCTGACCACTGTCTGAGAGAAAAAACTTTTCCTTATGTCTAACCTAAATCTCCTCTGGTACAACTTGTGGCTGTTTCCTCAGCTTCTGTTTGTTGAGGTGGTTGCAGCTCCCCGGGAGCACTGATGGCAGGCTGATTGTATCCTCAACAATCTGGGACACCAGAATATCTCTGATTTCTGTTTCTGGGTAACTAAGAGCAATCCTGTGTTCTTTTGCAGGTCCTGCCTGCTCTGTTCTTTCAAACAACATTGTCATAAATATGAATACGTTCTGATTTCTTTCTAACAGTAGGATAGAATAGACGGCAGTGGAGTTATCTGTAGTGCCTCAGCCTTCGCTTTAATAAGCTCTGGGGTGAGACAAGACAGAAGCAAACCCAAAAGATAAGATGAGTTTCAGAAATAAATAATTGCTTGTAATCTGAGACCCCTCCGTGTTTACATGCTTGCTTACAAAGATTAGCGTATAATTTGTCTGACTAGGAACTACAATGTTAGTAAATGACAGCATGAATTTTGCTGACATTTACAACAAATGCATTTCACAGATCCACTGTCTTCAGCACAGCTGTATAGTGCTGGGCTTACAGTGCTCATTTTTGTGGCAGTGAGAGTACTCTAGCATTTTCTTGGAGTTCAGCTTATCTCCACTTTAACACCATTTTTGTCAGTGACAAAACAAAACTTTTGATGGTGTAGCACTGATAATTTAATTGCTGGAAGCGAGAAAAACTATATAAAAAGTTGAGGAAATGCATTAATGGGTTCTTTACAACTGCTCATGGCAACAGCAGTCTTACTGAGACAGCTGACCAAACATTTAGGCATAAACATATGGTGATGTATGAAATTCTTGTAAATGTTGACAACACACACGTGCTCACATGGGTGTCCCTGCCCCTCCCCAGAAATCTACGTGGTGGGATAGCTTGTTCATGTAGTCTAGCTGTTACCATAGATGATATTCTTTTCTTTTCCAGATGGAAATTGTTAAATTGCACAGCTTTCTGCTGAGCTCCATTGATTAGTGTGTAGATGGCAAATAAAAATTCAGATTGATTTCATTATTTTTAAAGTAGTGTAATTCAGCTCTTCCATAGAAACTGACAGAAGAATGGAAGCACTTTTATTCCAGCATTTGGTACTTCTGCCAGTAAGCAACCATGTCAAGAATTCCATAGGTGAGTCTAAAAAAATTGCTATACATTTGAGTGTTATGTAGTAGATGCTGAAGTTTGTAGAGATTCAAAGCTTGTGGGACGTGGACACAATTACCTTGTAGTTCTTCATGAAGTACACACACACACCTACATATATACAGTTAACCTTCTGTATTTTCTTTCCTTTGACATTTTCCATAGTTTTATGTCTCATCTCATTTGTGGCTGGCTGTTTTATGTAGTATAAGTGCTGCTTGTCCTTCAGTAGCTGTCAGTGCTTCTACCCCTTTGGGGGAGGTTGAAATTCAAATAGGATCAATAGTACTCCATCAGAAACTGGGCACATCCAGGACGATTAAGACACCTCCTTTGCTAGGAGCAGGATATTTTAGTGTGCTCTTTCCTGTGTGTAAAAGCAATAGGCAAAGAACTTTCTGATTCATGGAATATTTTCTTTCACTCTAAATGGAAAGTGAATGTCATGATACCAAAATATCTTCCAAGCTCTATTAAAATTTAGGTCTTATAAATAGCAAAAATTTTGTTTTGAAATTGTGACGTATATAAAAAATCAGTACATTACAGCATGTCTTCATATTATGCAAAATTGGAATAACCCTGTCAAATATTCCATTCTATTTTAATAGCCTTCTATCCCTAGTAAAACCTCCTGTATATATTTTTGACAGGCTCTGTTGATAAAGAATGTCCTTAAACGTGTAAATTTAAACATGTCTAATGTAGCAGAATTTCTTCTAATTCTTCTGTATACATCCTACATCTTTCTGCAGTATCCTTTGCCGAGGACCTATAAGTGAATGTGGTTATTTATCTGTTTTACACTTGCAATTTAGCAAACCTGCAGCACGCCTGAAGTGTGTGGTATTTACCATGCCTTTAGCTGCTTGTCAGTATTTATAAAAATAATTTTATTTCAATGTTTTACAGAACCCAAAATGTTTTTTATGACTGTGTTAGTAGGGCATATCATCTGTGATTTAGTTACAAGAAAATATTTTCCTATGTACCTTTTTTTCTCATATAGCTAGCCTATCCCATTTTATTTTTTAATATAGAAGTTTGAGGTTTTCACACTTCTGATGATTAACGTTTTGGTACTTAATAATTGAAGAATGAATGAATTGTGTTTTAACTGTGACAATAAACCGAACCTATTACAAAACCAAGGCTGAAGACCAAGTGCTCCTAGCCTCCAGAGACAGTGCAGTCTAAGATGAACAACATACATCGTGTTGTTCTTACAGCATTAATGGAATGGTTCCAAGTCTTTCAGGAATGATGGGGCACCTTTTAAATACTGCTTGAGTTCCAGCAACTCAGTCGCTCATTTGTGCTTACCCAGTTGTTGCCTCTGAACTTCAAAGCAATAACTTATTATCTACTTTCTTGACAACCTGTTGTCATTTTGCAATAAATCAAATGAATCAGACTGCTGGTTAGTCTTAAAAATCAAGGAGCGTCTCCTACTCTGTATCTCTTACTTTGCAATATAGACTCACCACTCCTACTCTGTATCTCTTACTTTAGACTCACCACTGTTACCAGTAAGAAATGATAGATTGATATCGCTGAAAGGAGATAAAAGTGCTGTTAAAATTGGGCATGTATTTTTAAATAAATCCTTTTCACATGAAACTGCATGTTTGTATAAGAAAAACTCAGCAGGAGCGTGAGGGGAATCAGAAAATTATTCTACATGGATAGATAGTGATAGGACCAAAGTGATAGTTTTAACCTTGAAGAAGGGAGATACAGGTTAGATGTTAGGGTAAAATTCTTTATTCAGAGGGTGATAAGCACTGGGACTTCTTGCCTGGCCTGGATGGGGCCCTGGACAGCCTGATTGTGGGTGACAACCCTGCCCGTGGAAGGGGACTGGCAGGGACCATAAAGATCACCCAGTTCCATTCTGTGCTTCTATGATTCTAGAAAGGACCTGATTTTATGATAATAGAAATTTCTGAGAGTCTGAAACACAAACAATACTGCCTTTGTAGTTTATCTAACACGAATTTCACACGTGTTAAAAGTATAAAAGATAGAAATCTTTTCTGCAGATGTGATCCAGTGCTTTAAAGATGGGCTAGCAAATCTCTGCTGGAGCTTTGCATTCCAGTGGTGCATACAGCTCTGTGAGAGCTGTTGGCCTGCTGCTATCCTGACTGCTGTCATATGCAGTGTCTATTTTGTGTGCTGGGGTTTAAGGAAGTGCCAGTTGATAGATCGGTCTCTTTGAGGCGGCAGTGTAAAAAGAAATTTACTTTTCTGGGATGTGTTTGCTTTGCTTCCTTAGTAAAAAGAATAAAACTTTGAAAATTCTATTAGAAAACAGCCATTCTGGACAAGAATTTCTGTTCTAAAGTACAGAATAGTATTCATGATTGTAGCAGTTTGTAATGACTTCAGGGTTTGGTAATTTTCTCAACTCTTAGCGCCTCATTTAGACTGCACTTCTCTGAATGGTAGCGTGTACATATTAAGGAAAATAGAAGTACTCAAGTGACAAATTCGCTGTGATTGCAAGTTATCATTAATGTAATCATTAATGTAAACTGTATCTGTTCCAGCTTCTTCCATCCTGAAGAGAGAGAAGCGGAAGAGAACAAAAAATGTCCATTTTAACTGTGTCACTGTGTATTACTTCACAAGAAGGCAAGGCTTCACCAGCGTTCCCAGCCAAGGGGGAAGCACGCTGGGAATGTCCACGCGCCACAACAGTGTGCGCCAGTACACGCTTGGAGAGTTTGCGATGGAGCAGGAGAGGCTTCACCGGGAGATGCTGCGAGAGCACCTGAGAGAAGAAAAACTCAATTCTCTAAAATTAAAGGTAAAACTCATTAACTTTGTGCTTTGCCTTATGTATTCTCATGAGCAGAGTCAGAGTTGTATGGGCCCAGTGTGCATCTTTTAAACAAAACTGCTTTCAGCTCTAATTTCAGTGAGAGAAATTACATTCTTTATTTTATTTTTGCTGAAGATACATATTTTTTGATATTATGAAGCACTGATGTAGCTCTTGCTAATGTGCTTTGAAGTGCTTTACAGGCATGTGGTTGCTTACTTGTTTTCTTACAGAGAAGGTGATAAAGGTGGAGAGAACACTGGAACTTAGTCTGAAGTTAGACTCTGGAACTGCCTCTGAGCCTTGGCAGAGTGCCCTATTTAGACAAAGGAATGATAACATCTTAAGTACAGAAAGCAAAACACCTTATTTTCTTTGCCAGTTTGACTATATTTGGCAGAAAGTAGGGAACAGCAATACAGAAAATGTTTTTAGTGTACCAATTTATGCAATCATTTGTCTTTAGTATTTCACCAAAAGTTGTCTGGTAAGGAATAAAAATCAGACAAATTAACTTGCTTTATCAATTCAGCTTGATGGTAGTTTTGAAGCTGTCCTTTTAATTTAGTAGAGGAAGGAAACTGTATTTGAGAAGAGACGGGAATTCCATTTTTTTGAAGCGTCCCTTCTGTGTCTTTCAATTTGCTCGCAAAATCTCAGGTTTTGTTATTTTGTTTAGTGAATGAAAAACTTCCGGTATGATGGCGTATGTTACCTTAGGTGTTTTCAGGTGAATTCTGTAATTAAAGGTGAACAAAGTTGAACTGTGGCTGAACTGCTGGGCTCCACAGCTCCTATTTCTTGTGCTTTGACAGATACGACTATGTAGGTGCAAAGCAAAATAACACTCGCAAATCTCTGCCTTTTTCCACTAGAATGAATGGTGTTTATAACTGTCTGTCTGAATACCTGAAGCAGTGCATATGACCCTTACTGCTACAATTATTTTTTATTCAGTCTCCTATTGTTTTAATTTGAATAGAAAAACAGATTCTTATATAATTGATAATAATTGAATGTTTTTATGAAAAAAGCCTCACAAACATAAAACCACGCACGACAGAGGCAAATAAAAGACGGACATTTTGACAGGCTGGAAAAAAAAAGGCTGGAGTTAATGATTTATTGCTATTTAGAGATTATAGCTCTAGACGTCACAGGATCTTCAAAGCATCAGGTGGGAAGTGAGCTGTGTCTCTGAGCAGATCCCTTGGCTGACTTCCAGGAAGAACTGTTTTGCTGTTCACTTGGTTTCTAAATAAATGCAGAAAGGAAAGGCTGTAGATTTCTAAGGTGATCAATCAGTGGTTGGGTATAAAGTACTGCATATCTGCACAGAAAAATGAAGAAAATAAGAAACTGAAGGAAGGCAAAGTTGTTCTGATTGATTAGACTGATTGAAGGACTGATTAGAATGATTGTGCAAACAGAAAGTAGTATTTTCTGTGGTTCTGTTCTTAAATTTCAGCTTCCCTGATTAATTTTTCCCATTGGATTAAAATATGCAAGGTAGAACACACTGTCTTTTGTACAACTTGTTTAAAGAAAGAAAAAAGAAATATGAATATTTTGGAATTGTGTGTTTGTAATGTTAGGTACTGTTCATTATTTTTACTTGCTAAAAGTGAGGAGCCAAATAAGAAATTTCAGTTGATTAAAAGCAGATGATAAAGACTACAGTCATCTTGAAATCACTATAGTAGTCATGTAAAGCAGCTCTTTGATGTAAGCACTGCTGACAGTGGCATAAACACTGTTAGCAGCCGAGTGTGAAAGTTTTAATGGCAATATGAGCATAAAAGCCATCTTGTTGAGATGAAAGGTACAAGGTAGGCTTTACTTTAAATGCACTGTCATTTGAGAAACGGTATGAGTTAACACAACAGGTTAGCGACAGTACTCTTTATTGCTTATTTATAAAGTCTCTTCAGATTCAGGTATTTTAAAATGATTTGCACGACCCCGAGTGATGTTGAAGCCCCTGAGTCAGCAGACCAATGGATAAATCAGCACAGATTGTACTTATTTTGAAAACAAGACAAATGCAAATGGAAAAGGATGTGGGTTTGTCTTTTGTAAATAATGTTCTAGTCCTATTTCCATCTGTCGGGTGTTAGGGAATGTGCCTGAGAAGTATCACTGAGGAATGGTAAAATGTTAGGTAGTTGCTATGAGAAATCTGCTATTTTGCGATTTTCTATAAGCTAGGTAATCTTATGAAACCTAAATGTGATGATGGTGCATGTTTTCACATGCATATATGCTTAACAATTTCAAAGAAAGGAAACTCGCAGTGCATTAACTGCATTAGATGAATATGTGACTTAACTGAATTCATGCAAGCTGGTCATGAAATTATCAATAATTGGTAAATTTGTTTTAGTATTAAGGCAGAATATTCAGTTTTCAGTTTTCCAGTTCTGTCTAGGAGCTTGCAGAAATCTTTAGCTTACTCGATTCATGTAGCTGGACAGTACAAATGGAGGCCAGTAGTGGTATGATATGAAATTATAACAGTTCAATTTTTCTACAGTGAACTGTAGGAGAAACTAAAAATCTATTATCCGTGTTGGTTTCTTTTGTGTGAAATGTAAAAGAGAACTTCCAGCTTGGACAGGCAAAGGTATCCAACCCAAATTTGTCACCTTTTACGAAGTTGAAGGGATTTTCATGCAAACTCTTCATGTGTTCATCAGCTATAGCCTGTTGTTATGAATTAACCTTTAACTTTATGAAGAAAATGTTACCCATCTGCATATGTTCGGATGTGTTACAACAACAAGAAAACACAATGCTGTCCTGAGGTTTTGAATAGAAAAATATATTTGATGGTTCTTAATAATCTTCCATCTTAACCAGTTAATTGTTTGAGAAATGTTCAAAGCTTTCAGTTTCATTACTTCATTTGTTCTTTGCGTCACAAAATGGAGAAAAAAAATCAGAGAATACAAGGGAGTCATCCAGCAAGGGAGTGAAAAGGAGCTGAGGTTCTTTGAAATTACAGTTTGCTGTCTAATCTCACTTGATGCCTGTGACTTTGCAGTCTGCAGGACGCCTACAGCACCTGACTAGAATTCACTCCTTAATGCTCAATCACTACTTAGCAAAGCTATAAGCTATTAAGCTTTGCAGGAAGGGGAGAAATATGCGACAGGCTGGGCATGGTTGTGTAGGTGCCTTTTGTAAGCTGAGCGGTTAAAGTATTTACCTCATCAGTAAGAGCTGATGATCATGACAAAAATAATTACCAAAGCAGGAATTAGAAATCTTCCATAGTTTCAAATGCAAATCATGACAAACTATTAAATAACAGTGATCTGCTTAAGGGCTTGTTTGAACTGTGTATATCTGAAAATGGAGAAATTAGAAGTAAGTCATTTTTCTATTAAATGCAAAAAGAAGACCAAAGCAACATAATAGAAGCTATTTAGTAGTATCGAGGTAACAGAAAATGAAGAATAAAAATGATTAAGGCTACCATCTGGATGTTCAGCCTGAGTTGCTTGTACTGAGGGAAATTGCTCCCCACCACCATCAGATAGCTGATTGAAGATGCTCTGAACTTTTCTATGCATTTACTTGTCTCTCACTGTAAAGAATACAGAAAAAGACTTTTAATGTTGTTTATTCTACCTTGCTGAACTAATATGTTGAAGTGCTTCATGTAGGGTACCTGGTCACTGTAAAACAAAGTGATTAATAGGAAATGGAGTGAGCAAACAACATAAAGGTAGTTTGAGAGGACATTTCAGATAAAGTAAGAGATGAATGTATATGCATGTAAAACTAGGGATAACAGACACAGTAAGTAACATTAAAGATGAATTGAAATGAAAGCACTAAGTTCTGAAGGCTGCACTGACAGAAAAAGAGTAAGAATATACTGCAAAGAAACAATAATGCCTGTAAAGGTAGAACACTTCTGTGTTAAACAAATATGGTGCTGGATTGCTAAGAAGGGATGATTGCTGATCTGGGAAGATTCTCCTTGTGTAACATGTACGTGTTAGTACACTGTATAAGCATTGCAGTCTGAACGCTGAGGCTCCTCCCATCTGACAGGGATGAGTATCACCTGACAGTACAGGTTGGAAATAATGAGCATTTTCTTCTATGATTATCTTATACAGTTAATATAAACACAAAACTGCAATTACAAAAGAAATAGGCCATCTGTAGGAGTTCACCATGGAGTAATTCAATTATGCTATAAAATGACAGAATCGAAAAGATTTTGTAATATAAATGGGAAATGAAAAGTGCTAACACAGTTGAGAACCTAATAAAAGCAGCAAGAGTGGTAAAGGTGAGATTCAGGACTGCATTGTTAGATAGAAGATGCATATATAGCTAGAAGATGTAATTGATTTGTTTCCTTACGTACAGCACTTTGTTAATTGTTCTGTATAACAGATGACAAAGAACGGTACAGTGGAATCTGAAGAGGCTAATACGCTGACACTGGATGACATTTCTGATGATGATATTGATCTGGACAACACTGAAGTGGATGAGTATTTCTTTCTACAACCCCTGCCAACAAAAAAGCGAAGGGCACTGCTGCGAGCCTCTGGAGTGAAGAAGATTGATGTGGAAGAAAAACATGAGCTGCGGGCCATCCGGCTGTCCAGAGAGGATTGTGGCTGTGACTGCCGTGTGTTTTGTGATCCAGAAACTTGCACTTGCAGTCTTGCAGGCATAAAGTGTCAGGTAAATGTCTACATTATTGTCATTATTTAACTAGCAAGGGAAGGGGCTGTAGGGGTGTGTGTGCATGCACTTTTTTATTAAGGTGGTAAGTACTGAAAGATTATTAAGTGAGTGAATTATTAAACAGTAACTTGTGGATCTTAAACTACTTTAAGGCTCGGATTTAAGAGCATGTAATGTGAAATACAATTTTTCTCCTTAAACATCTTTATTTTACGATCAGTTTAGGCATATACACTGTTCAGTATTTTTGGTTTTGTTCATACATATTTTCCTCCTCGTGTTCCCCTTTGGCCTTTATCTAAACATGCAAATGGAAACAGAAGAATCAGTAGCCTGCAGATTTCACAAGGGTATGTAGCTTTTGTTTTAGAGACAATTCACATACTGTCCAAATGTGAATTATAGTCCAAACTCAGTGAGAAGTAGTAAGTCAAACTGCGGTACTGTCCCTTCTTTAACATGCATGATACTTAACATGCAAGCATGAAAAACTGCATGCAGGCAACAAAATATAGCAGGTAGTTTTTCTCTCTACAGATTTAATGGTATCGCCTATTGTACATATAGCTGTAAATGTCCCAAAATAGGAACTCCCAAAAGATGGTTTCTGCTAATTACCACAAGTAGCTGTTACGCAGCTGAGTTGGTTTCTTTCTAAATGCATTTTTTACATCATTTCTTAAATCCCTGCTAAATTTTCTCTGCTATTCTAAATAATACATTCCCTTTGCTGCTCCTGTTTTCATCATCTTCACGTTTTGGGAAGATGTACTAATTGATTGTTTCAGATGGCTCTCTTCTGCATCACATTTGATGTTTAGGTATACAGTAGATAAAAATTATAGACCTTAAGCTGTCTAATAGAACTATTTGATTTGTGGATTCAGTCACACTTTTATATACTTAAAATGGACACTATGAGACATATGGATATTTGACACGGCTTATTCTTAAAGTACTTCTCAATTGAATCCCACTTCACTTCTATTTTTAGGCTTTCTAGGTTCTGTGATATAACCAGGTTTATGTTAAGTATTGTTAATCTGTATTCTCTTTTTCAAAAGGTGGATCGTATGTCTTTTCCATGCGGTTGCACTAAAGAAGGGTGTAGCAATACAGCAGGTAGAATTGAATTTAATCCTATCCGTGTACGGACTCACTTTTTGCACACAATAATGAAACTTGAATTGGAGAAAAATAGAGAACAGCAAATTCCATCAGTAAATGGCTGCCACAGCGAGATAAGTGCACATACTAGTTCTATGAGTCCGGGACCCCATCCGGTCGAATATTCAATTGCAGAAAATTTTGAGATTGAAACTGAACCTCAGGCTGCAGTTATGCATTCTCAGTCAGCCGAGGACTTGGACTGCCCTGGGGAAGAGGAGGAAGAGGAAGATGGGAGTAGCTTTTGTAGTGGAGTTACTGATTCTAGCACTCAGAGTTTAGCCCCTAGTGAATCAGATGATGATGAAGAGGAAGAGGAAGATGAGGAAGATGATGAGGAAGAAAAAGCAGATGACTTTGTAGAAAGTATGAGCTCCCATGCTGACATGGTGCCTCTTCCTTCTGTCCTTTGCTACTCTGATGGAACTGCTGTGCATGAAAACCACTCTAAAAATGCCTCATACTATACTAACTCTTCAAATCTATATTACCAAATAGAGAACCATGTTGCTGGCACTGCTAACCAGATTGGTGAGACTTACTCAGAAAGGGATGCTGTCAAGAATGGCAATGTTTCTCTGGTGCCTTACAGCATGACTTCAGAACAGTTTGTTGACTACACTCGGCAATCAGAGGAAACTTTTAGCAGCCCTCATTACCCTTCTGCAAACCCCTCAGTGATTGTCTGCTGCTCATCTTCTGAAGGTGATAGCAGTGCTCCGTGTAACAGTTTATACACTGAGCATAGGCCAAGTCACTCTCAAGTGGAATTTCACTCATTCTTGAAAGGTCCTTCTCAAGATGGATTTGTTTCAGCTTTGAATGGCGAGAGTGGTGTACAAGAGCACCCTGCCGAGAATTCACTAGTCCTCTCAGAAAAGAGTAGACTGCACGAAGAGTGCATCAAATCACCAGTGGTAGAAACAGTACCTGTTTAATATTAAAATTATTCTAAGACTGACTTCCTGTAATAAAATGCACTCAAATTGGATTTCCTAGAATGTTAACTTTTTTTTTTAAGAGGTAGACAACACTTGGGCTATAGTCAATGTTCCAGACACACCTTCAAGCTACATTGCCAGAGGCACTGCACAGAATCAGTTCATGTAAAGATTAAAAAAAGCAAACCAACGTCAGACTGTCTTTGATAAAAGTAAAACACGTAAGTAAAAAACCACATCTAACATATTTCAAAGTAGCCTACCTGTCAAATATGTGAAACATGCCAAGCTATCTGAATCAAAGCTTCAAGTTTTTGATTGTCGGGCCTGTGCAAGATTGTTAAAAATGATAGTTTGAAATAATCATGTTTAAAGTCCTGATTTTCAACGTATTTGAAAGAACATAACTTTAATGTAAAAGTAATTACTGTACAAAAAAAAGTTTTAATTGTTCTGTACTGTATGTATTTTATTTATAGTAGCTTAGTATTCATGTTTTGATAAAAATGAACAGCGTGTTCATTTGAACAGAAGATCCATAGTTAGTAAGAAAGAGCATGACCAATTTTCATCTGGAGTACCATGTATTTTTTAAATACCATTTCTGATAAATTAACTTAAAATGCATTTTTAGAGTACTATTTTCTCTTTCTTTTTACTGTTCTTGACCAACAGAAGAGTCAGAAAGGGGGGCATGTGCATCTTATAGAAAGGTGAAAGGTAGACAATCCTCCATCAAAATTAGTGGTATTTCTAGAACTAGCACCCCTTCCCAAAGAAAAACGATCTTGTATATAATGGCAAAGCAGTAACTTAAGCTTGCACTGCACCTTTTAGCCCAGCAAACATTCAGATACTTACTTATGCACTTTAGTGCCATTTTGCAGTGATGTTTCAACTGCAGAAACTGTGAACTATTTTGGAGAAATGCCATAGCTCCAGACTCTGAGGTAAATGTAAGATCTTAAAGTCCATTGCAGCAAAACTAAGCCAGTATATCAATAAGTCAGTCAGTCAGTAAATACTTGAAAAACAAAAAACAACTAACAAGCAAAAGTCTTGTTGATCACAGTTTAAATGAAGCATGGAAAGTAATGTGGAAGGGTCTAGATTTTCCTATTTAGCAGTTTTTATGAAATACAAAGGATTTTGTGGACTGTAGACCATCCCTTGCATTACTTGATCTAAATAAGGATCAGTATAGTCAATGACAAAACACAGCTACAGAGATTTTACATTGCTGAAGTCTGCACACAGAATAGCGCATACACCATATGGATTTCCATTGCTTTGTACTCCAGTTATTCTAAAAATAAATGGAAATTAAAATGCCTGCTTTACCTTATGAGCAGACATTGCTTTCTTCAAGAAAAGGAAGTGTACTAGAGCCTGCTTTTCTGTACGCTGGTAGTTCTCTGCAGACTTTGATTTCAGAAGCCATTTTAATTTTGTTCTAATAATGAAATATTATCATACATCAAATATAGCTGCTGTGAAGACCTGTTTTGTTTGCCAAAATAAGGACCACCATCTTATTTTCATCTGTCAGATCTCCATAGTTAGCTGTAAGTATGTAAACAGACTATCAACTTTAGCTCTGTGACAGTGACTGGTTAGCAGCTCTTTACAACATCATATAAAGTGCTTCAGTAGAATAATTTCCAGATCTAAAACATGCTTTTTAAAAAATAAACTTAATTATTTTAGTGAGATCTGGGCATCTCATTTACTGAGATCAGCATTTTCTGATTTTCTACGCTAAATTAGCAAAATATTTTTACTCCACATACTCACTGGAAAGGTTTTTTTTTTGTTTCCACAAGTCCTACACGTTTTATCTTTCTCAAATTGCATCAGAAAGTGCTAGTTCTCCTAGGAATGGATATTCCATATTTACAGCATACTCCATGGTCTGGGAAAGTGCAGTCATGTTGATCAACTGCCTCAGCAGCTCCTTAAGCCCTGCTGCTCTTAGTCACTCTAATCTATTTCTGTACAGGCTGAGTAGCCAGGTAAATGCGTGTGTTCTCCACTTCCAAAGAGCAAATACCCATCTCTAAAGAGAAAATCTTAGTTCATAAAAGGTTCTGCATGAAAAAATAAGAGTAGTGTTACTCTGTCCAGATATTCTACAGCAAATGTTACAAGTCTCCATATACAGGGATCTTGCACAAACAGCAGGCTTAAATTAGGCAGTCTCAACACCAGCATCAAAAGCACAAATCCCTTCCTGAGCTGGGAGAACAATTGTGAATCAGTAGCAGCATTTTAAGTTCAGAGTGTGTTGACTACTGGAGCATCATGCATACTTTACCAGGGTATTACTCAGGGGAAAGTTAAATTAAATATTTTTGTTTCATTATTCACCCCCTTACTGAGCAATAAGAGATTATTTTCCTGGCCCCTATGCTTCCAAATGAAAAATATCTTTAATAACATTAGCAAGCACAGTAAGCGATTAACTTTATAAAAGTTCACTTTAACATTCTGAGACAATAGTTTCTTTGTATTTCTCTTGGCACTGGTGTCAGAGCAAAGGCCTCCTCTGTAAATTTCTGAGTACTTAGATGTATATACCATACACTTTGATGCATGTGCTGTGGGGGCACAGGGTGAACATAGCTAAATTCTCAGTAGTGTACAGCACAGGGTAACAAGGAGCTTAAAGACAGCATGCAGGCAGGAGTGAATATGCCAAGAAATTCTTGCTACAGTATTTGCCCTTGCTTAAAAGTAGCTAATTCCACAGCCCTGCCCAGAACAGATGCTCCAGTTTATAACTTGAGTTAGCTGTAGAAATCAGCTCAGAGCCAAGATTCCTACTCCTATCAGACTTGTTCATATTTTGCTTAGAAGACCAAAGAAATCTTCATAGAAGCAAAAATAAACTTAAATCATGAGCTGAAGAATGTTTCAGTCTTACATTCTGGGCTAACGTATGCATATGATGCATCTCATTTTCCAGTTAGTTAATACTGGTAAACAGTCCTATCATTTGGGGCAAACCTATTTCTGTGCTAAAAGTATTATATTATTAAATGATAAATGGCAGTATTTGCTTCTGTATAGACATGGCTTATCATTTTTGGAAATGTTTACTTTACTGATAGCTGTATCAGCTTTTTCCCCTAACACATTTTGCTACTGATAAGCACTCGTAAGAAGCCAGATAATAAACGGGCAGATAATTTATGATTGTGTTAGGTAGCTCAGAAAAATACATAATAACAAAAGCAATTCCCCCTCCGTTCAAATCGGATTTTTACACAGAAAATTAATAGAACACCACATAAAACTGAATGCCTTTTTGCTCCTAATGTGAACTTTGCCCCTCTTGGAAAAAAAGCATTGTTAAAGTTTATAAAGCTTTAACAGATGTTAAAGTTGGCACTTTTCTGGCAAAAGTGCAGTATCTTTTTTTCCTAAGGGCTTTAATTCAATTCATACGCATTGAAACATCCTTAAAAAAAAAAAAAAAAAGTTGGTCAGTAAATCTTTCTGATCTTTTTTTTTTCCTTTTAAGTTCTTTTTTTTTTTTTTTTTTTTTTAAATCAGCTATATACCATTTCAATACGAAAATTTTAACTTAGTGAAGTTTTAATGTTTTACAGTTACATAAATTGTTGCTAGTGAATCGTTTGAGTTGTCATTGCTGTCTTTTAAGGCCATTGATTACAATCACCTGCTGTAAATGTGGTTCAGCCCAGCTCACCTCTTTGTTACATGATGAGTTAACAGTGTTAACAATGGTATCTTGCCTTTTTATAAGTTGTACAGAAAATGCAGGTAATACTCATGATGTTGTTACTCACTGGATTGCTAATAAATCCAGAACCAGTTTCTAACCTTATCTGAGCACCGTATTTCAGTAAATGTGCTATTAAATCAACCATGTAGACATCTCCTGCCCCACAATCTACCTAGAGGATGTCTTCACTAAAGACAAATTGTTTCTTAAAAATTGAGAACATACATTCATATACAAAACATGGCATGTTTTTGAATGTTCTTAAATGTTCTTAATTCTTTGATAGAAATGTGAAATACCGGACAGAGTACCAGGCTAATACAGAGGAGACCTGGGTACCTTTGGCTTTGCCTTTGTTCTGCTCTGTTACTTGGAAGTGACTCTGACTCGGGTTTGCAAGGTACTTGGAGATGCAGTGATTAAAATCTTTCAAGACAACAGCCAAGATAACATTTTTCCTCCTTTTCTTTGGCATCATAACTAAATTTCTGCAAACTAAGTCACTTTCCCAATAAATTCTAGTTTAGCTCAGAAGTACAGATTTCATCATCAACATGAAACACAAAAAAAGCAAGGTCTTCTTTTATGGACAACATTAATAAGCAAACATAGAATGACAAATTCCGCAGTGAAAAATGTGAAAATTAGAAAAAAAGCTTGATTTACCTGTTGAGCAGCAAGATTTTAGTTTGCCAATGACACCAGCTACAGGCAGTCTTATTCCTCCACTTATCTTCTTTTGCTAGTTGAGTTCTGTCAGTTGAAACTCCTTGCCAGGGCTACTCCTATGGCATAGTAGGTACCCTCACTCTGAGCTAAAGCAAAAGAGACAGTTGGAGCCACAATACTGTTTTAAAGGCATTTGCTAAACAAGAAACTCCTGTGTTTTAACTCATGAGTTGTGTGAACTCAAGTGCTTTGTGCTAGTTTATTTTCTTGAGGCAATCAGGAAAAGGCACAGAAGAGAATGAAACCAGAAATCCTCTAGTGTTTAGGGGTGTTATGCTTTCCTACTGGGACTAAAGACTAATTCTGTCACCTACTTTACCACAGTCACAAAGCATTTGTTGTAAAATACTTAGAAAAACTAGAATTAACTCAGAGAATATATTCTGTAGAATTTATTTCTAAAATATTAAATCTGATCCCTATTTTTTTTTACAATAGTTGAAAGCTACTGTTATTTTCAAAACGCATGCACACAAAGAATTGAGTTCATTAATATACTCACTGGCATGGGAAATCTCAACACAATTCTTAATTTTTAATATTTCTTTTTAAAAGTATACCTTAATTTTGCTGTTCTCAGTAGTCAGTATTTATGTACTAATAATTGTCCGTTTTCTCCAAGTGGCATGCAATCCAAAGTACAAACCTTATGAAGTGATAAATAAGTGGTGTTTAGCTGTAAAGATGTCCGAAGGAACAAATGTTCAAGTGCTTCGTAATTGCTTCCTTTTTGCTGTCTCTTCTTCCTCCTACATCAGAGGCAGCTTTTAATTTGGTTGATAATAAATATTTCAGAGTATAGTTCTTAAGAAAGAGAACAGCTGTAACAACCTTGAAAACTTTCTGCCATGCTAATGGCTGATATAAAAAATTTTACTTACAATAAGAACATCTGATTCATGAAATATCTCAACGTTTTCCAGTCTTAGTCTTCTCATTTTTTTTCTTCCTTCCTTCTTGAATCTTAAGTGTCTGGGAAAAAGTTTGTTTAACAGTAAGGCTTTTCATTACAAACAACTTTATATAAGTGCAACACTAGTGTCCTCTGTGCTATCTGTCCTTTATCCTGGAAGAAGAGTTGATTTTATTTTTCACTTAACATTTGCACAAAGACAAATTAGAACTGTGGTAAAAAAAAATGTCATCTCCCTCACTGGCTCTGAATAAACAGTAATCAGGAATGGAACCCATAGAGTCTCTCTATAGGCTTTCCTTTGCTGCACCCACAAACAAACAGGAAGGAGACCTACCCCCATGGGCTGCAGACGTTGAAGGGGATCCTCTTATCTCCTGATGCCTGTAGATCCAGAGGAAGGGTGTCATGTTTCATATGGCACAGCCTAGTACAAGAGAAATATAGAGAGAAATAAAGAGAGATTATGGAAAGCAGAAAAAACATCAGCTAAGGAAAGAAAGGTTTTTCTTCAAACTACACTTGCAGTTTGTTTTTCTTAATATAAACAATAAATGAAAAGTACCCTTTTACAAAAACCGAGTCACATTTATAGCGGGGAAAAAAAAAGAGATGAGTACTGCTCTACTGTTGTATATTCTCTGTGGTTAGGAGGACACCCAGTACGCACAAGGTCTCACTGCCTGGAGAACCAAGTTCACTATCCTCCGTATTTATTCTCAGTTAAGAAGATGATAATCCTTCACCCAGGTTTAGCACAACTCCTTTTATTTATTAAATCGCTATCATTTGAATCTTCATTGTTACACTTCAGTTTTCTTGAGGTATTTTATGAATTTTGAGAAGAACAGAAACGAGGTCAAATAAATTTGCCTTACATGTAGTTCATCTCTAACTGTGCCCATTTGCAATAAGCCACAAACCGGATTATAACTGAATTAGCTTTCCTATACTGGCAGGAAAAATGGTGGAAAGTACAAAGTAACACCACTGTTATACGACAAGGGTCAAGATAATCCTTTGTCTTGAGGCATGGGCAGATATACCCTGGTGTGAGTGAGGGGAAGACAGAAAGGTCAATCTAGAGGAAAGGAGATAAGAAGGTAAGAGATATACTGATAAGGACATTTTTTTTTTTTTTTCTAAAGGGCAAAAGAGAACAAGATATAGGAGAAAAAAAAATACAGAAAATATGAAATGAAGATATCCCCAGAGCAAGGATGGGAAAGCATATGCCTGTGCACTACATGTTTGGTTATGTTAGCTCATAAAATGAATTCTGTTGCTTGAAATATCTTAAAACCATTATGAACTTCCTGCAAAGAAGAAATGTTGATTTGCAACAGCAGTTATATGTGGGCAAACATTAAATAACACTCATCCAAAAGCACAGGGTAAAAACAAGAAGTTTTTACCTTGAAGCAATGCTACCTTGTCTTTTCTTTGCATACATTAACCGCAAAGTCATACTCAGTATCACTGAATTAACTCCCAGGCCTGTGCTCTACTATAACATCAGATAACAACAGACACTAAAAGCAAAAAAGAAATAGGTGTCCTTTGTATTAGCATTTTAGCTTGGGGGTTTTTAATGAGATTTAGTACATTGTGGCAGCTAATTCTTCTAGACTTCTATACTTGAAACTTTTTTTTAAAGATGGATCTTTACTTAAAAATGAAATTTCAAGTTTGAATTGTAGGTGAAGTACCTTGCTGGGGTACTGGGGTAAAACAGCCACCCGTTTAGCAGTTTCTGATAGGCATGCTGAGCATAGGGTTTTAGCTTCTTGAAAAGATTGCAACATTATGTGCACTGGCAGCTAGTTCTTTTAAAAAACAGAAGGCAGTGTGCTATTTTTCTATTAAAAAAAACAAAACAAAACAAAACCCAACACATTCTATTTCTAAAACAAATACCACCACATGAGCTTTCACATAACAATACCCATATAAATGATGTTTAACAACGGGGTCCTTCTTTTAATTGACTGATGTAGGCACTTCTATGGAAATATGTCTGAAGTGTAGTTTGTAAAACATGTTTTTAAAAGTGTTTGATGTAAAATAAGCACTAGACTTTTAACAGTGCAAAAATAGTCAAAATCTGTATGTTACAAGTTCTTTACTGAGAGCCTCAGCCTGTAGTAGTGTCTTAGTAAAGTCAATCTTTTAAGTTAAATTGCATTCTGGTGTAATAACTTTTTGCACATAACATTAATACAGATGTACTGGTTAATAACATAACTGGTTAATAACATGGCAGTTTATGTTATTTTGATTTTCCACCTACAGCTAGTAGTTAAAATTTTGTTATATATATAATTACATTTTTATGTTTAAAGTGTTTTCTCTGTTTTAAAAAATATGATCTATGACAACCTATGCTGTGTGTTCCAACCCTAGGTTTTTGGTTTTTGTTGTTTGTTGGTTTTTTTTTTTTTTTTTTTTTGTTTGTTTGTTTGTTTTTTTAAGAGATTCCTGTTTCTGCATATATAAAAATATCTATATTTCCCATATAAATATAAAACTACTTTGGAAATTTTGGGAGTTTGGAGCAAGTGGTAAATAATACACCACAGCACAGATTCGAAAGTTGATAGTCTTTCAGACGTAATTTATTCCGGTAGGACTAAAACTGTGGTGTAATTGCAGCCATTTGTTTAAAATTTGTACATTACATCCAACTTCACGAAGTTTTGAGAAAAGTAATTATGTTAAGTAATCAACATTTTCCATTACAGATGATCTTGCATACTAAAATTATGTTGATCTCAACAGTAAGGCAATATACAGAAATGAACTGCTGCTTTTAAACTGTTCGAAGAAGCAAAGGAAATTTCATCTTAAAATCTGTATATGGAAATAATTTAAAGCTTCATGAATTACACATTTCCTTAATTAGTTTCTTCTCTTTCTTAAATAAGTTGTAACATCAAAGATGCCAAAGGGTAATATAAGCTACAATAATATTCAACAGAACTTAATCTTGACCTTATGTTGTGATAATTTATTCAAATTAACTGTATTCTTCCGTATTTATATTTTCAGTATTTATTATGAATGATATGGAATTTGATGTATTTATTGTGGCTTATTACTGCAGTGTATATATTACAAAAATGAGCATTTTTAAGTCTTAACATTAGTTCTTTCTGTTAACTAGTGGCACTTGTATTGGCTGTATTTTTATTATATATTGTACAATATATATTGTCCATTTGTTTGCAATGAAGTAAAACAGGTTTCTACGTTATATCATGGCTGCCAGTGCATTGTGCATCTTCTTTCTGCTATGCAGTCACCAGACATTCCTCTCTTGCCTAGCAGAGTTGGAATTAGTGCTGCACCTCCTCCCCAAGGCTGTAAAGTCTCTCTAGAAGCTCTGAAATTTCTAGCATTTCTCCCATACCTCACAGCCTGATAGTGTAACAAGAAACTGTTTTAACTGTGGGGGCGTGTTTTGTATCTTATTTTATTTTTTAAACTTAGCGTTTAAATGCTAAAGGAATCCACAGAAATGGTTTGTTTGGCATTTTTGTTTGCCCTTCTGTGACACTAAAACACTTTGGTGAGTGGAATAAACTACATGATTTTTCTGCAGATACCACAATGAATTTAATCATTTGGTCAGAAGTTAATGAAAGAATAATTGTGAACAGTTGTTGGGGAAAAAAAAATGCAACAGCTCTCTCTGGTGGTCAATTTGCAGAAACATCAATGGCTAGAACAGCATTGTAGCCATACTAGCAAATTTCAGGACAACTGCTTTATTATTTTGAAAATTGCTGATCAATATTGCTTCCTTATGAAAACTATTAACAATACAGCTCTGTGCCATCTTTTTATTCTGATACTTAAAATTGTGCTTTACGTTTGTAAAAGGTAAGTTGATGGTAATTGCAATGACAAATTGCATACAGCTAAATTATTTGTATCTACAAAAATTGATAAAGATAAGTTGTTCTCTATATCATAAAAAAAAAGTTCTCACAGGATTTTATGTAGCATTTGGTTTAAATTTATTAGGAGCTACATGGAAGAGAATAGATAAGTATCTGTTACCAGGCTGCTTTTGGCATTGCCACAAACTATGGTTAACAGTGCTCCAGGGCTTGCTAAGACATACCAGCATAAAAAAACCTCGGAAAACAACTTTCCAAACCTGTATTCTAATTTAAGACTTAGGGATGCCATTTCAGAAACAGAAAGGCTTAACTCTAAGATTCAGCTGTAATAATTCTCTCATAGTTCTGTACTCACATTTACGTAGACTGGCAGATACTCCTAAGGGTATGCTGAGCTAGTGAAGTCCCAGTGCAGGTAATAGTGCTGTGTCCAGGCAGTCACAAAGAATCAGGTCGGCAGGGTCTCTTGTTGGTGGGAGAGCAGGAGCTACCTTGAGCCACCCGCCCTCAAAGCACATCTAGAATCTGCTTCATCCTGCCAGGAGTAAGCCTGAGTTGTCTGTGCCTGAAATCAAGCCTTCTTCAACAGCTGCAGCTCCTTTCCTATAACATAGCACAGTGAGATGGAGATTAACACTAGTTTTTCTGGTCCATTTAGTAGCCTACAAAGCCAGCTGATTGATGTACAAGTTTTTACATACTGCATATGTAACAATAGTACTTCATTTTCTTTCCCCAGGGGAAGAGCAAAACAGCACTACTGAAAGTATTTTAAATTTAAAGCAAAGGCAGTAAATGAGCCAGAGAACTCCCTGTGAAAAACTGATTTTCAGTTTGCCATTTGTATGAGGACCATCATCTTGTTTTTCAGAACTGCTGATATTTGGCTCTTAGAAATGTAGTGCAGCATATTTCTAAATAAATAAATAAATAAATAAATCATCAATTTAATAGCTTAGAAGAGAATAAACTATTATGCTTTAGATGTTTCAGTGTATACAGTGACCATGAAATTTGCAAGACAAATAAAGAGACCTGCTGAAGGAACAAAACTACATGTTTTCAAAAGGCAGTAGTGGTAGGTTATTTGTTTTAAATTTCTTGTTAAAAAAAAAAGGACTCTGGAACAAGAAGGACCTGATAGCAAGGGGAATGAAGCACGAGGGAAAGCACAACTGACATTAAGCTGTTCAAGGTATAGCGATACAGCACCCCAGACTGTATTCACTACAAATTAATTATTTTCCCATTTAAAGAGTGTTCTGCATTATGCAACAACTGTTTCTTGGTTTCTAACAATAAAATGGGAATTAGCTTGCATAAGCTTTTGTTCATATGGCTTAGTTTTATATGCACACTACTCAAAGCACTACGCAGGCAGAACACGTTTTGATTTCCACATTTGTGTGTACCTGGTTTGAGCGCTACAAGCTGCGAATAATGGCAAACCAGAATTTGTGCAGTAGATCCTCCACAAGGAATAATGGAAATCACCATGCAAAAATCACATCTATTTCTATTTCTTCAGGCATTTCCCCCAAAAATATTTGAAATATACACTGGAACTGCACATTACCTTTTAGAAGCAACACTGCATCTTCCTTCCCTTCCTTCATGTCAAAAGCACAGGCTAACCCTATCAGTCCTTGTATTGTTCCATTTTTTTCAAGTTCCTACTCCAAGTTGCTGCCAACAACGAAGACTGCTTCTGCTTTAACTCATACAGCTCAGACCTGGCAGGCCAGCAAACCCACAGAAACCAAGTTTTGTTCCACAGCCAGCAAAAACATTGCAAGTCCACACTTTAACCACAGGCCTTGAATAAGTCAATAGATTGCCTTGAGCTCTTTATTTCCAGTTACCTAGACAGGGAGGTAGTAACCATGATTCACCCTGATATTCCCTACATAACAGTGACTACTTTTTGCCTAGAAATGGGAGGATGATTAAGAGGCAGCAGTGTCCAAGAGATGGGAGGTTAAACTGACTGTCAGGAGAAAGAAAAAGGTAGTGACAAACCTACATTCAGGAGTACTGCTTGATTCTCACCTCTCCCTGTATAGTTAGAAACAGTGTCTTAGTTTCAGCTGGGATGGAACTGCTTTCCTCAGAGTGTCTGGTATGATGTTGTTTTGGTTCTAAAAGAAAAACATTCTTGATAACACACCAATGTTTATAGTCACTGCTAAGCAGCGCTGTGCAGAGCCAAGGCAGTTCTCAGTCAAGAGCCCAAGGATCTGGGAGGGAACAAAATTAGGACAGCTGACTTAAACTGGCCAAAGGGATATTTTGTATCATATGACATCAAATGGAAGAAGTGGAAGACATATACATATAAGTCTATGTATATATGTGTGTGTATATACACACACACACGTATTTACGTGTGTATATATGTATATCATAATTACTATATTTTTCCTTTTTTCTATCTTAGTAAATACTTTCATCTTAACCCACAAGTTCTGCTTTTTTCTTTTTTCTTTTTTTTTTAATTCTCTCTCCCATCCCATGGGGAAGTGGGGGGAGTGAGCAAAAGACTGGTGCTGAGGCACCTGCTGGGTTAAATAACAAACAGTCTAACAACATATTAGCAGCAGTTTGTATTGCTGCTTTTGAGTTGTGCTGAGTCATCTTATTACAGCCAGAGAATTCATCTGTTTAAAGAAGGGAGACTTCAAGTTACTCTTTTTTTGACCTGATATATTTCTACCCGTTAGACTGAAAGGATCCTTTCAAAGCCCAGTAAGTCCCAGTGGATTTCATTTTCTCAAGATTATGGCTACCCTGCCTCAATCAAGTAGGCACCTGTTGGTATCTTCCACAGTTAGTCGGCCTTATCTTCAAACAAAGCAGTAGAACTGAACTTTAAATAGAATATCAATTATCTGGGAACATAACACTTTAGGGCAGTATATTTGTTCTGAGGTCAATATCCCTAGGAAATTCTCCACTCTTAGAAGCCTCTTTTGTGCACACTGACACAACACAGCATGAGAAATACGCCAAGGAGAAAGCACAGAAAATTTTCAAAAGCAACCAGCCATTTTAAGTATGATCTAATGAAGTGTAATAATGACTTTTAAATGAAGTGTCTGAAGAATAGATAAAATACATATCTAAAAGGTGAGTTCTGTTGTGTAAGTAATAAGGTGACATTGATGTGTCACATCAGCTACCTTCTAGTTTGGTCACAATACCAAATGCAGATACAAGTATTTCATATAAGTATACGTACAGATTAAATTAAAGTTTTAATTGTATTTGATGGCCCATGAAAACTTGTTTCTGGTACTGCCCTAAGCTGTAACACAATTGTGCAAAAAAAAAAAAAAAAAAAAAATAATCCAAAAAAAACAAAAAAAAAAATAAAAAAAAAAAAAAAAAAAAAATTAAGAATTAAAAAAAAAAAAAAAAAAAAAAAAAAGCCCAACAAAAATGAGAATACCAAATGAACAAGGGTACTGTTTGAAGTGTCTACCTTTGAGAGTAATTTTTTGCAGTCACTAGCTTTAAGAATAAAGACCACTTTAGAAACATAAATCTTACTCATTAAACAAGTTATTGCTTACCTATAGACATTTTTGTTCTTGAAACTCCTCTATCCTATGCAACAAATAGAGTTGAGAAAATACATTCCTACTTTTTATTTTGCAGACAGCTGAATTGCCACCCAAGTTTCTGTAGTGTGAATATAGTGTTGACCTGATTCTAAACAACATTTAAATGCAATTGACTGCCACAACACAAATCAACCAGAACCTATATAATGTAAAACTGTATCGTGAGGAATGGGGTTGGGCAGAAAAAAGACAGTTGCTTTCTAGGCAAGTTTACTTTCGTTAGTCGGATCCTGGAACAGCAATGTTTACTTTTAATCTATACGTGGAATGCTGCACAGTTTTAAATCCTTCTATGCTGATCCATTGCCCCCCAGACAACCGAACAGCACCCAATCTAGACACTGATATTTCCAAAACAGCTCTTCACCAATCCTATTCAGATTTTTTTTTTCTGCTTCTGGTTTCCTATTCTTTGATACTGCCTGATTTTTGAAAGGTCTTTTTTTTCCCCTTTAAAAAAAATGGTAATCTTGTTCTCTCAACCCAAGGAGAAATTGAACATTTAAGCAGGACATGCCAAAGTTGTGCTTTCTACCTCTTATAAAATAGAAAGTCTAGCTAACATTTACATAATGTTTACATTACTGCGTCCAGTTTTGGGCCCCTCACTGCAAGAAAGATATTGAGGCCCTGGAACGTGTTCAAAGGAGGGCAACAAAGCTGGTGAGGGGTCTGGAACACAGGCCATATGAGGAGAGGCTGAAGGAGCTGGGAATGTTCAGCCTGGAGAAGAGGAGGCTCAGGGGAGACCTCATTGCTCTCTATAACTTCCTGAAGGGAGGTTGTAGTGAACTGGGGGGTCAGCCTCTTCTCTCGTGTCATTAGTGATAGGACCAGAGGGAATGGTTTCAAGCTACGGCAGGGGAGATTCAGGCTGGACATGAGGAAGTATTACTTTTCAGAAAGGGTGGTCAGGCACTGGAACGGACTGCCCAGGGAGGTGGTGGAATCACTGACCCTGGGGGTGTTCAAGGAAAGGCTGGATGTTGTGTTGAGGGACATGGTTTAGTAGGAGCTATTGGGAATAGGTGAACGGTTGGACTGGGTGATCTTTTAGGTCTTTTCCAACCTTGGTGATTCTATGATTCTATGATAATAATGAACAGAACCAACTATTGTAGACTCAACTTTAAAAATACATTTTTCAAAACCTTTGGAGATAATAGCTTAAAAGGGAAGATTTAATGCTAATAACACAGGAAATTGAATCCATTCACTTTTTTTTTTTTTTAAATCACAATAGTAAATTAAGATTTGGTATACTATTGCGCTGTTGAAACAACTGAAATTCACGTTTGAAGTTCCTGTTTGAAGAATTAAGGAGACACATCAAAAAGATTGTATGTTCCTTTCTTGGAATTTTTGATAACAAGTACAACCATAAATGAGATCCGTAAACAAGAAGTTCAAAGAACTGGCTATGGTTCTGACAATCCAGGTACTGAATTTGAGCTCCTAGAACTCAATCTGATATTTTTATCTTATATAAGGCCAATTCTCAAAATGTAGGAAGTAATGCTCTGAATTTCTTTCAGTTTCACATACTTCTATGTTGTAATTGAATATAATTAAAGAAAACGCATACAGCAAAATATAAAGCACAGAAAAATCAGCACCACATACCATACTTACTTGAGAAAGATGTCGATGTAATAAATTACACCAATGAGAACATCTGCTTCTGACCCCTGAAAAAAGAAAGGCAAAGAAATTTAACTTCTCAGGAAAGATTGAAGGCCAGAGCTGAAAAAGGACAGAGATGATGTACAATAATTCATAAATGCATTATTTTATTTTATGTTTTACTAGTGCTTTGTTACTACTTTTTAAAAACATGTAATTTCAAAAATGTTGTAATTAATTTAAAAAAAATCTGTATCTCCAAACACATTACAACAGATCTTTAATTGCTCTTATGAAATTGTACGATATCCATATGTACACACACACACATACACACACACACATTTGGAAGTGCAATGCTTAACATAGACACGATACTTGATTTCAGATCTTAACACGGAATAGAAGAAAAAATGTACTTGGTGCCTTCCACTGCTGTTTACAAATCTGCTAATTCCTTTTGCTCAAGAAATTAGACATAGTTAAAAACAGTCATTAGTCAGCTGCTCAATAATCCCCAACTGTTTTCTGTTGTAAACCTTCAGGAGAAAAGCAATTTCTTCTTATGTTTCTTCAAACGTTGAACTCATTTTTCCAATATTCTGAAAATAAGCAAAAGCAGGCTTCCTTTCCCCCACTAGAAAACAATAACACCACACCATATCCATCCATTAACCAGATCCTACAGATAAATAAGCATTTCTCCTTAATGATATTTGTTATTTACCAGAAAAAAATCTGAAATGTATGTATTTTGTCCTACTTAATATTCCCTCCCTTATTATTAGTCTCAGCTCTATATTTGATCTAGCAGCCAAATACTTTTTTTTCCCCTGCAGCAACCGTGATCTTTTCCTTAATCTCCCTTGCCTTATCAGTGTAGTTCTTGAGGGAAATACTAAGTACTTCTGAAAATATTATATTAATAGGCCTGATCTTTTTGTTTCACTTTCTTATGTGCACGTTTCTTGTGATTCACATCATTAAAGAGTTCATCATTAAAAAACAAGCTGGTTGCTATTAAACCTACTATTTTCTTCCACCTGAATACAGCTGTTCAATGCAATTCTTTTGATAAGCTGCAAAACCTAAGAACCTTTCTACCTTTGATGCTTCCCATACCTACTAAGTAACAACACTGGCACTTTCAGATTACATTTAAGTATTTCCCTCATATTTATTGTGCTGCTGCCTTACTACAAATTTATTATTTTAATTTTATAGAATTTTCCCCCACATCGTAAAACATGCAAATTAAAGGTTACTTTAAAATCTTTGCAATTCAAATCAACCAGCTAAGTGTTCTCCAAATCAGAGTATAAAGTTTATTACCAAATAGTTTACCTTGTTAAAGTGCAATTTTTACGTGATCTTACATGCTTTAAGTTGGGGTGATCATTAATCTCACATTCATACCCTGAAGTAAACATTTCTAAGTGAGAGTAAATCTCTGTTCCTTAGAAGGACATTTTTGTACAGAGTTACTTTCACTAAAGAAAGCCTGAAATACGCACAGTCAGAAAATGGGCATGATTGGCAACTGCAATGAAGGCTAACAGAATAGTGCTTAGCAAGTGTGCATCCAGTAAAAGAACCAAAGAAATAAATACTATTAAAATAATCAGAGGAAGGCTATTTCGGAAGTCATAGCTCTACATTATCTACTGAAGTACATTTTTGGATCCTTAAAGAATACACTATTTCATTAAAATTGCTAGCAAAGCAGTTTGGAAGGTCAACTTCTCACTGTTAAAACTGAAGTCAGTCCTTCAAAAAAAGAGGAAACATCAAAAAATAAATTTTAAAAAAAATATCCATATTTAGGTGTTTGCACAGTAAATTATGTACAAATAATATTAGAAACACATTAGGTAAACACTGCATAAATCACTAAAAGCTGAAAAGAAAACACATTAGTAATTTAAAAGCAGTAACAAAAAGCTGAAAATGTCTAACAGTGTAACTGCCATGAATTTTAAACTTCATAACATCATTAAAAAAAGTACAATTTTGGCTAAACAAAAGGAGATTAATATCAGAGTAGGCAGGTTTTCCATTAAAATAATTCCATATAAATAACATATTTCAGTGAGAATTGTTTTTTCTTCTACAACAAAAGGGTTGCTTTGCTAGAGGCACAACAGCACAGTATGGTAGCCTCTTTGGTTCTTTTTCAAATGAGGGAGTTTAAAAAAAAAAGTAGTGAGAAAAGTTTCACTTAGTGAAATAAACAACTTTTTAAAAAATTACATAAAGTCAACAATTGAGCATGAACACACACACACACACACACACACACACACACACACACACACACACACACACACACACAGCCTTTTGGCTTTCAGATGGCATACGATACTTCCTTGTAACTCTACAAAGTAAACCAGTTGTCTTCAGAAATACTTACAATATGCGGTAAAGCAATATACACATGGTCCCCAAGGTGAAAAGGGACTACAGGATCTATGAATCAATGGTTAACACACAGTCTTATCATGCAAATATTGTAAACATTATCTTTAATTGGGACCTCAAACATTCTTTGGTGTAACAGACTCCTAGGGAATCTCTGACTACACATTTTATATCCAATTCACACAGTAAAGAAAAGGAAGAAAAATTTTGCATTTGAAGTATGCATTCCTTTAAAACACAGTATACATATATGGTCTCTGTTTAGAAATGGAACTGCTCTTTTAATAAAATGCTCCTGTCTATAGATAGCAAATCTTAATTGTTGTGGCCAAAGATCCACTTCTGGAAGGGGTCTGATGGGTTGCAGGAAACCAAACTGGGATGCTCTCCATTTCCTGTAAGGCACATATGTAGTGCTGCACTGTACAGAGTTTGATCCTAAAGTGGGTAAGAAAGAAGAGGGGAAAAAAAAAAAAAAAAAGGTAAACACTGAAAATGCTGTTTTCCTCCATACATCATTTTCTGCAAGTTCATTGTTGTAAAAAAAAAATAAAAATAAAAAGAGTAGGTGCATGCTGTGCAGAAGGGGGCCAGGAAAAGAGTAGTATGCAAGTGCTAACTTGTTTTGCTAGTAAAAAGAATTATTTTAAAAGATCTAAGCATTTGAATTGACTTCCAATGCACGTCCAGACATACACAATAAAACACATCAACTGTTTTTGTAAGCGACTCTTCCAGTGAAATCATCAAGTTTTGAGCAGGTAACCAAAAAGCTATAATTATCTAAATTTTCTTCCCAAAAAGGAACTTACTCCTTTTTTGGCTTCAAGTTCTGTTTTCTTGGGTTTTCTCTTTTATTAAAAACCATAAATTAACTCATCACTAATAAAAAAGCCCATTTTAGACTGCATGTCTACATACCTTTTGATGCTGCCATTGCTCTTCTCCAAAGGCAAAGATTTTCTGGCCTTTGTAGCTACATTCACGAAGCTGCACAGGTCCTTTAGAAGCATGCAGACAAAGCTCCTTCTGAATGTTATGACGAATTTCATGGTGTGCAGAATACTCAAAGTACTATTCAAATAATTTTTTAGAAGTTTAGTAAGTAAATATCAACGAGAGTATTAAATTAACTCTGACATTCCGATACACGAAACAATAGATTTCTTTTGTTATTCAACAGTTTGAAACTACAGAATCATTTCTTTGACTTTTAGCATACACATCTTAGAAGTGTTTCTTAAAAAATGCCTTTTTTAATTCTGATGCAATGGAATACACTGAATAGTACTTAAATGTAGAATTAGTTAAATATATATGTATATATACATATATATATATATTTTTAGTGCATGTACACAATCATGCAAGATTTCATTGCATGCACTCCCAGAAATCTTAACTAATACATGATACAAAGGGAAGAGTAGAAATAGTTGTATGGATAAGTTTAATTTTGTCATTTAGTAACTAAAACAAGAAGTTTTATTCAATTTTCATTGCTACATTTTTATATATTCTCAGAGCAACCAAAACCCAATTTTGTCACATGGACAGTACTGATTGCCATTAGTTAACTTTTGCTGCTCGAAGTAAACAATAAATGCTAACAAAAGGATTCTCTGTGAGGTTGTCATTACAAAGAAAAGCATAATGTAAGGACATAATTTGTGGGTATTTTACTGTTATTTCCTGACAGAAGATTACTTTCAAGTCTCAGGTATCCTTGGCTATAGTTCAGGTCTAAACAGGCATTTAATTCTAACAGTTACAGACACAGCAGTCCTTTTATACCTCATATCCTGAACATCCTGGTCTCTTTCTTTAACCAGCAGGCTTTCTATCACTGTGTCTCACGACAACTGTTTTTTGGCTCCCTGTGTCAGCCTTTGCCATATCTGTCCTTTGACAGCCCACGCTCAGAGTTAGCACCCTGTTGCTTTCAACTGTCTGTCCAATTAGCCAGTTTCCATCTTCCCTCCTTGCCTTGGTAATCAATGCGAGCAACACTGAGGAACAGACACCTCCCTCCTAAGTTCCTACGCCCAGCGTCACTACCTGAAACAGGTACTGTTAGGTACCTGCTTAGCCATTTAGCTCCCAAACATAACAGTTTAATCTGTTCATCTAAGTAAAGCTTTTTTAATTTATCTTTGAATCTTAGGGACTCTCTTTGAGCCATGAAAATAGGACTTGGAAAATTGCTTTAGGAATTAATTTATCTTAGACATTGAAATGGACATGTTATCTCCTCTAGAATATGTTACAAATGAAAAAAAGTTACACAACTTTTATACAACTCTGAAAACTAGGTTCTCTGTTCCACTCCCCTCTCCTACCTCAAACATAGGCGGAAAGGAGAGGTAACATGAAAAACTGCAGCCTGCACTGCTAAAGTCTGGTAAAGAGCATAAAGCAACTGAATGTGAAGGATTAAGTAAGCAAATACCCACATCTCTTGTGTATTACTAGCACAACCTATATTAAAAGAATAAAAGCTGTTACAGCATGGCAAAAGGAAAAACAACACACTTAAAAAGACAGTTTTAGTACAATCCAAGGTAAGTTAGAGAGAGGTGACAACAGAAGCATATAGCGGGTCTTTTAATATAACATCTTGATACAGTATTAATGACTGTGACCATTTGAAAAGGATAATATAATACCAGAACAGAATAAAAAAAAAATTCAGTACTGTAAGGAGCTAACATAACAGGGTAGCGATTAAACTAGACAGTATTCCTTCTCCCACTAATATTGATTAGGAAAGCATCAGCTGACTAGGGTCAAGTGTCTGAGTTTCCACAGTGCCATAAATGGTTGGCTTTTACAAGTCAAGTTCATTCCCCAAATAACTATAAAACAGCACTGTACATTTCTGGGGGAGGGAGATGCTAATTTTTAGATATTATAGTGCCTGAAGAATTCAGTACCGGACATCAATAAATGTCTGCAAGTCATACTGCAGGAGAAACAGGAGATCATTGCTCCCCCAAGAGCTAAGCAACAAAGAAAGCTCCTCTTGGACAAGTTCAGTCATGTAGTTTACTTGCACGAGCCAGTATAGAGTAGAT
This sequence comes from Centrocercus urophasianus, assembly GCF_019232065.1. Classification (NCBI taxonomy): domain Eukaryota; kingdom Metazoa; phylum Chordata; class Aves; order Galliformes; family Phasianidae; genus Centrocercus; species Centrocercus urophasianus. The sequence continues at coordinate 19,451,151 of NW_024884756.1, read as the reverse complement.
CACTTTGACCTCACACTACGAGGCTGTGAGCGTGACAGGAAAGATGGCTCAGGCCGACCACTTGGTCTCCCACCACTGGCCAGATTCCCATCTTCCTTGACAGTGTGAGTCCTGCTGATAGAGACAGAAGCAATTGGAGGAAGCATAAGGAAAAGAAGAGTTAAGAAGAAAACACAAGAAAGTAGTAAAAGTAGGCTGAGAAGATTCTGCACAGGAACAAGAGACCATGTGAAGTAGTGCAATTACTTAAAAAATCTAATCTGTATGTTGAACATAGGATGTTAGATGTGGGACACAACAAGAAGAGCGGTGAAAAAAACCTGCCTTGAACAAATATATACACACACACACACATACATATATACATTTGAATTCTTAAAAAACTATATAAAAAAAATGTAAATCTTGCATGCTAAATATGAGTCCATTCCACTACATCAAGTTAAAAGCTTTGCTATGGTAAACAGTTGATCATAAAAACCAGATATTTTACCTGATTTCCTCCAAGTCCATGACAAGAATACATAATCAATGGTTTACCACCATGGTTGTTTTCACCAACATCCAGACACATGTGGTTACCTACATTTTTTAGCTAAAGAAAATTTGTTATCAGCAAAAAAGAAATACAAAAGCTCAGTGAGGATGAGAAAAAAATAAACTGCCTCACTTGTGTAGAAGCCTAATCTTTATCTTATTAATTAAAACTGTTCATTTATTTTTGCTTTCTACTTTGCTCAAATTTTAAAATCTTGTTCCCACAGAAGTATGTTTTTCTTCCTGAAAGTCTATTAACTTCATACAGTTGTCTACAGCCATGCACTGTGAATTACTCAACTACCATTCTCCATGGTGAATCTGATGATTCAGATTACAATTTGAAAACACACACAAAATATTCAAAACTAGAGAAAGGGGAAGTTTTATTTGTAAATACATGCTAAATATTCAGAATTGTTTAATACTTTGTTGGCTTTAGCGTTATGCAGTCTAAGAGGTTAATTGACAGAGAATGTATACTACTCTGAATTAGGTTTATAATTGCCAGAGTACAGCCTTCCTTCCTAATGTGAATTAAAAATTCTCTCTGAATTTTCACTATATAAAGCTAAATTTATTTTGACAATTCAGGAAAACTCACCACCTGTTTAGAACTTGTGTAGAACTTCTGTGGCAGTCACTATTAAGTCATAGGCAGAACGTTGACTATATTATCAGGCTCCAAGATCCCTTTAAGCAAAGCTACTATTGCTTAAGAAGAGTATTTGCTTAAGTTTCATATAATAACATCAGTAGAGCCATAAAATACTCAAATAGCAAGATATGCAGGTGAGACTCATCAATCATCAACAGTACTGATAGAAAACTCCACAGCAATTAACAATAGCTAAAATGTAAACACTATGGCTAAAGTAGCACAAAGGATTAGCTAATTTCTTGAATTCTAGAATACCAGAGAAAAGAATTAAAATTAAACTCACATATCCAGAAAACAAAGGATTTAGGTCTGGAACATATACTTCTGGATAAACATTATTCAGATACCAGGTAAAATTTTTACACTGCAAACGTTGCCTTAAGTCGAGTCGTTTTGAGATGTCTCCAAATGTTTTCTGTTGCAGGAAGAGAAATTTATTGATATTATTAATATTTTTGTACATATAAATCTATAATATCCTGTTCTGTAGCATCAAAAAAGTAGATCTTTTTTAAAAAGTAACTGTGCTAGTACAGTTACTGCAACTTGTTTTTCGTAACACCACTGACATCCTGCCTGTAGCATCTCAGAGCACAAGAAAGAAAAAACCATTGTGACATGCAAAAAAACAACAACAACAACAAAAAGAAGTACCTGTAGTTCATAGAGTGCTTTAACAGTGCTATAAAGTGGCAATGTAAAAACGACTAAAGACCATACTGACCACAGCCATAAAGCTAACCGCTGAGTATATCTCACTAAAGAGAGTGCTTAAGTGGATTAGTTCAATAACTAGCGTAATACTTGCTACCTCCCACACAAATACAGTATCTCCCACACAAAATCCAGTTGTGTTTTTCTGCTAAGCTTGCTTGGGAAATCTACTGCTATCACTGCTACAATGTTCATATAAAGGGTTAAAAAACATCTTCTAAGAGAAAAGTATAAAGTTCCAGCTGGTAAATTACTAAAGTTCCAGATCACTTATAAAAACAACCTTCCCCAGCAAAGCCTAAATTTAACTGAAGCTTCTAAATTGACAGATATAGGATTGATTTTTTTTTTTTTTTTTTTTTTTTTTAAAGGGAAGGTTGTAAGATTAATTGAACTGAACTATGTCTGTATTTTCACTAAAATGTCTACACTTCAAACATACTTTGTCAATAAATAACTTTTTGCTCACCAAAATTTTCAATGCAGCAAGTGTGATTTCTAAAACCACCACCATCACCACCTACTTGTTTCACAATTTTTGCTGCCTCTGTGTTTCTTCGGTAAAAAATTTCTTTATATTCATCCATCCAGACTTCTGCGAGGCGGACTTGATTACGTGTGATTACTTGAGTACCTTTTGGGAAAGTATGGGGACTCTTGCTGCGAAAGACATGGCCAACAACAGAGCAAGGCATGATCTCCAACTGTCCACCACATTGCCATACCTAACAATAACATTTTTTGTATAAGTACAATGAAGTTATGATTAAGGAGATGGAAGAAAAAAAAAAAATTCAGCAACGCTACTGTTCTCTTAAATAGAACAAAACAACACTACCAGCAAGAGAGTATGTATCAGGAGCACTGTAGGTGAAATTCCTTATCAGGTAAACCCTGTAAAATGTACATTTCAGCTATCAACATTAATGACATTTAAATAAAAATAAATCACTTTAGTGAGCAAGTTTGTAGCATAGGTTATTAGTAATCAATTTGCCATGTCCTAGATGGCTGATTAAGCAGAGTAGTCAAGATACAATACTAATTTGTTCTCAAAAATCATGTAGACTGTTAGTGTAGAAACCAGTATTACGTAGCTAAACTTACTCTGAAAGACATTTCTATATTTTCACCTCCCCATATTTCCATTTCATCATCATAACTTCCAATGTGTTCAAAATACTTCTTTGATATTGAAAAGAGACCTCCAGCAAAAGTAGGTGTTCTGCAAAAAGAGAAGATTACTGTGGAAAAGAAGATTCAAACTATGTTTAAGGTAGGTTTTCCAAATATAGATATGAAAACTCAGTACTACTGTTCTGGAATGTTTCTTAGCATTTGTCAGTGCTTCACTCCATTAAAATATTTTCCTGGCACAGGTTATTAAATCTGCCCCCATTGAGTCTCATTCCACAGTTTTATTGTCACTCATTAACAAACAGATTATCAGACAGTATCAGTAAAAATTTTCCCTCTATGGAGGGAAAGTTACTACTCCTTTAGACCAGTAACATGTCTGAGGGCAAAGAATGCACTGTATTGCATGTTTTAAAATGCATAACCAGGCTCCTACAGAAAACATTACATAAAACATCTAAGATGCTAAGACTTGTGACTATACTCAATATGAGTAACTAATTCATTTACAAACAGCTTTTCATTAAGAAAAAAAAAATCAAAACCAACCAACCAACCAAAAAAAAAAAAAAAAAAAAAAAAAAAAAACCACAAGAAAATTGAAGGATATTATTCAAGTTACATTTACCTGATTGGATAGGTTTCATCTTTTCTTCTTTTATTTTCATATTTAGGAAGAGACTCCCATCCAAATGACAAACTCCAGTCAAAATTTCCTCTATTGTGGTTATGCCCATAAGGAGATGGTTTACTAAATTCAAAAGTATTGAGATCTATAGATGCAATATCAGGGCTTACAACAGCAACAGAGTTCTCAGCTATCCTTGCCAACAATGGTTCTAACCAGCCATAGAAGCATTCACCTATAGAAAAAATGGGAACAAGTACTGAATTTTCAATTTGACTATATGGTAGTATAATGGGAATAATTTAACATGACCATAGCAAGCCAGTACAGTTTGTAAACAGCACTTAACTATGACATAAAATAGCAGTAGAAGAGCTAATACTTCATGTTCATAACTCGTAAAAAATCTGTAGCATTAAATCAAAGACAATCACTTACAGTGAGCATCCAGAAAGGTGAGGGTCTCTCCTGTTGCTACTGAAGCTCCCAACAATCGTGCAGTGATTAGACCTTTCCTTTCCTTTTGACGGACTACTTTAACAATCTGAAATTGCTTCACGTACTCATCAAGTTTATCATGCAAGTATTCTAGAAAGAGAAATTGTTTTCAGGATATTGAGTACATATGGCATGGCCTAAAATTTCACTTTACTAAACTAAGAGGACGAACAATTCATTCTAATTCCAGCAGTGACCTCAACATTAAAGCAGTGAACAAGTCCTGACTGTTGAATGTAATTTTTAGGGGCTGAGTTCTGTTGAGACTGAGGATGAAGGAAGAAGCAATTGGCAGACAACAGGGCTTGGAGAACTGAAAATTTAATTTTAAAAGACAAAAGACACTTGCTGGAACAACTGTTCAGCTGAATTGACAGCTTGACTATCAACTCAAAATCCATTCTCACAAATACATCAAGCAAATGCATCATGTACCTACTCAACAGTGTATTTTACTCCAGGTTTTCAGAGGCTACTGTATTTACTCTTGACAGAAGCTATATTAAAAAAAAAAAACAAAAAAAAAAAACCAAAAAAAACCAAACACCACCACCATCAAAAAACCCCACAACTTAAACATGAAAAATTTGGGAAAGAATCTCACATCCTTCATAAAACATCACGCTCTGCCACCCTCTGCCTATCATCATGTCCAACCCCTGGTTCCACAAAGGAGTACCCAAACCCTACACCTGAGAGCTGTGTCCACATGCTCCCTGAGTACCAGCAGCTCAGGCTGTGTCCACCACCCTCTGGTGTAGAACCTTTCCATCATATCCAGCATGACCCTCCCTATTCAGCTCTGTGCCATTCCCTCAGGCCCTGTCACTGCCAACACTGATCACAGCTCAGCACTGCTCCTTCACTCCCCTGTGAGAAGCTGCAGGCCACCATGAGGTCTCCCCTCTGCTCTGGGCTGAACAAACCCAGGAATCTCAGTCACCAGTGTAGCCCTCCTTTGCCTGCTAATACTTTTATGTCGTCCTTATGTTGAGGCACCCCAAACTGCATTCATTGCTCCAGGTGAGGCTGCACCAGACAGAGCAGAACAGGACAACCCTTCCCTCGCCCAGTGCTGGCCCTGACGCAGCCCCAGGTGTGGTTGGCCCCTCTGGCTGCCAGGGCACACTGCTGACTCAGATCCAACTTACTGTTAACCAGATTCCCCAGATCCATTCCCAAAGGCCTGCTGTCCAGCCCCTCGTCTCCCAGTCTGTACATAGAGCCAAGGCTTTCCCCACTGGGGAGCAGCATCCAGCACTTCCTTCTTCCTCATAAAAATGATGAGCACTGTGAAATCTGTGAAGGCAGTGTTCAAGAAGCATCTGGATGATGTGCTGCATGATATGGTTTAGTGCTAGTGGTGGCAATGGTGATGAGGAGACGGTTGAACTAGATGATCTTGTAGGTCATTTCCAGCCTTGTGATTCTATGATCTGTCAAGACCTTGGTGCGAGGCCTCTCTACTCCCAGAGTGTCAACACTCCTCCCAATTTAACATCATCCACAGATTTACTTCAGATCTTTACTGAAATAATTGATGAAAACATTAAAGAGTACTGATTCAAAAATGTACTCCTGCAGAATCCCACTAGTAACAACTAGGGCAATTCTCAGACCATAGTCTCCCCTTTCCCAATACAGCCATGTTTTGATTGTCATGAGAGATTCTCAGGGTCACACCACCATGGCTTTCTGATGTCACAAGCCTCCTCCCTGCCAACTACTATAAATATGGGGACTCTGCCAACAGAAAACCAGCTACCAACAGCCTTGGGTCTTGGTGAGCTTATTCTGGCACAAGGGACAATTTAGATAGAATCTTCCTTCCCACCTCTGCGTAGGAGGATAGAGCCTCCTCCACCAAAGAAGCTTAGGCTTCAAGGGAGCAGCAATGAACCTGAGCCAATGAATGTGGATCCACCCAAAGGCCATGTCAAGCCCATGGAGGTAGATCTACCTTCAGAAGTGAAGAACCAATGGAAGTGGATCCACCTCCATCAGGGCAGGACAAGTGCTATAACATCTTGCTTGCTTGGAGACATTACCTCATCCACTGCCAGCACACCAGCCCTCAATTTCCATCTTGGTGCTGAAATATCACCATCCACTAGAGAGCCCCAGCATCAGATGCTGCTTCCTATCACCCTTCCTATCCTGCCTCCCATTCTCATCCTTGCCAAGGCCTCTCACTTCTTCTTTCCCAAGCTCTGAGGAAAAGGGAAAGACCAGGACTGGAATCCACTGAGCAGCTGCACCGAGACAACAGGAATCCAGTAGATGGCCCTGAGCTCCCTGCAGCATCCAGGTGAGCCCTGAGGAAGAGGGCAGGACTGGGACTGATATCCAGGCAAGCCCTAAGGATGAGGGTAGGACTGGGACTGATGCCCTCTGAGCTGTTCTGAGACAACAGGGAGAGTCCAGCTGATGGCCTCAAGCTCCTTGCTGCCATCCAGGTGGCATTAGGGAAGTTCCACAGGCAGCTGTTCCTTTGAAAAAGCAGAGAACTTTGGTTTGGGTGGGAAAAAGGGCTGATGGACAGCATGAAACCTCATTCCAATTCCTTCATTAGGACCTTTATTCAAGATTGGACAGTAAGCAATTTAAAAGGACGATACAAAAAAAATAATAAATTATTAAAAAAAAAGCAAAACCAGTAAGTGCCTCCATTTTTGGTACTTTCGAGGCTGCACTGGGACTCCTGCAACCCCTCCTGCTCTCTCCAGTGCCAAACAAATTTGCCCTATGGGGTGAGAGCCCAGCTCAGGCCTCAGGCACACCCAGCAGCCCAGGACAGGCTGAGGGTTTGGCCTTTGCCCAGTGTTGGGCACAGAAGGCTGTGGGGGCTATAGAGCAGTAGAAGTGCCTCCACTTCTCACTCCAGGGCAGCACTGAAGGATGGGAGAAACCTCAGCAGCCCCCAGCACCTGGTGGGTGGGGCAGGCATGGTGGTTGGCACAGGAGGGTGCTGTCTGCTGTACCGAAAGACAGCTTCAATCACTCACGAGGAACTCTGTCATGGCCTCAGCCCAGCTCAGAGCTGTGGCCTCCACATCCCCAGTGGCATCTGCAGCCACAGGAACCAACATGGCCACCCAGATGAAGCTCCTAGCCCATGTATGGCTGCAGTTACTGCATCCACCGCTGTCTCCTGCATCTGCCAGTCCAGACCTCTGAGCTCTCCCAGGACAGGCCTTGCCGAAGCAGATGTTTACTCAACATTTCCTACACTGCCCCCCCCCCCCCCAAATTTGTTTGCAAAACAGCAGTGTGGGGGAGTACCAAAGAGAGTCATTTTCACACATACTTCGTAAAGGCTTTCTTTTTGATCTCTCCCAACTTTTCCACCTCTCACAGTAAATTGAAAGAAAGCAATCCCAGATTTCCAACAGAAAAACTTCGCCACAGCTAGGAACAGCTGCTGGATGCCAAATTACGATGAGTTTCATCGCATTAAATCTTCATAAAAACTAAGAGCTATGACCCAAACAAGAGCATCTTCAGACAGAAACACAGCAGAGGTTCAAACCTCCCAAGCCTGATGCCACATTTACCACTGATACCACAGTTATCACTGAGCTCTTCAAAGGTTTTAAATTCCTTGACATAATCAGAATAGGTTTTAAAAGCCTCTCAGAAGAAAATTTCATACTTGACAATTCTCGCAAAGAAAAAGCGAGGGAGAAATATTTTGTATTTTAAAGGAAAACAAAAGGAACAAAAGTACTTGGAACATCATAAGGTGTTTAGTATGGCTGTAAGGAGATGATAGCCTCTTTTATCCCATTCTATATATAATCCTAACACACTTTCAATAAAATAAATAATACGTTCAATGAAAAATGGAAAGACTTCTTACCATCAACACTGGCATCATCCACCAAAATAATTTCCTTTAGCAGTATGGCAGGAGAAGTGTACATCACGCTGTGAACAGTTCTGAGCAGAGTGGACCATGCTTCATTATGAAAAACTATTATAACACTTGTGGTTGGCAACGGTGGGCAACGCTTGAACTTTTGTTCAATGCATCTGCAGATTAGAAAGCATCAGATGTCAGAAAATGGACAAAAAGTTTTGATTCAACCTCTTAAGAGAAACCCTACTCTTCCCAGTATGAAGGTGTATAAATATGGACATTAAATCTTTCAGCTTCTCCAATTTCTGTCCAAGTTTTGGAGCACAAACATAGCACAAAAACAACTCGAAAAGCTGTAAGAAGTATTCTGTAAACAACTGGCAAATAAGAATTCCACCTGAACAACTGGCTCAACTCTAGTTCTCTCACACAACATTTGAGTATATTTCATGGAGCACCCAGGCCTTATTCAGACAAAAACACATTTTTCTATTAAGACCAGCAGATACTGAGCTGAAAAGTCAGACCATTACTATTGAAATCCAAAAATATGAGAAAAAGTATTTACTTGAAATTGAAGAAATGCAGTTTGAAATAGAAAAATAGAACAAATCAAATTCAGGACTTGACTTTTTCTTAGAAACACCACATAATGCTTAGAGCAATACAAAACATTCAAGTGAAACAACTTTAAACATACAGGTTTTCAAGACTGATGTATTCTGGACAGAACTTTAAACCCAACTGTGAGTCAAGCTAACGAGACAATATTTCTGTATTCATAAATTGCACACTTACTGTTTATTGCCTGCCAACTCTAGAGGCTGGCATACTTCCCAAGGCAATTATCACATCTATTGCCAAAGCCCTAACAAAACATACAGGCCAAGTCTCACCAGACAGTTACACTCCCATAAAGATTATTGTGATCTGCACCACACATAAAGTGCTGGCCACCCTACCAGCACCAGCTCAGTATGGACTGTCACTTCTGACATCAACAGATAAAGAATACCGAAGGAGATTTCTCAGAACCAAAATCCACTCTAACCATGAAGTGCTACTGTTTTGTTAACAAAATCATGATATGCCAGTGGTTTTATTAACACTTCATATTTTGTTTTAAAAAGAGTAGGGAATGGATTTTAAAACAGAAGGAAGTTTAAACCATATTTTCAGTTTTCTCCTAAGTAAAACATAACAGCTTCCAGAAAGTCACTGAGAAAACGTAGCAGAAAACCTTATTTAAATATGTTTAACATGAAATGTGAACCTTTCTAAATATTCTTGGCTTCTGCACTCTGGAACATTATGTACTGTAAATGACCATGTATAACCCAGACATTTCCCTTTCTAAGCGATAATCTAATGCTAAACTCAAATCACAGCCTTCACACTTCCGTCAAGGTATTCAGCTAGCAGGACATACACATTTCCACATACTCAGGGGGTCGAGTGTCCGGTCCAAGATCCCGGTGTAACGAAATCCTATCACTTGCAAACGCATTGAAACAGTGTTTTTCTTCTCCACGCTCTTTTTCTTTCTGCTCTTCTGGATTTAGGTTGATGGTTTTAAATGCTTTACCAGAAGCTCCAGGAGCGTTAGGATCTTGAAGAGGTCGATCTAGAAAGGGTTTCAGTTCCATCGCAGTGTAGTGTCCTGGCAAACAGTGTCTGTCTCCAGGAACCTTAGTTTGCCTTACAGGTGCTTTTATCTGCATTTTTGGCTTTGCACCATTGACATTGTTCATAGCATTTAGCACAAGACCTAATACATTACTCTTCTTTCTGACAACTGGCTCAATCCCTCCTTCATCTCTAAAATCTTGGACACCAACTTCTCGTTGCAGTAAAAACAAAAATACTATAAAGACAAACACAATAATGCTAAATTTCCAAAGTTTCCAGTGAAAAAATAATTTCTTGAATATTTTAGGCATTATTTTCAAAGCCATTCTAGTTCTAAAAGTTTATCACAAAACAAAAGCTTCTCTGAATGATGTTCTTTAATACTATTTTACAGCATATCTTGAAAAGAAAATACCTGTAAATCAAAACAAAAAGTAATACGTTAGACAAACAGTACTTACAACAATGTAGAGCTACAAGAAATTACTGGGCAGGAATTAATTCAAACTCCCCAGCATCAAATATCACGTGTCCATGAATTAAATATAGGATTCACCTATCTGTAAAATACCCGAATGCACTTTCCCCATTTTTTTTTTTTTGTCAACACACTTCAAACTGAAGAATCAGAAAGCAGGCTTTCCAGTAAGAACAAAGTATTATTTCTGTATAAAGGCAATGCTTCCCATTAATTTTCTTCCAAATCTTAAAAATTAAGGAATTCTGAGGGAATTTTAGTTCAGTGGTGGGATAGAAGGAAAATTGATGCAATTAATATGGAAGTTCTAGGTAGAAAAACCAGCACTAAAAGTGAACTATAAAGATGTAAAGGGCTCCTCATAGAGATTTAAAATTCCCAATATTTTAAAACCGATTTCCATTTCCAGGTCAGACTGAAGTGACCAGATTGTCAAGGGAGAAATTGTTAAGATTAATTTAGTTATGTATTGTACATGTTAAATGCAGACTTAATACTGGTAATGGGACATGGGGTAATTTAGGCTATGTATCAAGCAGTAAATCTATATATCTTTTGTACAGTATTCTCTGGCATGTTCTGCTGCAACTCATCAAAAGAATATGTTAAAGAGTTCCCCTCTTTCACCTACTAATTTTTATTTATCTATTTATTTATTTATTTTTACAGACGAGCGATTACTCAGTAGCTTTCAAAGACAAGGGAACTATGAAAAATAGTTAAGGACCAGCATTCGAGTGATCAGAATTAAATTCTCTCTGTAAAAATGGCTGCTTACAAGAAGGGGAGAAATAGCAATATCCTGAATTCAAAGCAAGGCTTCATTTTTGTACATGTTGCATCTAAGTGAACTGAGAAAAGAACTAAGCTGCAGCCAGCTAAAAGCCACACTTAATTTCTGCTTGCTAACTACTGACCAAAGAATTGCAAATACACATATATATATATATAAATAAATAAATAAAATAAAATAAAATTGGAAAAACAACAACAATTGGAAAAACAACAACAAAAGATGCAATAATATATACACACACAGTTATAGAACTTCTAGAAAATTTTAAAAGTCACTTGATTTCCCTCAAGAGTTTGTGAATATGGTCAGGTATCCAGTTGTTTTATATTATAGTTTATTTCAAAGCTAAAATAATTTATTTTTAAGAAACTCATACATTGTATTTAACTGCTACTAATCTTGTTGTAGCATCACTACGTAGATAATATATAAAAAATACCCTTCACAATGCTCATAAATTTTCCAAGAAAGCTCATTTAAAAAATCCAATCCACTTCATCTTATATTATTTTCCCAATTTTATTTAGACCTGAAGATTTTGCACTGCAGCAGATGCCCATATAAAGCAAAACAAACAAAATAAAATCATTCTTTCTTTCCTGGGGAAAAGGAAAGAATCTTCACCTCTTTGTAGCCCTCCTCTGGGCACTCCAGCAGCCTTATGTCCCTATATTGTGGCACCCCATGATGCCAGTGCTCTAGGTGAGTCTGCACCAGGCAGAACAGGGCAGGACAATCCCTTCTCTTGACCAGTCAGCAGTGCTGAGCCATGGCACACTAACTCAGATCCAACTTGCTGTCAACCAGAACCCCCAGATCCCTCCCCTGCAGGGCTGCTTTCCAGCCCCTCATTCCCCTGTCTGTACATAAATCGAGGATCGCCTCATCCCAGGTGCAGAATCCAGCACTTACTCTTGTTAAGCAACAGGCAGTTGGCGACTGCCAGCCCTATAACCTGCCAAGATCTTTCTGTACCAAAGCCTCTGCACCTATGAGTGAGTCAACAGCTCCTCCTAATTTAGCACCATCTGCAAGCTTACTTAGTGTGCACTTGAGTTCTGCATCCAGATCACTTATAAAAACAAAACCAGCCCTAAAATGGTGCTTTACAGAACCCCGCTAGTGAATGGCCACCAACCTGATGTAATCCCATTTAATTCAGCCATTTGAGCCCGACCCAATTGTTCACTCATTGCATTACGTTACCTACTGTTCCTGTCTAGCCATATGCTAGGCAATTTGTCCAGTAAGATACTGTGAGAAACAGCATCAAAATCTTTGATGAAATCCAAATAACGACATCAACTGGCTTTTCTTGGTCAGCTAGGTTATTGGCTATGATCAATAACTGTTGTCTTTTAAGTGTTTTCTCCTAAGGTGGCAGGAGAGTCTCTGCTCTGGTGCCTGAAGCACCTCCTCATTGACCTTGGTGCTTGCAGGACTGTTTTTCCCACATGTTTCTTACTCCTCTCACAGCTGCTGCAGAGCATTTTCTAGCCTTTCTTAAAAAATGAGTGCACCACCTGCTGCACCAATGGGTTCAGCTGTGATAGCGTTCAATAGTGAGACTGTGCTGGAGCTGGCTGAGACTGGCACAGGGCAGCTCTGTTCACAAAAAGCACCCATCAGTCCCTCTGCTACCAAAACCTTGCTACATAAACCCAATACAGAAAGTAAAACCCTAAGCACCATCAAAGAGACTGCAACCTGTAAAACCACTTCTGCTAAATCTGCCTGGGGTCAGCTTGAGCCTATAGCCTCTGCACCCTCTTAACCACAATTGCTTTCATAACCCTACACAGAAGTACATTTAATTACACTATTGTTTCTCAATGCACAATGCACAAGCATGGCCAATATGAGTATATCTTAAAGCTTAGAATCAATAAGCAACGTAAATACACTGTCTTCAAACAGGAAAATATAAACATCTTTTTTTACAGTTGAGGTACTTGATATCATAAGAGAAGTTTGGCAGTTTCCTTATTTCACAAGAAGTCATTTGGGCACAGTCAGTCAGGAAAACACTGGGGAGAGGGCAGTAGGTTGGTCTGCTTTCAAACACCACAGCCCTCAAATACTCTTTGTATAACTAACAAAAACCAACATTCTCCAATCACCTCTCTGGGACTCTTCATGGCGGTAAAGATTAAACTCAGATGAGCATCCTGTTATAAGATACAACATGAAAAGGCAGGCAGAAGGTAATTCTACATAACGACATTGAATTTCACCAAAGTTTAACACTGAAGTAATGCTTCAATTTGAGACCTGAATTTTTATTCAAGTCAAAACACTTAAGATTCTCTTTTGATTTGATGATCTGGCCTAAGGCTACTCAGAAAGGGTAGAAAAACAACAAACCATGGTTACACATCCGTTATTTGACTTAATAACACTTAGTTTCCACTAACTTAATAATTACGTTAGAGTTAAAAATGCATTTATCGGATTTCTGTTCTCTGCTTTCAGCATTTAAATCAATGCAACAACTATTATTTACACTAAGCTTGCTTCATCATTTTTTTGCCAGCTTTACGTATGCTATATGAAATTAGGCTTAGTTTCCCACAAAAAAAGAAAAGTCTAGACAGTACCAGAGACATTTTACGTACATTGTTGCATATAATTCTGGGGAATTAAATCTTTGCTGCTGCCAGCTCTGCTATCAGCACAGTAACATGTTCTTCAAGAAAGATTTGATGTGCATAGATATGCTTTACTGAAAAACTTAGTCTAAATTACTGTTAATTTTCTTTGGGATTATTTCCTTCAGAAACTGAGCATATGCAAATCCTTAGAAAACTTGTGATCCACACAGCAAATCAGTCAAAATATCTGTGAAGAAAATAAACACAATCTAAAATTCATCAAGACTATTTCTTACGTCACCCATGTTTTGCACACATCTGTCTTTAAACAAGTCGTATAAGACTTAAGCAGACTAACGAGCAAACACAAATGGGCTTAGCAATTTATTCTGCCTTTGGTTTTCTTCATAACTATTATTTCTTTTTATCTGTGTGCACCATGATTTCTGTTTGAAGGCACATTTCTCTGTAGTGGAGCTGCGTGCCCTGCCTGTTCATGCATAACCAGTGCCATAATGCACAGGTGAAACACGTCTGCCCCCAGGAATGAGAAGGCAACTCCTGTAAAGGGGTTGTGCAAGGAGAGCAACACAACCTATCCTTTCAACAGGCACTCATACATTCCAGCAGCATGCACAGCAGCATGTTGTGCAGAGAAACAGTGCACATGGTGTTTCAGAGGTGCTTTTCAGAAGAAAGAGTCAACTGATAACCTTGGGATAGTGTGCAGCTGGGGTGAATTGCACCAACACTTCTCCTTGGCCACAAATGCACGAACTCTGATACAGAAAAATCCCGAGTGCAGTGTTACTGATGAAATACCTTGAAGGGACAGTGTTTAACAATAAGAAAAGGGCTCTCTGCCACACAGAATAGTATCAGTTCCCGGAACACAAACTATATTACACAAACAACTGTCACCAAAGCTGTATGTTTCCTAAGGTTCTTACCCAGAGTAATTCTGTAGTCAGCAATGCAATCTTCACTTGCCACAAGCATTTCATACATTTTTATGGCGCAGCAGCATCTGTAAACACAGACCAGGCCACGGTTCTGTCCTTCAGGACATGCTGAAGAAATACGTGGCACAGTTCAATTCCTTGATGTAACTGGTAAGCAAAGTATAAGTTGCTTTTGTTTTGTTTTTAAAAGAAGAGAAGCAGAAAACTTATAAGCACTACAAGCGCCTTCTAAAAAGTGCCAAAAGGCAGCAGCCGCCCTGCTCCACAGCACAGCACAGCAGGCAAGCCGAATGCACAGCAGCCTCTGTTACGTTCTGCCACCCACCAGCTCCGGTGTCACACCGCCTGCCAGCAGCTGGCCTCACAGGACAGCCTCTCTCCAGTACCCATGCGCACACAGCTCCGACTCTGGCAGCTCGTTCAGAACAACACTATTGGCAATCATTAAAAAAAACCAACTATATGTCACGGTAACCTAAATCATCAGAAGTTCTTGCGGAACAATCCAGTAAGCAGGCATTTCCTGGGGTTGGTGTTCACAACATACCTTTGCTTTTTAATAAAGTTGTTTAAAATCTACCTTTTTTTTTTTTTTTTATCTGGATGTTAAACAGTGTTCTGATGATTTCTGAGAATGTTTCTTACAGAACTCGAAAAATGCTTTTAAAAGAATAGTAACAACATTAAGCCTTAAGAATGATTCCAGCCACATCATTTTTTCTCACTATTTAGCTTTACTTTTTATTTAACTCCCGTCACTCCAAAATCACAGTCTGGTTAAAACCTTGTCTATTTTATCCTTCCCCAACACCTTAATGCTCCCCTAACGAGGAAGCAGGCCTGCAAGGAGCAAACATTGATTAAACTCTGGAGGAAAACCCAGCTGACACTAACGACCAGCTACTCCCCCAGACCAGCATAAATCTGACAAGGGCACACAGTTACACCTGTTGGGTGTTGCTCTGCTAAGGAACTTTCCAGCACTTTTTGTTTTCTTCACATGAATCCCACAGCAGATTGCACTAAAACATTAGCTATTGAAGTAAGCACTTCCACTACCCTGGAAATCAAAAATTTCCTACCAACTAAAAAAAAAAAATTAAAAAATAAAAATCACTCAATAAAATCTTACCTGCTTCCCAGAAGAACATGCACACACAGATGATGAAGTCATGGCTAAAAAATGCCACATTTGAAGTGAAACATGCAAGTCTAGCTGAATTTGGAATATTAGGGCTCTCCATAAAAAATCAAGAGCAAAAGCACTTCAGAACATGGGGAAAAGCAAAAGAGCTGCTGAAGTACTGTACCCTGTACTACTGCTTATGATTTATTAGTATTTGACTTAAATAAAGGAACGATTCACAAAACAAAACACGTATAAGTTAAGGATCAATGCTTCATCTAAAAAGGAGAAGCAGAATCTGGTCAGGACCTGCCTGTGCACTCACAGCATTAAGTACTTGCCCCCTGGCTCCACCAAGAATTTCCACTCGTTGTCCCCTAGACAGGGCTGTACCCAACAAGCTGGTGACCAACAAACCCCTGATGTTGCTCCTCTGGATGCATTCTTTGAGGATCAGTCAGGGGAAATCTTGTTCTGCTCCTGAGTATGTTGTAAGAATACCGAGTGTCTTCATTTCCCAAGTGTCAGTTTTAGAAAGTCTAAGGACGTAGATTATTCTAGCACTGATTGAAGTAATTCACCCCAGCGATTACTGCAGAAAAATCAGAAGCAGAAACGTGATGATAACACAATGGGTGAAAGAAATTCAAGCAGAAGCAGCAGCAGTCCAGAACACGCAACTGTATTCCAACCTTGTAAGCAGTCTTCTTTCGGAATTTCTTTAAGATCAAAAAAATAACACTACAACTCCTTCCTTCTGTGTATTCTTCTAAGAACTCTTTCAGTATCAGCACTACCACTGCTTTTCTACAGCTGAGCACTGTATGGGATGGGCAGAGATAGAGGCTAATTCTGGTAGTTCTCCATGACAATAAATGATGAATTAAAAGTACATGGTGACTATACATTAAAACAATATTTATAGCTTGTTTTTACAGTTTTAGAACTACAACAATGCTCTGAATTTGAGTTAAATTTAAATTTTAGTCAACGCTGTAGCTTCCCTTTTCTTCTTGCCAGTTTGGTTTGGGCTGTTGTTAAAAGCATTCTAAACTGCTCCTAAAAATGCCACGATGACAACTGAGCACCACAGCAGCTGTAAAGTGCTGTTATAACTTCATAGTATTGGTGTCTGATTTTTATTTAAGCACCAGAAAACAATCTCTGGATCATATCCAAGGGATTTTTTTTTCCCCCCAATTGCAGTGATGTTTCTAAGATAAGAACAGCATCTAAGTATTAAGTGCAGGCCCTGAAGTCATAGTTTTACACTCTAATTTGCCTTAAAATTTGTTTAAACCAGAAGAATGAGGGGAAAGAAAAAAAAAAAAGAAAAAAAGAAAAAAAGAAAAAAAGAAAAAAAGAAAGTTTCCTCATGTTTTTGCTTTGTTTATTCTGAAATGCGCTGAGCTTTATTAGGTCAGTTACTTTCAAACTGCAGGAAACTCTGAGGTGCCATCTCTTTGCTCTTGCCCTCACCTGACCAGTTCTGCATGTCACTGCTGAACAAACTTCTGTAACAAACAAAAGTAGTGGCTTGACTACAGGATGTTATTCCTAAGTAGCTGTAAGTAGTACTGTGACACTGTTTCGCTGTTTATAAGCAGAACTATAACCTACAGCACAAAGTAGTAGCAAAGCTAAGGAAATGCAGACAACTCTGGGGCAAGACTACACTTCACAAAATGTAGCATTTCGCAGTCCAGAAACTTGAAGCACTTTCCAATCTTACAGAAGATAAACACAGAAAAACTCAAGAGTGCTGGCAAGCAACAGAGCATCAGTTCATGCTATGACCGTGACTCCCTGCACTGCCAGAAATGGGGAGCCCTGCACATCGTATAGCTCATTGAGCAGACAAGCAGCACACGTTTGTCCAAAGCACAGAGGAATTTCCTGGAGCAATGCAGTCTGTAACCAAGGGCCGCACCACAAAGGACGCTGCTATTTTGACAGCAGTCACAGTACCCAGCTGCCCCACCTAAAAACAGGGCAAGGTTGAACGGCCACACAGCCACAGGGCAGGGAGGGCTGCTCTGCCGCTCCCCACGGCATGACAGAAATAGCAGCAACCAACCTACCCTCCGCAACCAACTTAATTTCTACTTTACTGTTATAGATGCCTCAGGAAGGCGGCAGCAGATGACAAAGCGACCGGGCCTGCGGACAAACCCTGCTAGAAGCAGCGCAGTAAGCCACAGAGCGGCCGGGCTCAGCCCAGCAGCACAGCGCTGCCCGTGGGCGGGATCCAACGGGCAGAACGAGGGCACAAGATGTAACGATTTTTGAAACAGAAGGCTAACGCGTGAAACGCTCTGAGGTGAACGTGTAACACTCAAATTGCCAGTAAGGTATTTCTTGTTTGATCAGCAAAAACGTTTAATAAAGACTTCGCAGCATAAGCACGCTCACACAAAGATAGCCTCAGCTTCGCTCGTTTCTATCTGTATCACAAGTTTTATTGCCAGCTCTCGGATACTGAGAAAACGAGCGAAAGCCACGCGTAACACGGAGCGCTGGGAAGAGGCAGCCCGGCCAGCACGCGCCCTCGCTCGGGGCAGGATGGAACGCAGCACGCGGAGCTGCACGACGCCCCGCCGGGACATCCCGCGGTCACCGCACCGCTGTGGGGCCCGGGCCGTGGCCGCCACCGCCGCCTCCAGCGGTCACCGCCCGGCCCCGGCCCGCGCAGCCCCGAACGCCGGCAGCCCCCCCGGCCCCGTCCCTCACGCCCGGCCCGTTCAGGGCCCCTCCCCGCCCGACCCCCGGCGACACGAGGGGACCACGTACGCTTCAGGGGGCTCTCGGGGAAGGGATCTCCCGCCGGGCCCCGGCCGAGCGCCCGCCCCCAAACCGCCCACCCGAGGACAGCGGAGCCCCGCGAGCCCCCGTCACTCACCCTATTCGGAGGGAGAAGGGCCGTCCAGGCGAGCGGCTGCCGGCGGAGGGAAGCGCGGTGTCCGTCCCGGCCGGAGGCCGCCCACGGCGCACGGAGGCTGCGGCGGCGCCTTCCGCTCGGCGGCAGCCAGGTGCGCGCCGCCCCGCGCCTGCGCGCCGCCCCGCCCTCAGCCTCACCTGGCGGCCAGGTGCGCGAGGCGGCGGCGGGAAGCGCACGGATCTTCTCTTCAGCCGCTTCCGCACGCCGCGCCCGGAGGAGCGTTACGTCCGCGCATAGCGGGGCAGCCGCTGCGCGCGGTAACGGGCAGATCGCGGTGGAAGCGCGGCAGAGCGGCGCTGCGAGCTTTCGCCAATCCCGGCCGTGCTGCACCGCGCGCGGCCGAGTGCTGCCCGCGCACGTTGCTGGGAGACGGCACAAAACGCTGGAGCTGAGATCAGAACTTGAGAGAAGGGACGGCCCGCTGCGCGCAGGGACGGACGGAGCGGCGCTTCTCGCTGAAAGGACGCGGGTTGTGAGGAACAGGAAGGGCTGTACAAGTTAAAGTCTGCTTCCAAGTTGCCCAGGTGCAGCAACTTGGGCCCGCAGCGTTTCGGCTAAGCTCGCGGCGGGCACAGCTGTGGCACCGGCTCCAGCGACCACCCGCCGAGAGCAGCTGGGCACGAGGGAACGGTTCTGGCCGGGAACGCCTTCTCCCTCCCATTTTGGCCCGAGCTCCCCCCAGGTTACGTGTTAGAAATGGTGGAGCACGTTAAGTCCTTCCTTCTACCTCTGAAAACTGAGGCTGGAGCTGCAGCAGGTACCCCATCTCTGGCACACAGCAGCCACCTCCGCTTGGTGCAGCCGCAAGGCTCAACCCTTCCAAAGTTCGAGTGATAGTAAAGGTTTTTAAATCTGTTACTTTCCCAAGTAAAGACTGCAAGAAGAGGCATGCTTACTATTTTCAAGAACAGTACTTCAAATCCACATCCAGATCAGTCACTCTGCTCCTCTTCTGGCAAATGCCACCTCACATAGGCACCAAAACAGGAGTTTTAGCAGAGGAAGGAGAAAAAAAAAAAAACAACAAAAAAAAAACACCTTATTAAAATAAGTAAAAAAAAGTCGATTTCTTCGCAAATTAATCAAGAGGTAAAAGCACAGCAAAATCAGCCACAGCTGTAAAGAGCCACAGCTGACACAGCAGTGATCTGACTGCAAGAAGTGGCACAGCCACAAGCAGACAAGTACTTCTTGATGGATTTTATTTTCCAATTTTTTTCCTGCTTATTGCATAGGGAACACACCAACTGGTGAGTTGTTCATCACACACTTGCTAAGAACCAGCAGCCTACCCAAAGTGTTCCAAGACAATGCTTACAGAACAATTTCAACTTTCAACAAGTTCTTTGATAAATATAAGCGCTGTTTAAACTGCGGTGTTTGCAAAGCTGCTCACTCCTCCTCTAATGACTATTAAGATAAAGGCTGAGGTTGTTAAACTGGAGTTTCCTGATTTATGAGCCTTTCTAAAAATTGCTTCAGATGCATTTAAGAATTGATGCAAGATAGTCAAACCTAGCTCAGAAAGGGAACTGTAAATTATTTCTATTTTTCCTATAAGAATCTAATTTGTTTCATCGAATTATATTATTTTACTCAATTATATTTACTAGACCATCTTTCTAATATTGGTAAAAATCTGAAAACAAAAAGAAAAAAAAAGTAGGAAAGAGTATCATCCCACTCCCAAAGAAGTTTACCTATCCCTCTAGAAGATACTCCACACATTCTGTACCTGCGGGGTCAGGACAGTAGAGGAAGTGACACCTATGGCTCACGTTGCTATAGCTACAGGATACCCAGATTCCCAGCTTCAGTGAATGAATCAATAGAAACCACAGCTTTGCTCTCCTCTTTTATTCAACAAAGGCAAACTGGAAGATGGGTTGCCAAGCAACATCATGCTAAAGACTGCAGCTCTTTGAAACGAGCATTACTGATTGCCTTCCATCCTCCCTCTCATCCTCCAGGATTCTCTTCCATTCAAAGCCATTTATTAAGGGACTGAGAAAAAACTACCAGGACATGAATTTTAAAATAACTGTAGAAGCAGAAGGAAAGCTGGAATTAATGCTTAAAGTAAAAGAGAAATGAAACAATATAATTCCTTCTGCACTGAAAAAAGAAAAAAATAGTAAGGACAGAAAAACTTAGACTGACTTATACAAACCAAAAGGGGATGGAAAGACCATTTCCTTCTAAGAATATTTTATTAAAGCAAAATTTCCTCTGAAGAATTGCTTATAGCCACTGTTTCTTTAATTGAAATCTAATGACGTTCCTCAACTGCACACTTATTTTAAAGACTTAACTCATAAAAAAAGCACATCAGTGGCTAGATGTCTTCAAGAAGCCTCAGGATTCCAGAAATCTTTTCTTTCATGCTAAAATCAACAAAAATCTCCACTATAAATTAGCAAGGAAAAGCTTCAAGTCTAACACCAATTTCTATCAACTAATTTCTGTACCATATCATCTTATGAACCATTTTATGAGATGGTAATATGCATCTTATGCTCATAATAAAATAAAGTAGGTGTAGATATGAATAAGTTTTACCTATTTTGAAAATGACTTGCATGTACCAGCATAAAAGCATTTATTCTTATTCTAAACGAGAGCTAAGTTATTCCAGTGCTAGGGAGCAAGCAGAAAAACATCAATCTCATACAGAAAAGGCTGTGGATAAAGAAATGCTCTCTTATTAGAAACTGCCTTGAAAAGCCCTATGTACTTGATCTTTACCAGTGGGGAAAAAAAAAAAAAATCCAGCAGCTTAAGGATTCATAATCTGATCCCCAAAGACCAGCTCCCTTGTAACTCCTCCCTGCCTCTGCATTCTTCAAATCCTTCCAAGTCCCTCATCCTACTCCCATACTATCAGTTTCCCCCAGCCACTTAAGTCTTTTTATTCCTCTATTTTGCTCAACATAAAAAGGATAAGTCTACACTGTAAGTTTCAAGGTTATGTGTGGAAGAAGCAGCCACTTACTCAAGTCTTTTGTCAACTCTCTTTCATACCAAAATTGCAGAAGTACTATACACCTGTTACCTGTTAGTTTCCATTAATTTTATTTTGGCTGACCAAAAGCTCAGCACTTCCTTGAATGCAGGATCTAGAAACCCCCAGTAGGTAGCATCGCTGCATTCAGGATACATATCGATCTGTTTAGGAAACAAGGCTGTAAGTTACCCAAGACATTGCACCCAGTTACAGAAAGGAAGATTACACACAATTTCAAACAGTATTTCATGTACCTTTTATGCTGAGTTGTCAATGTTAAGTTGTTCTTTCATTCACAGCATGCCACCAATCCCTTACAGATCCACAACCATGATACATGCAAGACGCAAGACTAAACACTCCAAATTAAACATGACAAATATTCATCTCCATGAAAGCCTGTAATACACCATGAGTAGAAAAAATATCATGTAAAAATCTGTACAACTGTTAAATATTTAACGGATATTTATATAAGAATCTTAACTTTACACATTAGTATTTCATTAAAAATGAAAGTTTCATCAAGAATAATGCATATGACTTCTTTAATCTTTGAAAAATAGTGTATTTGCAGCATATGTAAAAATAAAAACAAATGAAATCATGAATAGGCAGATTTCTTAAATCAAGATCTAGCATCTTAACAATAAACAAAGACAATGCCTGCGCTCGTTTGGACAGGCTGTTGAGCACTATTTCAAATGAACAAAAATAATACTGCATTATATTCCCTAAAACATACTGACAGTGCTGGGACACAGAATAGAAGAGTGCACTACCTCCTACATAGCATTTATCTGGAAAGAGACTGCTGTATGCATTTGTATTTAGAATTATTTTATTACTTTTCTTAAAAATACACAGTTGTACAGAATACTTGCTATGTACATTGTGGACTACATGTGTAACTTTGAAAAATAGATTGAAAATGTACCTCCAGTAAGTCAGTCACTAGAATCCAAGTTGTGTGTTTATCTGAAATGCACTTGGGCAGTATTCTATAGAGATGCTCCTGGTCTTTATCTTTGTTATTTTTTATTTCTGGATATTTTTTGTACCATACATGCAAGCAGTATTTTCTGCAGAATAGCTACAATTCCTTCCAGGGCTGCAGACTTTTCCTGAAAATAATCCAGACCTCTAATTCAATGCAAATCAATCATATTCACCATACATTCGTGCTGACATTGTCACTGCAATAGTTTCTGAAGGCACCTTATACTAATAAGTCAATCAGTTTAAAAAAAAAAAAGTTATGTTCTTAATGATGCACGGGCCTTGTCAAGTATTTCCTTCCTGATCTTTGGATAGTTTGGATGTGCTTCAAGGACCTGTCAAAAGACAAAAAAAAAAACAACCCTCCACTGTAGAAAGTTCTGCATCTAAAAGGAAAGAATACTTGGGTGGTTATTGCCTCATTGATGAGCTTACACATTCTAGAATTTTGAATACTGTGATAAGTTCTTTGTAAGAATGCAGAAATATCTGTAACGAAAGACTACAGAGTTGGTCAAGATCAATTTTAGACGTTGCTTTCCCTTCCCACCACCACGTAACTGGCAAAAGTGCAAGGGTCAAAGGGCATGCAATTCCCTCCTCTTCCATTCAAGTTAACCTTTCCAGTACTCTTAAATTTCCCCTCAAAATCAGCAAATTTAATTATTTATTCTATCATTATGTCCACTCTGGCTCTAGAATTGTAGCTCTATAATTCGACATCTAGATATATTTGCACCACACAGGCAGAAGTATTTTCTAACAGTTCTTCCAATACAAGCATTTTAGTATTGTCTTCAGCTACAGCTCCATATGAATTTACCAAGCAGCAACCACAGAAAGAGAAGGCACTGCCACTTGAACATGTTTTCACATATGCCAGCCAGCTACTTCATCTCTTATTTACCAGATGGACAGAAAGCTCAGGATAAAGCAAATTAAGTATCCTGTACACAGTCAAACATAATATCAGAAAAATAACTGATATAACAAAAGAAGGATCATTACGTAAAACAAAAGTTATTATAGCAGAGAGAGCACTAAGTACAAATTGTACCTTATGACAAATAGTAATTGCATCAACATATCTCTTTCCTTTCAGGTAATTGAAAGCCAACTTGTATCCTGTAAGTAAAAAGAGGGGGGAAAGGAAGGTGTTAGCTTCAATATCTGTATTAAATAAGTAAAATATCACATTTAAGTTCAATTTGGTCACCATGTGTTTCTATGGCTAATATATTTGTTTTCTGGTTCTCCCTTACCTAAGCCTGTAAAAATTACTATTTAAGTAATTACACTTTAAGTAGTATGTGAATGTCTTTACACACTGATAGACAGCTGCATTGGAATCAAAAGGAGACATTCTAGAGAGCAAGTTTTCCTCCAGGGAACACATAATGGCTGTCCTCTTTCAATGAATGTAGCACCCTACAGAGCTTCTCATCATCAGAGTTTCTGATCTACAATACATCATTCTTTTACAAAGGAAATAAATGATTACATTATTAAAGGACAAAAAAAAGTCACAGATGTAGAAACGAACCCAGGAATTAAAATGCTTTTCTGTTTCACAGTGACCAGACCACTAATAAAAATCTGTCATGAGGAATAGTTAGGCCCTGCAGAACACATCAAGACTGAGGTTTTGAAAGGTAAGAAGTATAGTTCAAATATATCAGCCTGGACAGAGAAGTCCCAGTCCAGGGTATACTGAGGTGCCCCTGCCTATGGCAGGGGGACTGAAACTGGATGGTCTTTAAGGTCCTTCCCAACCCAAACCACTCTGTGATTCTATAATCAATAAAACACTGGTCCACAGGTCACATGGAATAAAATCACAAACCAAATCATTGCAGCCTTAAGTGTTACAGTTAGAGAAACAAAACATGGGGAGTTCATAACCGTAACAGCTACAGAATTTTCTAATAAATAAATAAATAAAACAACCACCAAACCCACAAAAAACAACATGGGTTTTCCAGATGACACCACAGGCCTTCTCTCCCTAAAGCCAGGGAAAAAAGAGAGCACAGATTACAAGCAGCATGCATTTCTGAGGGGCCACTAGATAGTCCAAAACTGGGAATAAAATTTATGTAAATCACCAGCCTCAGGACCTAGAGACAAGACTAAGTGTTGAGTAAGAAACCACATTTTAACCTAAATTTTATAAAGGGTTTCCTACTTTAAATAGTCCACAAACGTAACAGCCCACCTTGGGCTTCAATTAACCATCCAAACTGCAAATTGAATACTATCAAGTTTTCAGTTAGCCATTAATTTTAAAGCAAATATTTACAGCCCTTTAAACAATTAAAAAGAAAATCTTCAAATTTGTCTGATTATCAAAACAGAGTAATGAAATGTTAAGTGATCTGCCAACACTAGATACAGAAGAGGTATGAACAGTTCTCTACTACAGCCAGTAGAGGCTGTATTACTATAGAAATATTATTGAACACCATATTTCAAGACAGCATATTAAAGCAAACCAAAAGAGCTGTAGATCTAACCTTGCACTAAAAAGAGTAAGCTGAAATTTCTTAGTTAACATAGAACAGCTATGTTCTGTCATGGGAGCTTTCCAAATGACTTAAGTAGATCCTTAGACAGCTGTGGCTCTAACGTAAAGAAAAACCAGCAATATTCTCACTATGGAAAGAGAAATATAGTCTTTCCAGTAAAGGGTAGAGTTATTCATTCCTATTGTAGTGCATCGTATATATACACATTATACAAACATGCCTATGGTTGGATTTGATTGGTTTCCATATCTCCAAGCCATCTCATAATTTATTGCTGCATCCTTGTACGCTTGTTCCTTTTCCATTATGTATCCCATGTACTCATAAGCCTTGCAACAGGACTGCAAAATATAATTCATACAAGACTTTATTTAGGTATCAACATTAATTGCTTAAATACTTCAAATCTCTACAACTAGAAAGCTTAAGTGATATTTGTACTAGTTTTGATGACAAGATAGTCTTAATTTAAAATCATTTACAAAGAGTCTTGCAATGACTTCATAAGTCATCCCGAGTCAAATATAGAGTTCATCACAGAGGACACTACAATTACTCCAAAAATGTTCGGCGCCTCCAGAAGCCCTGCAGATACTTCTGAAATAATAATCCTATGGAAAGCATTTCAAGTCCAGCCAGGAACTGCTGTATCTTCCACAGATAGTCTCACTTTTTCTTCACTAAATATTTCCATAGCCTTAATTTTGAAAAATTTTATACATTACAGCTTTCCATTTAAAACAAAAGGCATTCAAAAATATCCTGAAGAGAACACCAAACATTAAATATTTCATTTTCTGTAATTCCAAGTGGGAACTTAAAAGGAACCAAGAAACAAGTCCCAGAAGTACTAGATGAAAATAACAGTTGTAATTATTATCACACAAACATACGCATCAATCTAACTGCAGTAAAAATTAGTAGAAAAGATTTAATAATTTATACAAGAATTTAGTAAACGAAGCAGAAAAAATTGTGAAAATAAACACAAGTCCAAACTACCACATGGCTTTACTGCAAACAGCTCATTGTATCATGTTGACAACAGTTAAAATACTTCAGTAGAAAAATTTAAACTTTTATGAATATATGCACCCTGTTTACAAAGGCAGAGCAAGAATTAAGAGGTTTTAAACCACAGCACATGGGACAAACAGCAGAGGAATGCTCCTGGGACCAGAATAAAAATATACTTTCTCTCATTTGTGATTTAAAAAAAAAAAAAAAAAAAAAAAAAAGAAATTGGTAAGAAACTCCAATTTAACAAAAAGTGCTGAAAATCTCATTATTATTAGATTATTAACCAAACCTAATGCTTTCAGATTGAAAGAAAACCTTATTACAAGACACTAGACTTCTGAAGTGTTCACTCAATGTGTTTACTTACACTGTACATACATATCCACAACAGTAAGTACTGATTGCTAAAAACAACCCTAAGAATAATAAATCAATAAGGAATAAATAATAAATCTCAATAATGTGTTTTCTCAATCAAATGAAATATAACAACTTGCAGGATACATGGAAAAATGTAAAACAGCACCTATTTGTATGGTACATCCTCTGCTTGCCTTCTTTACATACAGATTAGAGAAAAGTCAGATTTACTCTGCTGTTTTGGTAAGGAGCTTCAGATTTCTAAATTGCTAACTTTTCTTCAAAAGGCATTTCAAGCCTTTTAAAAGAAAAGAAGCAATTTGGTAGGCTAGCATAGTCTAAGTTCGTTGACCTGCTGGGGAATTTCTACAACAACGTGTAACTTGTGGCACAGCCATGCTCAGACCACCTATTTAAAGATGTGTCATATTTAGAGAAATGAGTCATATTTACTCTGACATGGTATGAATTATGCCACTTCCACTGGCTGTCCAGACAAGTGAGTAAATGTCCTTCATGGTAGAATTTTTTCTTAACTAAATTATAGCTCATTTTCTACAGAAATAAAATAGGATGTATTCAGTTTCAAGATCCGTATCTGCAGATGTACACAATACAAGTACACTAAGACCTGCTGTACTACCTATTCCTTAATTTCAAACAAAGAAATAAGAAGAGTATAAGTTTGAAAAAGGGAAGCTCTCAGGCAGGTTTCAGAAATGAGACTGAATTATATACCGTACCTCCTTGTATTCATGAATCGAGGAAAAGAAACACAATCAAGCTTCTTCCTAAACCAAATCTGCAGAGTATAAGCAGTATCCTAATCTTGTATAACATATACTGTATTACAAGATGTGTTCCAGATGAAAGAGAGTGAAATGTAGAGACAGAACAATTTGATTAGCAAAAAAGGACAGAACAAGAAAAAAAAACACCATCAGAGCTAAGATCTGTGCCCGTGCCATGCCTGTTCCATGCTTCAGATGAGAAATAAACACTTACATGAATTAAAATAAAAAGGTTATTTATAATATGTAATCACTTACCTTGTTATGCCGAAGGCATCGTTTTAATAATTCACCTGCTGTATCATATTTTGAAGACTGAATATATATGTCTGCAAGCAGAAGCCAACTCTTTTCAAACTCCTCTGCATCAATGGGATTCCAGTTCATTTTTGAAATCCGTTTTAAATGATTTCTAGCTCGTGGAGTCTGTTTCAAGATCATGTAGGCTGTAGCCATTCCCAGAAGTGCTGGTATGTGATCTTTCTGCAGAAAAAAGCATAGTAACTACTTGGTGATTTTCAATTTTTCACTTTAAAGAAACAATTTTTATTTTTTTTTAAGTAATAAGGCATCAGGAAGTTCAATTAAAAGCTAAATTGCAGGAACTAAAGACACAACATCCAATCTTATAAATGTGCTTTTCATCTAGTACAACAATTATTCTTACAATAGCAACCATAAGGTTAAATATTTAAGAGACTGAATACAGGTCTGAGCTCAAGACAACTGCACCCATGCTCAGGAAGTATCCACAGATATTTCTGCTCTACCTAGTGAACTAACTTTATTTGTGAGTTCCTGCGCTTTTATCTTACTGAATCTCTCCCTCAACCTGCCACAGTGGGTCAGTAAGTGGCTGTGTGGTGCTTAGCTGCCTTCCAGGGTTAAAAAACAACTGAAACTTAAACAAACCCAAGAACTCAAACCAAAAGCCAATACACACTTCAATAGCAGACAACATCAGCATACAGTTGAGGTCTAAGTTTTCAACTCAATGCAAGATTTCTTAAACATGCTATTTCAGTGCAAGCTTCTTTGCACATTTCACATAAAATACTCTAATTAGTTTACATAATACCTAATATGACCTACGAGACTAATTACACAGTCCTAGTAAATGTAAGGGAGAAGACTGTGGAAATGAGACAAGTTACTAACCTCAGCCACTACTATTTCAGTGAAAGTGTTCAGTGCTCGTTCGACATTTGATTTCTGCTTGGTTGCCATGAGACAATAATTTTCCATGATTCGCAGCTGAATGTGACCCTGAATGGTCTGAGGCTTGAGTTCCTTCAGAAGATTTTCTGCTGTTCTTACAGCCAACTGCACAGACTCCTGCTTCTCTGTCGAATTACTGTTACCATAAGCCATTTGTAAAAAAAAAACAAAAAAAACAAAAAAAAAAAACACACTTTGAACATTTACCTTTATATATAAAATTACGTTTTTATACATCAAATAAATTACAAGTGTGTACAGGGTCCATAATAATGTGATAAAGGCACGCATCTGTTACACAGGCATTCTACATTCTCTCCTGTAACAATGGCAGGTCTAATCTGTCTATAACCTATCTTTTAACCAAAACTTCAAGTGCTAGGATTCCAGATAAAATCTCCTACACTTTCTGCTTAACAATGATTTATTTTTCGGTTCAGAATTGTTTCTCATCTTGTAGGCAGAATACTCAAAGCATTAGGTGAGCCCAAAATTCTAGCAATTTACACGATCAAGAAACATCATTAAGGGGTAGAGGAGTGTGATAACAGAATAACCCAAGCAATATTTACTTCATTTGCTTACCCTATGTCAGCATCCAGATTTTCAAAGACTTCACCACCTATAGTTTCATTATCTGGGTTCAAACAAATTTCAATCATGTTGTAGACTGCATTCTGTCCCCAGTCATTGTCCTTTCGAGCTTTATTAAAATGGCGGAGTGCATCATTTGGTTCACCTGTATACCTACACAGATAATTACACTACTCAGAGTTGGGCAAGTATAATTGGCTGCCCCAAGTTGTACCTAAAACCCAAGCATTTAAAAAACAGCTCACATATTTACACACACCAGTAACACAAGTTCTGAGAAGCAAATGTGGTACTGCAAGGAACAGGCTTTTGCAGATTAAAAAAAAAAAATCTGGGAAATTCTAAAATTTCAAAGCTTTACATCATTGAACCAGAAAGAATATCCTTCGTTACTAAACAAAATATGAAAGCCACATGTGAGATAAAACAGCTTTGCTCTGAAGAGTTCGTTGCAAAGTATTACAGAAGAGACAAAGAAACCCTTCCTTAAATCCCATTAACTAAATAAAGCGAAGTACTGCTAGAATACTTAACACACCATAAGTAGCACCTACAAATGATAACAGGTAAGAAAATTAATTTAACCGTGCACTGCATCATATAAACTTTATTTTAACTGCAAGTACCAGAGATACAGCCCCTTGCAGTAGTGAAAGCCTGGTTCAAGCTTTGCTCTGGAAGAATGTTTTTCAGCCATTAAAAGAAAACTTGGGACTTCTTCTAGTTTCCCAGCTCTTCTTAACAGATCAATTAATCGCGAGAGAGTGGCATAGTTATCTGAATAAATAAATAAACAGGACATCATCATTTTAGTCACTTGCACTGTGAACAGATTTAGAGATGAAGACCCTGCATTGTTTTTCACACACAAAAATG
Source organism: Centrocercus urophasianus (assembly GCF_019232065.1). Taxonomy (NCBI): domain Eukaryota; kingdom Metazoa; phylum Chordata; class Aves; order Galliformes; family Phasianidae; genus Centrocercus; species Centrocercus urophasianus. Next base: position 19,421,210 of record NW_024884756.1, on the reverse strand, counting down.
ATACAGTGTAATATGAGTCATGTTATAAACAATGTCAGATAAAAGACAAAATGATACCTCTGCAAAACTCCTAAATAGACTGTACAAAGGTAAGTACAATTGTGCCTCACTTTTAAGAGTTCTCAAAAACATTTGTTGTACTCTCACAGCTCATTTCACACAAAGACTCATAGAAAGCTTGACATTCATTAAAGTATTATTTAAATACATTTCTGTCTGGTCATAGCCTTTAATTATCTATAATTTTATTTGCCCAGAAATAAATTTCCAGGCTTGTGTTTGTGCATTTATATAAATACAAGAAAAAGTGCTTTACGCTTACAAATAAATAACACTGTATTTGGCTGAAGTTAAACAATGCACATTGCATTGCAGCAGTGTAAATTATTACATCTGAGATAAGTTATTTGCACATCTTTCCTAACAATAGCTTTATGTTTTTATAGATAGTGGTGGTCTTTGTTTTATTTGCATTATAACTAGCACATAACAAAGCATTTTTTAGCTATTTGTACCTCTCTCTCATTAGACATCAGTACCAAAGAGTTAAAAATACCACTACTGAACATTCACCTGGCTTGCGTTCGAGGAGCTGCTGGAAATGAAAGACTGCTTGTTCATAGTCTTGCTTCCTGAACATAAGGTCAGCCATCATCTACAGCATTGACCAATTCAGAGAAAACAAAACAAAACCTTATAAACTGTGTTTTAAAATTAACTCAAGTTCTGTAAAACTAAGGGCAGAAAACATAGGTTTAAAGTGCTGCATGAATTTGTGACAAAAAGTAAAGAGTTTTTTCCCCACTAATCTCTGGAGAATAAACACCTTATACAGACACACAGAATAACAACAAGCAGATTCACTTCTCAGTTTTTCACTTAAGATAGACAGCAAGAGAGAATAAAACATTACAACGTACCAATCAAAGACGTTCTGTTTTCACTTGAATACTTCTATTTCCCAGAAATGCATATTAAGCACATAGAAAAGCAAACTACCTCAAAGTTAAGGAAAAAGAAACACATAGCCCACATCAGCAGAGAAAGTAAATCCAGCTCTTATTTCAGTTTCTTTCCCCCAAGAGGCATTACTAAAGAGTAGATTTAACAAAATGTAATTGGAATGTTATTACCCCTGGTCTTGCACTATACTAGGATAAATTCCAGATGTTACCTGATGTAACTTATTCCAATCTTAAAATCATCTTGCTCCTTAAGTGTTAAAACAAAAATTGCTCAGTCTTTTGAGCTGTCTCGTAAGCCAATAGGCATACAAGCCACACAGAAAGAATCTGTTGCACTGACTTAAAAAGGTTAAGAAGGAATACAGTTAACAGTGATTCTATAAGGACGTAAAAACACCTTAAGTACACAGTTCTTTCCTTCTGGAAGGTGGTTTTGTTTGGTTGGTTTGTTTTGGGGGAAGAGGGTTTTTTTCCCCCTGCTTCCTACAATGCTTGCTGAAGTATTAACGTGATGGAAAAGTAAATTAACTTCTTTTCTGCTCATCTGATAACTGTTAATAGAACGTGCAATTAAGTCACATGAGCCAATCGTACAACTACCACTTTTTCTCCACATGTGGTATATTAAGCACACATTTTGTATAGAGATAAAATGAAGGTAAGGTTGCCAGAAATTTAACACTGAATCAGCATCCACCATAGACAGAAACAATATTTTGTTGCAATAGATTTGCTCACATTCCTGAAACGGTTCTAAGTGTTGTATTTTATGAATTCATCACATTGCAGACACACAAACTTCAAAAAACTTCTAATACAGAATTAGTATACCAGTACATTACCATCGTTGCTGCTTCGTTATCTTGCTCATTCCTCAGTAACAAGGAACACTGATGCTGACAGGCGTCACTATCGTCTTGTGCAAGATACAAACGTGCCAGTTCCAACATTGCCTGTGTAGTAAAATATTTAATCTTTGAATTGCATATGGTTAAGGAAGGATAGTTCAGTTCTGTATGTATTTACCTGAGATTCCATCTTCTGCTGTACAATTCTACTCTACAGACAGACCTTGCTATTGTTTTCTTTAGACTCTCAATCAAATAATTTAATTGATTTCAATTCCCCCAGCTACAAAAAAGGTAAAATTTTTCTTCTTTAATGGGTTATTGCAGAATTGAAGACAGATGCTCAGACAGTATTGCTCCAAAGAATAAATAATTTTGGCAAGAATAATTCTCTTGGAAAAAAAAAAAAAAAAAAGGTACATGCAAATAGTTACAAAGTCCCAACAAGCAAATATCTCATTAACATTCACTGATTAGCTACACAGTATAAACAAATTCTAACAGAAACTTGTTTTCTTGCATTTCCCTGCCTAACATATTAAGACTGTATGAATTCATTTACGAGAAACAACCACAGAACAAATATTAACAAACCAACATTTACATAAGCATGCATCCTTGGGGCTCAATCACTCTAATGCTGAAACAGAAAGGCAACTGAGCAAGCAATGGAACAGATACAGAGTTAGCACATATGTGAGAATTTTAATTATGAGAACTGTGATTTGAAGAAAGTTTTTGTATGTACAACAGCGGAAGACTGTGAAGCAGTACGCTAGTTAGGGAACTGCCTGCTTGTGGCACATCAGAGAAGAACATCAATGAAACCAGACATCCACCGCAGTACTGTAAGAAGGAAACAAGTTTTTAAAAGCCAGAAATTTGGTCTTAGATTGGCTAAGACATCAACGTATTCCATGTAGCAAGGAACAAACATTAAAGCAAAAAATCCGAAAGAGGCAGCGAAGGGAAAAAAGAAGCAGTACAATAATCACTGCTCAGCAATAGCAACATTTTTTTGAATAAAACCAGAATCTTACCAAGTAGGGACAGAACTATTAGAGCACAGACAGCAGAGACAGAAATTGTCTGAACTGACTGAAGTTGCTGGGATTTCTTTCCAGATGACGGGCAACAAGAAAAGCTGGAGCAGCCTCCATTATTACTGTACCATTAAAGAATGTAAATGTAATAATGTAACAGTTGAGGTACACATCCTCAACTGTTGCATGATGACAGTCCTACTTTATCTTATTCACAAAAATATTATGATTAGAAGCCAGGATAAAAGCAACCCTATCATATAGGCAACTAACAGACTACTCAGTGAACACAGATCCCCACTCAAATGAGGCTTTTACGTAAACAGACTGAAACTGGGAGGACATATACAGCTATTTTTATTTTGAGTGACAAAAAGGAGAAAGTTCAAGGCAGAAAAAAACAAATATGTACACAGAGCCTTTGTGGTTTTCATCACTGAAAACAGAAAAAACAAGAAATTTCAAATACAGTTCTACACTGTGGATAACTGGAAAAACGCATTGCTAAGTATCAAAAGAAGAGGAAAACAAATGCAAAGTTGTCAGAGGGAGAACCGACCTTTTTATCAGTTTCACAGTGAACAAGTGCTTCTTTGTAAAATTTAATTGCTTTTTCATAGTTTCGCTGAACTGTACAATGCTTTGCAATCTCAGCACAAATTTCAGCTGCTAACTGTTTCTGTGCAGGAACTGCATCTGGCTGTTCTGTCTGAGCCCGTTTAAGCACTCTGGCTTGTAATTCTCGAGCCTAGCATGGAGAAAAGGATAAGAAAGGATCAGCCAACTTTTTTTTTGAAGGAAGCAATATTATACAGTTCATTTTACAACAACATGGCTACAATTTTTACAAGTTTGTACGTGGACAGTAAAATCTTCAACTAATAAAAAGAAGAGTGTAGAAAAGCCAGACAAAAACACTAACATCTTTCCGAGTTCCTGAGTTACCTTCCGTGTTCAAAACTCATATTAAAAACACGCTGGAAAGCAGCCTAGCATTTAACACTTCAAGAAGATGGGATCCCAACCTGCTTCTCTACTGTATGTCAATCTAATACTGTAAGGTCTATACTTCATAGACTTTAAATAGGCTAAAATTAAGCATACAAACAAAACTTCAAAAGCTAGAAGTCAAAGCCTAAGTACTTAACTCTTATATTAAGTATAGAAAACTCAGCCAAAATGCAAACAACTACCAGATTTTACTTTAAGCTTCTTCATTTAGAGTGTGATTAAGAGAAGATAGAACCATGGAGCCAGAGACCTCTGTTGAAGGCAGATGCCCCAAAAGATCAAAAGGACAGCCAAAGAAGTAGCTGTGCCCAATTCTTATTACACTTGATCAATTTTCTTTGATTTAAACTTGAATTTTATTTAATCCCTATATAAAGGACTTCCTCCCTTCTGTTCAAGCTGAAATTGAGTCTTAAAAGATCTGCTTCACTCATTTGGAAAGGAGTAAGTTGAAGAGCTGTGCTGAACTGTCAACTGAAGTTGGCAAGTTGTAGCTGTACTGAAACACTTCGTCCTACCATTTTGCCCAGCAGGGAAGGAGAACTAACAAACAGTAAAACCCACAGGGAGTTCCTAACGTCACTATGAAAAAGGGAAGAAAACTTTTTGTCAAAAGGTAATACCATGAGCAAGCAGCTAGTCCTACTGAGACTGGAGCTGTAATGGAAGGGAAGGATCCAACCTCTTACTCAAGATCTGCGATGAGAAAGCATCTTCTAAATGGATTATGTTGTCTGTACCTTCCAAATTTGCTCTTTCAAGACTCAGTGAATGGTAACATTAAACTCCAGAATTAACAGTTTACTGTTGCTATTTAAAAACAACATGGTCAAGGTTACAAAAAAATGACATGTAGTCATTGAAAGCTATCCTTCTTTGTTCTACGAATAGCGCTCAGTGCTCAGCAAGGATATGTAATAGACACTGTTTTCAACTATGCTAAAACTATGCTCCACACACCAATGAACAGATAGTATGATAGCAGCCTTACAGTGGTACCCAGAATCCTGATTTAGAATTCAGATGACAGCGCTCAAAAAAGCTTAGACTTACCTTAACATTTCACACCAGTCAGTGGTGGCTTATATGCTTTTTTCTTATTCACAAAAATATTATGATTAGAAACCAGGATAAAAGCAAAACGAGGAATAAAAAGAAAAACGTTGCAAGCTTTCACAGGGTTTCTTTTTGTCTTCCCTTTACCTGCAGTAATGAAGTGATAGCTTCATCAATCTTCTCCATTTTGCTGTAAATTTTTGCTAACAGAACCTGGTAACGTCCATCTTCCATCAGAGAAGACAGTTCATTTACTATAAGAAATACATAAACAAACATGATTATTTTAAGAATAGATCCTGGGAAGTCAAAATTTTCTACATATTCCAGGCAACAGCTTAGGTGAGAAGTTCACAGCTTGATTCTATTTATTTAGGAATGCAATTTGACTCTGTGTGCAGTTAGCAGGCAATGGAAGGAGTAATCATCATAATATACAGAGTGAGATTGAAGGCAAAGATGTGAAAAGAATACAAACTACCTGCCTGTTCATTTGCATTTTCAGAAATATGAGTCACTTAAGTAAGACACCTAAAACAGTCATTCTTTGTATTTGTTACAGAAAACCTCCTTGAAGGCAATGAAAAATACCCAAATTGATTCAGCGTCAGCATACCAAAAAAAGCACAGGATTACTTTGTGAAATTTCCACTCAGACCTCAAAGTAGCTTTCTTTTGCTAGACTGAGTAAGACAGACATGAATACAAGTTGTTATTTTAACTAAATGCTTTAGTATCTGCTGGAAAAGCAGCAAGCTAATTCTGAGTAATGGTTAAAAATACTTATGCATAAGACAGTATTTACATATTACAAGCTCTCCTGTTTGTATTAATTTTAATCTCTTGTGAAAGTGGTGTCTTGGGCACAGTTACATAGCATAAAACTTTTAATTTTTTTTTTTTTAATATAAATGTATTGAACTATATAAGTAAATTGTCTTCAAAGTGCTGTCATTGTGATAGACTAGATAAGTCAGTTAGATAGACTGATAAGTCAGTTTGCAACTTGTTCTAGTCCTCACATAAGATTGTTCCCTCCATAACACTCCCTACGTTTCATTTCTCTTTGACATCTTCAGATTTTTTATTTTAGCATTTCTAAACATAGATACTGAACTATTCAATATTTTGCCCAATGGAAAAATAATTAATTAGCTGATGAAATACTTTTTTTTTTTTTCTTGTGGAGCATTTATATCAAAGATATTAAAAAAAAAACACAGTTGTTGGTTCACTGTAAGATAGAAGAAAAGATTTTAACATGTATGGAGCAAACTCTATTTAATGCTAATTTAATCTTTCTACGCTAAAAGATTAAGCTCCCTTGAGCAAGATTATCAAGTTAGCTGGATCTTTAAATGTCAAGAACAAAATGAGAAACCAATGTTTGTTTGTTTTTTTAATTATTATTAATAAGAGAATCAAGTTAAATAGAAGATCAGCATTTCTCCGCACATACTGAAAAAAAAAAGTTAACTTTTTATGTGAGTGCACATTCCTAACACACAGCAGGAAATCTGCAACTCAACTTTGGTTTCTTTGCAATGAAGGACACCTGGCAGCATCTTGCACTTGAAGAACTATTCTCTTAAGAGCAGCAATAACTCATCTATATGTGATCAATTCAGATCAGAACTTCTGCTAGCAAAGAAGAGCAAAAAAACTTGCCTATATAGAGACCTGAACTTGCATTTAAATGATGCGATGTTTAAAAGTCCTGGCAAGCATTTCAGTAAAAATGAAGTCTATTTTTGAGTATTTTTCATCTATCGCTTTGTAGCTCCCTGTGCCATATAGTTAAAAAAAATAAACGTTGATCTGGACTTTGATTATTGTCTACAGCCGCACACAAGTAATAGTAATAATTACATATTATGCTGTAAATTAATGACAGTCATACCATACTCGTGATCTAAAGCTTGCTGAAGTACTACTTCTGCCTTTGCATACTGCTTGAGTTTCATTAAAAGTTCAGCCAAGTCATAGCAAAGAAAATTCTGCTGACCACTTTTCAGGGCAGCCTCATAGTAACTGATTGCCTAAAAGAAATACAAAAATCTGGTTATTAAAGAAAATTTACAGAAGACAATTTTACTACTTCTATTTTTAATGGCATCCTGCTTAGAGCTTTCTCTACTTCCTTCTGTAACCAAGTAATTTTCTAGTAATCACTGTATTAATAGGATGTCATTTAATTGCAGTTTTGGACTTCCAAGATTTAGAACCAAATTAAAGAAACAGAATAATTAGTGCCACATTTTGGTGATTATGCATATTAACACCTATTATCTTCAGCTGATTCACTGTCAATTAAACTGCATTCTCATTAACTGCTAAAGCTGTGTAATTCAGCTTTAAAATCAGTTTTAAAATCTTTAAAAAACAGTTGGATCAGAATTATAAATTTCTGTATTACTATACAAAAGGAGAAACAATTTCCCTAAAGTCTATCTGAAAAATACGATTATAAGACATTCTGAGAAGTTTAAAAATATGTAAGACTTCACAAGTTTTCCCCAAATATTTTCTTATTTTTCTCCAATATTAAGAAGCTAAAGCCTTCACTAGCATTGTCCTATACAGTGCTAAGGATATGAGAGGTATCACAACTATGTTAATGGATAAGTACTTAACTATTTTTTTCAGTATAGGTCCAAACACATACCAATTCTAAGTCACCAGAACTACAATTCATCAGGTTTATATCCACCAATATGCAGCTATCACTTTGGCCAGTTGCATATTACATAGTAAATTTACTTTCAGGACATTAAGTCTTTTTACTGCTATAAAATTAAACACTTCTTACTCAACGTACAAAACCAAACAAGAACTTACGGACTACCTTTGAGTAGTTATGTGTTTTGATTAAGGCTTTTCCAATTTTGCTTGCTAAAGCTGGATCTTTTGGGTTTTTCTTCAAAGCCTGCTCGTAGACTTCTATGGCTTCATCAGGCTTCAACAGTGAAGATAAAAACACAGAAGTCAAGGACAAAGACAACAAATGTGTGTGAAAACTAAAAATCTGGTAGTACTTTGAAGAGCAAGTGCCAGTAGTACTGGTTCACAAAATACGGGACTTCTGAGAGAAAAATGACCATTCTGAAAGTGTGCAGCCCATTTAAATACATATTTTCATGTTAAAACAAAATACAGAAAGAACCTGGCTAACAAAGGAGTTTGATTTCTCTTCAGATTACTTTCCCTCTGAACTTTCTCTACCACTGCACATTTCACTAGTTACTATAAAGTACATGTGAAATCAGTGTCATGGAAAATAATCAGTTTCTTTCCTCCAGTTCTGTAAGAGCAGACAAGGAAATTGTATTTTGCTTCGTACTTCTTCATTAAGGAGAAGACAACTGTTTATCACCTACAGTTTCCCAAAATATTTATCTGATTAGTTGCATGCTCTAACCCAATCAACTCTCCCAAAAATACGAATTTAAGTGTGTATATTTCAAATTTCTACACTCACCCAATACAATGCATCTTCTACAAACACTGAGCAAGATTTCCAGCCCATCAAGTAACAAAAACTTTCTAGAGTGTATATTGAAATCCAATAGTTTCTGATTTTTAAACAAAACTTTCAGTAGAGGAACAAAATTGTAATTATTCTAAGTTTAAAAACAACTCCAAAACATATCTAACTTCTTTCTTTTCAAGATTTTTGTCTGAATGCCCTTCAAGAAAAAATGCTCTCCTTCAATCTCTCTCCCAGAATTATGAGCAGGTGCTTTCAAATAGCTTTTAATCTGAATTTAGAACAGCTACATTCATAGTTGGTTATTTAATTTTTAACAGCCATAAGAGCTTATTTCCAAACTAGCTATTATTAAGAGTCATCATGCTACCTTCTCTCAACTTGCCAAAGCAAAGGATGACTTAGTCACTTACTCATTTCTAGCGAGCACTTACCTCTTGAATATTCATATATGCATCACCAAGAAGAAGAAACGTATGAGCACTTGGCAGTTTTTCTACTAGGTCTCTGGAAGCAGACGACAGAACTGCGTTCAGTATTTAACATGTCAATATTGGTATCTAAACAAGTAGGGTGTGATAACATTATCCTCTAGTGACGTTCATTATTATTTCTTAAAATAAAAAATCTGAAATCTTTCCAAAATAAGAATTCCTGGTACAGTTTTAAATGTTAGAATGCTTGAGTTCGTTACATCATTAAATTTTCTGATTTGTTTCAGCAAAAAAGAAGCTCAAGATGCTACCATTTAACATCTTGGGAAATAGTACACGTACACATCACAAATTTATACCTGTAGCAGGCAGCATACAACTTCTTATCTCTCCTGCACTGAAGATAGATGTCTGCCATCTTCAGCTTAGCTTGTACAAAGTAAGGCTGTTCAGGTGTAATATTTCGGAGCACAGTCAAGGCTTGTTCAACATCTCCTTGAGCAATTGCCAGATCTGCATTTGCAATTGTGACCCTTAATTCCTCAGGAGTTCCAGAAAATTCATCAATGGCATCTTGCAGTACTACAGTGGCCTCATGCTGCAGATAAAACCAATAGAATTAACACAGTTTTTGCTGTTGAGCAGACAAAAACGGAGTCATCATAAGCAAATCTGAGACCATTATACAAAAATAAAGTAAAACAAAAAAAAGCAGCAAAACCAAACCACAGTATTTATTTCTTTTGCTGAAGCATTTAAAATGTTATTTTCCTCTTCACTTACATTGCACGTATACAAGAAAATGATCAAAAATCAACTGCACAACACCATGCTCTAACTAGTTCTATTTAGAAAAGGATGACCTCTGACGGTCCAACTACAGTGTTGTGTGTACATTATATCCTTGGACACTGCATATGCCTTAAAACATATTAAGATTCAGTTGAAAGTAAGCATACTAACACACAAAAGTACGGACACAATCAAAAAATATTTCTAGTAGCATTCTTACAACAAAACATTAATTTATATGCCTGAGACAGTATGTGCTCCACAAAAATTGAAGTTTTGCATGAAAATTTTGAGTCAGTTGAGCACATGCAAATACACATCTTTTCTTGTAAAGTTTCACATATCAGATGTCAAGTCAGACATCACATCTTCAAAACATCACATATCTTGTTGGCAGAAAAACTGATGGCTTCATACTCTAGGCTAATGAGGATTAGACAATTCTGTTAACGGATAGAAGAAATTGTTTCGGGGTATGTTTGTGATCTTACCGGTTCTCCATTCAAACAATGAGCCTCTACAAGTTCTAGAAAGACAGCCACACGGTCACTCGTATCAACTTCAATTCTTTTTCCTTTTGCCTTTGAGGAAGCTGCATGTTTTCTCATTCCAGGCAAATTCCTCGCCATCTGTAAGGTCTTGATAGCTTCTGATAATTCACCCATCTTCTTCTGGGTTTGAGCCTTAATTAAGTGATAAACTGGATGCTCTCTCACCTAAAGGAAAAAAAAATATTTATATACGTATATACATACATATACATGTAAAATATATTACACGTACGTACAAAGAAAGTAGAAATTTCCAGATTGCATAGCATTCCATCTCCCTGAAAGATTTTTTTTTCCCCAGCACTGAGCTCAGTTCCTGTTTACCTCTAAATACGGTTGATTCAAGTTGCGGTAATGTAAATATTAATTTTCAGGGAGTCTGCAAAATAGCAATTAGCTTTTGTTTTATAATCAGTAACTTATTTTATTATACCAAACTTTGAGACAGATTTTGAACTAGACTGAAGTTTAATGGATTTTTTGCATCTTTCAATTTAAGTAGATTTGTTTCATTAGGCTACCAATTAAAAATGGTACTGAATTATTTTGTAGCTTAAGTCCTGTCTGCCATTTCCTCAAACATCTCAAAACAGACCTAACGGGAAAAGATCTAAATAAGGGAAACACGGTTATGCATAAAGTTGCAAGCACCTTGGTTATCTCCTGAATAGTTTGTTAACCTTATGCTTTTTTGCATCATTTGGAAGAAGGAACTAAAATGAGAGAACACTTGCAAGGAAGTTAAATTGTCCCACTGTTCAGCCACGCACTGCCAAGAGACTTAGCCCAACTCAGACCTAAGGAATGCTGTAACATGCACCCTCACCAGTATTAATCAGAAAATTCCTCTGCTGTAAACAAATAAATCAAGTCAGCATAGCATATCTTCAAACTCATAACATTTAAGACGCTAAAACATGAGCTTCCTTTTCTGAACTCCTCATTCATCTTTGTTACCTTTATTAGTAATTGTGCATCTGTGTAAGAAGTACAAAGACACTGGATCCTTTTCAAGTTCTTCTATATTGGCCTTTAAAGTCAACTGCAAACTTTGCAACCAGCAACTCCGTTCATACAACTTTGTTTTAGTTGGTTTTAGTAGTTACGTAAGAACTGGAGGAAAAGCCATCTCTTCTCTTGTATTTTAACACAATTTCAGTATTTGCAATAATGGATTAGTTCTACCCCTTGAACCTTACTAGTTAAAAAAAACTAGTTATTTATTTGATAAATATTCAGATACCACATTCACATTAGTATTTAGATATAGAGCTTGTAATGAAAGAGTCAAAAAATCTCATTTTAAAGACCACTATATTAAAAAACATACAAGAAACCTTGGATGATTAACTGAATAAAGTAATTTGCTTCTTTTGTCCAACTCACCTCAAAATTGTAGCTCAGGCAGAGTTCCAGGGATTGAGAACAGAGTTTAGTGTTGTTCTGAGCCAAATAGACCTGGGCCATCAGTAAGTGTGCATCTGCATAAGAAGGATCCCTTTCCAGACAGTAACGAAGATTAGTCTGGGCTGCCTCAATATCCCCTAGGAAGTCAAAAAAGAGTTAAGAGAAAAAGTAGCTGATAAGAAACACAGGTTAAACAGAACATTAATTCATTATTTACTAATTTGATTATTTTATTTAGTTTTTAATAACTATTAGCGTTACATGAACAAAGTAATGCATGAAGGACTACTATTTTTTTATTTATTTATTGCAGCTCTGAACAAAAAAATCAAAACTAGGTTAAAGTTAAGACTTTTTCCCATTGTCCCATCTTCAAATCATTTAATAACTGGCCTCTTTCGGAAAGCAATAGATGAAATATCACATTAATGTGGTCATAGAACTAAAATACGTTCACGCAAGTCACAGAAGTAGTGCAGGTATTCTTCACTTAGCTATGAAGTGCAACACAGTGGACAAGAAATACTTCACAGCTGAAGAGCAAAATCAGAGAAACTAGAGAGGTAGATAGCTAGCCATTCATACAAGTATTACCTGATAAATATTTCACCTTTGCAATTAAAAAAACAGCTTGTTGAAGACCTGGCACAGTTTTTACCACGGTTTCAAGAACAGAAGCACAGTGCTTGAGAAGCGGTGAAGGAGACTGCCCAGGACTTGCAGGCTAGGAATAAACCAAAACAAAATTAACAAATGCAAAAAACAACAGAACTAAACCTAACAAAACAAACAAACAAAACCCAGAAGTAACATGTCTGTTAGTAGGCTTTGGGCTTGAATCCCATTTCAAGCCTGAGTTTCACTTTAAACTCTAATAACAATAGTAAAGCTGAAGAGACGAAAGTTGTTGCAGGAAAGAAATATAAGAGCACATTTTACATTTCAAGTACAACTTGTTGATATCAGCAAGAACACAAAACTGCATCATGAATTCCAGGAAAAACAGACCCAGACCTGACGTAACTAAAGAGTTGTCCATAAACATTTGGCAGCAAGTTCAGAATTACCGTGCCAACTGATCAAACAAAATGGTAGTATGAACCGAATTTCAGGAGCGTCAAAGCTGGAACGATCGATCAGAGAGATGGGAAGAAAAGTTCCTGGTCCTGTCTCCCCTATGCTCTTTCCATGCTACAGAGCTTACCCTCTCCTATTACCAAACTGAAAGCAGCAGCCTGAAAATAACCACTTCCATTTAATCTTTCACATCAACTGCTATTCTGCATCATGTTAGTTGTTCTTTGTTATAAACAGTTTGTAGCCAATGAAACAGTTACATTGTATAACAAGCAAAAGACAACATAAAGATGCCTCTGCTCATCCTAACACCTTAACATCCCCTCAGGACACATGCCCTCGAAGCTACAATCTCTTCTTTGTAATAAAGGTATAACGAAACTTCAGGAAAGGTGCCATTTTTCCCATTCTTCTACAGACAGTTCTTAAGACAACAGTTCAGTTTCCATTCCAAATTACAGAACCATCATTGTCATTAAGTATCCAAAGGAAACCTTCAGACACTGTTTCACAGAATGACACTTTTTATCTCCATCTGTGCACAAAGTCACATGCAGTAGTTATATTTTTCCAGACTATCAAGCCATATCATCTCAAAGACAGTGGGATAAATCATAACAATGGAACACTCACTGTTTATGCTGGTTGGATTTTATAGCTTTACATGAATATTTATGGAAAGGTTCTAAAATTTGACTAGGAATCTGCTAGAAACAAAGATCACTCCTCGCTATTTCAGAAGGATAATCTCTTTAAAAAAAGACACTCTTTAGAGGTACTTTAAAAGTGTTTCTTCAACTCTAGAGATGTCAGGTCCCCACTGAACGTATTACGTCCTACGTCTTTGCTCCAAAACCAGAACAAGTTCAGTCACAACAAGTTAGCCATCTAAAATTAAAAATCAGTAATATATCAATCAAGTAGTAGTCCACTGATTTTTACCAACACGCAAAAGAAGCTTAAAAGGAAAAGATATCCTGAAGTGACAAAAATATTTCAGCACCAGAATAATTACAGTGTGAATAACTTTGTCATTAAGACTGTATTCTTAGTTACTTGATCACAAGAAATTCTAAAAAAAAAAAAAAAAAAAATTCTGTACAAATACAGATGCAAGCCATGAAACTAATATCATAAGTAATATCTGTAATATCAGATACTACAGTACCTGCTGACTTTGCAAAAGAAGTATTTACACAGTTATTTTGATTGTAATATAATATCTTAAAAAGCAATTTAACCTCATAGAAATTCACATTTCAAGGGGAAAAGTTTTCTAAGCCTTGCTTCATGATAGCCCAATCTCAAGAAAAAATTCCACAATGTTTTGTTTTCAAAGAGGTGCAATATACAGCCGCTCACCTGTGCCGGGCAAAAATTAAGATATTCCCTAATAATTTCCAGCAAGAAATCAGGATTTAGTTTTTCAAAATACTCCACACCAAGAGGAAAACCATGCAAAGATGAGAAGTGGGTATCCAGAACATCATTCAGCAAGGCAATCACTTCTTCTTGTCTCTTCTGCTTTTTCATAGCAAGGACCACACGCAAGAAAGATAATTCCTACAGGAAAGAGAAACAGAACATTTTAAATATTCCAGATACATCCACCTATTATTTGTACAAAATTACATAATCACTAGTGCTAGCCATTTCTTTCTTTGTGTAGAGATACTGTAACACCTTAAGTATGTTACTGCAAATGACACCAGTGATCATCCCATTCCTTCATTAGTGCATTCACTTAATTTGTACAAGCAGCTCTAAGTTTTTCTGCCCAAAAAATCCTGCAAAAATTAATACCCTTCCCTTTCCAACATTTCAAACTTATTTTCAGAGACAATGCTTAGTAACCACACAGTACTGTGTTGTTAAGTTATTAACTTACATCGATAGGGAATGAAAACTGAAATTTAGAATGTTCCACTTGAGTGACTGAAATGTGGAAGCAGCTAGCAGACCACTACTTAGATAGCAACCAAAGTATTTCAGCATACAAAGATGCCTCCTACCCCAGATTTTCCAATGGACTGTTGGATTTCATTAAGAAACTCCAATTGCTGTTCTGCATCTTCTAGCTGCCCTTGTATTAGCTGACAACGAATAATTCCTGTAACAAAAGATTTTATTTCAGATTCGTCTTCTTAGTCAAACATATGCATTGTTTCCCAGAATTCTTCTCTTCAGCATCTTCATAAAATGGAAATAAGAGAAGAAAAAGAATACACCAAGATCTACAGTAATGCTGATCTCACACACTTAGAAATACCTGAAGACACATAACTAATATAAGCCATGTCAAAAAGTCACTTTGTGAAAATATCCAAATCCTAATACTACAAGCTGAGCACAGTACATCTTCAGCTGTTTCTAGACTAACACCAATCAAGCACCATAAATCTTCACTTCCAAATCCAACAATCAAGGTAACAAAAGAACACCCCAGACCACACCCAAACCAGATTTTTTTTATACTGTTTGAATTTTCAGAGTAGAAAGCAGTGCTACAGATGAAAATGCAAAGACTGAAGTACACATGCCATATTTATTCTTCATTTCCTTGAGATCTTCACTTTACCAAAAATAGGTATTTCTTTCCCTCCCAAAGATCTTCCAATCCTTAAGCTGCAGTAATTATCAGAAGTCTTGCCTGATTATGTTTCATACATGTCTAAATTAGGCTGAAAAGCATGCACTTCAGTCTTCACTGTGGACAGCTTGTTCTACCACCTATCCTTTATTATTTTCGCAGTGCATAAGAGCTTTCCAGCTTTGGCAAATGTTTGTTAACTTTTCAAATTTACTGAAATGATAATGTCTGCTCCCAACGGCATAAAATAAAAAAACAGACATTCAGATGACAGAAAAGTGCAATTAAAATATAACTTCAGTGGTGATGCATGTTAAAAAAAAAAAAAAAAAGTGTGTTTTGGATGCAGCCCCGGCAAGGAGAGGTCTGAGGAAACCTAATGCTTCATCTGCATACATGAGTCACAGAAAGAACGGCAGGGTTGTCCGTGGTAGACAAAAAATGTCTTTCTTTACCTCATAATCTCCTCCAGATAACTTTGCTTCAGCCAGGTCTGTGCACACCCAGAAGAATGCATCAAACTAAAAAAATCAGGCTCTAGTTTAAACAAAGGCACTGATGTGTGACGGTAAATCTGAGTTACCACAGACAAGTACGGTAATTGATGGTTTTCAAAGATAAGAAAGTAACTGTATGAGTATTTACAGCAGCTGAAACTCAGACCAACACATCTGATAAAGCAACAGCCTTTTACCATGGTCAAATAAACAGTAATCAATGATTTGCTCCCTCCCTTCATTTGTGCTTGTTTCACTAACAGACATGCGCAGCCACACAGAACCATTCCAACAAGAGGCTAGCAGTGGACAGCTAATGCTTTGGTGGGCTTTTTTCCTCCTGAATCAGGAGTACGTGGGGAAAAGAAAGGAAACAAATATTTTCATTCTTCTCCTGTATGAAGAACTACTGCCCAGTGTTGCGAATCCCAGTCTTATGGTAAGATCTAATACTCTTTATGGAGTGACAACACTGCAGCACCACGTATTTTGCAGTTATGTGCTTCTGCAAATCTGCTGTACAGATCTGCATCGTGATTAAAATAAAAGGAATGAGTACACCATATGCATTACACTAGTCAAAGTAACAAGAAAAAATAAGTTACCTCATGTCTGCATTTTAAATGGACTATCCTGCTGAAAGCCAAGAACATAATACTGCACAAAATAGTAATGTCACAAAACAACAGAGCCAAAAATTGGAAGGAAAGGAAAAACAGCCCTAGTAAAGTTAGTCTTCAATGACACTAATGAAATTTTAAAAGCTTCTTCCCCTCTCTCAAGTAACTCCAGATAGAGAAACCTAAGGCAATGCCTCATGTACTTAAAAAAAAAAAAAGTGTTAAATGAAGATATCATATAATTTTAGGCATGCACTGCAAAAGAAAACAAATCGAAACCATCAGAATACATGAAGATATAACTTCCTAAGAATAAACACTGCACAAATGCTGCAGATCTAACAAATACCCAGCAAAATAATTTCACAAAACAAGAACAATATGCTATTCAGTGATAGTTCTTGTTATTCATATTAGCAGAAGTAAGAAAATTTCATAAACAAAGCATCTCCCATCTTAAGTGCAATAAAATAAAATAAAAAACAAGTTTAAGACCTTACCAGTTAAGGCAGAAACACTTGTTTCATCAAGTGTCATAGCAGTCTTATACCATTTTAAAGCTTCTTTCACTTTTCCTTGTAAAATCATTTGGTAGCCAAGCTCCGTAGCAAATTCTGCATTGTCAGAATCCAAATTAAATGCTCTTTCTACTAATGTTTGTGTATGCTGAAGGATGAGCTGGTTCCGGCCACACTAAAAGGTAAGAGCAATCTCAAAGTTTGAATTCCTCTTTTTTTTTTTTCCCCTCCAAATTCAGTTAGGAAAAGATAAAGGTATTTCAGATTTTAGAGTTTGCACATTTAATATTACTGCAACAGTGGAAAAAAACCCATAACCTCACGTAAGATTAATCTGCAGTAGTTCCTTAAGAATTCAAACAGTAAAGTGTGCTAGGGCTCAAACAAATACAGAATACCATATAAAAGAAAATTCCACACAGTCGATAGTTGCTTTGAATGCCTTCTTAAAAGGGTTCTGATAAGGATTAAAGAAGCTTTCCACTTCAAAGCTGTATGATGAAGCTTCCAGATCTTTGTCCTACTAAACATTCTATAAGATATTTGAGTATATTTTCATTGAAAACCTGTTTCTCATTTAAAAAGTAAGTAATAAAAACATTTTAGGAATGACATTGCTCAAGTATTTGAAATCACAATGTAAATGAATGCAAAACTTTAACAAATTGAGTTACCAAAGGCCATACAAGTTAACTTATTTAAATCTTTTGGAAAGCACTTATTAGAACACATTCTCTGGTACAACTGTTAAGTAAAACAAACGATGTGTGTTTATTTGTCTGTTGCTTACGAAAAAGAAAGTATACTCACTGTTCTACTGAAAGCTAACGCCATTTTGTAGCGGAGCTGTGAGTTACTCGGCTCCAACCTGTCCAACGCTTTAAGGAGGTCGCTCAGTCTTGCCGAAGCCTTAGAGAAAAATCAATGACATCACTGAAAGAATTAACAGATTAGGACCAAAAACATTTTACTGAATAGCAGTATTTTGAAATTTATATTCAGAGGTGTTCAGAGATAGAAATCAGATAGGTTTTTTTCTAAAAAACTGCAATTTCTAGAAAAATACATTGATTAGCAAAGGAAGAATATAATAGGTCATTGTATATCCCCTAAACATTCTACAAAAAGTGAATAACTTGAGCTGAATCTGAGCTGGTGGGAGTGTCCCATCAAGCAAGATCCGTACGTCTTGCTAGGGCTTCAGTACAATACAGACACAGTATATGAGGGGAAAATAGAAAGCTTATTGTGAATGTGGGATCTAACCCCTAACAAAGGTTGCATTGTGCTCAGCTGTCTGCAACCAGCAAGACTCACCTCACGTACATTTCCTTCCCTGCACAGAAAATGCAAGGCCTCCATTCTTGTAGCCTCTAAATTGAGAGCATCTTTCTGCAATAGCCTAAAACCAAACAAAACATACATTTAAAGAAGCCTAACCAGATTTTTTGATTCACAACCATTTTCAGTGAAAATAATTAATATTCTCTTCATTTTCAAAGCTTTGGTAAATCTATCACAGTGGTAAAAACAAAATATTTTTAATATATTGGTTATTGTTACCCTGTTTTATTCAGTTCATATGATAGAACTTGAATATGGATTTAAGGCTCCTCCTCATTTGATTGAATCTCCCCAGTATTCAATAAAGTAATTAAACCTTCAGGTTCCTAAATTGAGCTTATGTAAGTATAATGTTACCATACGTGAAGCTACAAGAAAGCTTCAAATGCAAATGTTTTCAAATAACTTCTCCCACATCAGTAACATCACCTTTGAATTTTTCTTTCCAGCTAAAATACCTTTAACAGTAATACCAAAAAGAATTTTTAAAAAAAAAATCAAGGTGCAAGCGGGACAACCTTACAGAGTGTTGACATGAACAACTGTCGTAACTTGTATCACACCATCACACTTCTCATATGAAATCACAGCTTCTGTCACTTCAGGTCTGCCTCAACAGAGAGGCTCCCTCTTTCCTGCAGAATGGGTTCCAGGTGATTGTGTGATGTCACTTGATTTAATATTTTTGAGAGCCATGGTGCAAACATATTGATGTAATTGCATACAATTTCAAGGCTAGGCTCTTACTGAAGTTCATTTTGTTTAATATACTTCACTTAAAACTGCTCTAACTTTTTCCAAAGTATTCTTACAGTCTAAACATATAAAAAGCACCATCAGCAATGTGTTAGTTCATACTCAACCTATGTGCTGTTTCAACTGCCTGTTCCCAGTCCTGCAAGGCTAGCTGTAGCTTCATTTTCTTTATGAAAGCAGGAAGGAAGTTTGGAAAGTTTGCAATTATCTGGTTCACCGTTTCCAGAGCTCCTGAATAATTCTGTCGGATCTCAAAATATTGTGCCTAAAGGAAGGAAGACAAATTGCATCAAATCCTGTGCAGAAGTGGGAAGATACAGAATTTCCTTCCATACAGAAACCATTTTTCAACATGCATTTTACTTCAGCGTCAACTAGAATTATCATACAAAAGAAATATGAAAAGATGAAGCGAAAAATACTGTGTGGGGTAAGCACCTCTATTTCAAGTTTAACACAGCATCAACAAGAAAAGGCCCAGGAGATGTAGCTGAAGAGTGACATTGTTTTAGTAGCTTTTGACAACTTTTGTTGAAGCAGTTTAGACATTTCAGGATATTGAACATAACCAACAGATCGCAGAACTTATTCAAAACTTGAGTCCCATATTGTCACTGTTGTTGCCACACTTAACAATATTCAAGTACTTTGTACAGCACTCCAAGTACAAGACTACATCAGAAGTAGTATCACAGTTTAACATGAGTGCCACTGAGTAGAAATCAATTTAGGGCTCATGTCCTCAACTTTACTTCAAAGCTTAAAATTCACTTACTGTATTCCAGGTGATTGCGTGTATGTCACTTGATTTAATATTTTTGAGAGCCATGGTGCAAACATAAAAGTTACCACAGTTTCTTAAATAACAGCAAGACAATTATCTGCCTAAAATCTAATTGCAATAACACTTCTAAATGTACTGGTAATTGAATACATACAGTCATGCACACATGTGTACCCAAATACTTTGTGCACTGCTCTGAGCTACAGTCTTCTATATCACACATTCAAAACAAGCACTTGCAATTGAATAATGACAACTTAGCACAAGACAAAAACATTCACAGACAACCCCACTACAGCCTTTTAACTACTATATATATTTTTTGTTTTACTGTGGCACATAGTAATTCTGTAATGTGGACAAGCATCTTCTGTGA
The DNA here is from genome assembly GCF_019232065.1 of Centrocercus urophasianus. NCBI lineage: Eukaryota > Metazoa > Chordata > Aves > Galliformes > Phasianidae > Centrocercus > Centrocercus urophasianus. The sequence goes on along the minus strand of NW_024884756.1, from coordinate 19,401,054 downwards.
AACTTCCTCTGACTTGGACGTTTTCAGATGGTATCAAACCTCATTTCTTGCATATAAATAGATGAACTCAAAGTTCGTTTTTTTCTTGTGCACATACCAAAAATCATACCTTCAGTTTACATTCAGACTGACTGCATTTCATTTGTAGCCATTGTTTTTTACACTGGTGCCTTTTGGGCCTTAAGGTGTCATTTGGAAGCTAATTATACTTACTAAAAAAAAAAAAAAAAAACAACTTATCACTAGAACAGTTATTGCTTATTTACCACTATGCTGCCTGTCCTTTCGTCTTCTTCAAGACAGAAAGTAAGAAACATTACGAACCCTGGTTACTCAGTACAATTAGCTACTATTTAAAGCAGGCTGTTTACCATAGGAAATGCAAACGTCAGCTATTTTTACAGTGCTAGAACTCAAATTGTTTGGTAACTTTTATATTCCTCAAACAATTGTGTAAGTGACCCACGCTTAATTTCTGCTAAAATCTACTAAAGGCTTTTAAAAAGAATAATCTAGTCAACTGAACAAAAAGAGTACGAGTGAGCTGTATCTCTACTTCTTGCACATGCTCTAATCATTAGCAAGCTCTAATTATTAACAAAAAGCTGCAGTAACACATTTAGAAAGCGTTAAAATCAAAGTAAACGTACTTTACCAAGGAGAGCAAAAACGTCATTCCCTTCCTGCAGTGCTTCATCAAAGTACTTCACTGCTTTTTTAATATGAGTTTCTTTCCCACAAGTGAGATCAAGCCATGCTTTCAGAATCAATCCCTGCAGAAAAACTTGCAATCATTGGTGTTCTTATTAGCCTTTATTACAAAGGCTATATGCTTTATTACAAAGAAGTATGTTATGCAGAACAATAAATGGAAAGAACCATACTATAAAATAAGACTGAAAGAGAGATCAAAGTCAGAAGCTTTTAATTATCTAAAATACATGACTGAAATTATAAGCAGTACGCAACTCAAAATATTAGTAATTCATTCATAAATTAATTCAAACTCAAATCAAATAATTAAAGGATTAAATAACTTAAAGGATTAAAAGCAACAATGGAGCTAACCTCAATTAACAAACTAAGCAGGATTAAAGATTCTTAAAACAGTAACTGTCAGTGCCTCCATAAATGCAGAAGATGTTGCTACATACAACAGTTACACAGGTTTTACATTACATTCAAAGGAAAAACCTGCCTTTAACAACTGCTGAAACTGTTCCAAACCTTTGGGTTTTTGAATCTGTAAATTCAGAGGAGATGACGCATCCTCTACTGACATCATCAATTTTTTGTTGTTGCTTTGATACTGATCATGATAACAATCCTAGCAAGAGCAAAACTGACATAACTATATTACCTCCGTTGGTCAATGCAGAACTTTGATTTACTGACTAACAGTATGTTCAAAGAAAGTCACTAGAAATTTTATTCATCCCTGTCAAATGCAATTACGATGTTGAAGTATTAAAACACAAAGTTCATCAAAGGAACATCAAAATACCATCGGTGCAGTAAGCCTAGCTTCATAGTATATGCACAGTCCTCTTACTACTTTACATAGAAAGAAAAAGGCTACCTCTTTATCACCACTAGAAACTTTGATCAGCCGATCAACGTATTCCCGGGCTTTGTCTTCACGACCAAGATGCCACAAAAATAAGCCAGCGAAGTAGAGAGCCTGCTGTCCTGCTGTTTTTCGTTGCTCCTTCAGTTTTGTATCCAACTCTAGAATAGCATCCCGATCTGAAAAGACAAATGTCAAATATATTCTTTCGCTCACATTAATTTCTGGTCCTTTATGTAGAACTGCTAAAATCAAATGCCTGACTCTCATCGCTAAGACTTTTTCAGAAAGTACTGAATATATGATAAGTTCAGTATCTTAAAGCTTTAGTCCATGGAGACAGAAATAAATGCAGAGTCATTAATCAGAGCTATTTCACTCGTTCATTCAACATTTACCAGGGTAACTTGAAGTACATTAATGGCCTGGCTTTCATGACTTATTAATAAACTTGCAGTTTTACTCAGAAGGACTCATACCGGACAGACAATAGGAAATAAGAATTGAAAGCAACCTGATTTTAATTTCTTTCTCCATAAAATACTTTTCACCTTGGCAGGTAAATGAGTTATTCAGTGTTTAAAGATTTAGACTTAACTCTTCACAGCTATATATTTTGGTATTTTTATTTACAGCCTTGATAAATTTCTAAGTACTAGAAATTATGTCAAAAGCAAAGTTGGGGTAAACCCTTTAAAGTTATGCAGAATTCATCTACAACTCTCAAGTCTTCACATATGGCTGTTAAAAACATAAACCATTATTGTTTTAATGAGCATACCTGGATTAGGGCTCTTCTTGTGGGCATAGATCAGTGCCATCATTGCACAAAGTGACACTTCCTGTTTGTTCTTAATGGATTCCAGTTGTCGAATACCTTCTTGGACATCACCTAGTGATAACAAGAGTGAAATAAGCTGCAAAGTCTTTGAGAGGACAGAGAAGATTAGTGTAAAAAACTGCTGACTCCATTTTTATTTCTGTGCTTTTCCCAACTCTTTTTACATATTTTTCGTTATCAATGATGTCAATTTTCAGCTGTTTGTGCAAACTCTTCAAACAAATGCAAGGAACAAAAAAGAACATTTCAGTACAGAGAACTTGAAAGAAGTTACGTGTTAGATCGGCCAGCCTGAAATATGGCTTCTGCTAATCAAACTTGTAAAAGCACCCAACTGGTACCAGCCCACAGCTCCCTAGGTGCAGATGGGTACAATGTTAGGCACAGACGCACTGAAACCAACCGGTTCTTGTGACACAAAGCACCGGCCACACAGTTAGGTTCCAGATTCCCTCCAAGGAAGCTATTTGCCTGACTGATACCCACAAAGTTACTGAGAAACACAGAGCCACATTACTCATCTCTCCAGCACCGCGTGCCTCATAGCTGCCTCACTGGAACATGGGGGTGGGAGGACTCATTAAGTACCGCACGTACGCGGCTCAATGAGCGCGAGCGGTCTCACAAACACCGCGGAGCACCCAAGGCCCGAGCGTCGCCACAGCCGGCAGCGGCGCTCCTCGTTACCTGTGCGCAGCGCGCCGTACGCCCGGTAGAAGTGGAACACCGGGTCGCTGCCCAGCCGGCCCAGCGCCTCCTCCGCCGCGGCCCGGACATGGTGAAAGTAGCACTCCTGGCAGTAGTAGTTGAGCAGGGCCTGCGAGAGAGGCGAACCCGATTCGCTCACGCAAACGCACCCGCGACCGCCCCGTTTGGCGCTACCCGACACGCGCCCCTGCTACCCTCAGCGCCTCCACGCCCCCAGCACAGTGGCACGTACCTGCTGCACCGCCGCGTCCATCGCCTCCGCCGTTGCTAGCCAACGCCACCAGAGCGAGGCGGCCGGAAGGGGCGGGGAAGAGCCCAGCGGCACGCTGCCATTGGCTGTCTGGCAAGAGCGCGCCCTACCATTGGCTCCAAGAGAAAGGAGGCGGGAGAGACACAGGAAGGAAAACTGCAAGCGCCGGAACGAGTCGGACGCTCAGGGGAGAGGGGCGGGAACGAGTTCACGCAAGGCTGGGGAGGGCGGGTTTGAACAAGCCTTCGTGGGGCGTCTGTAACGGCCGCTGGGCTGAGGCGCGGCGCGCCCCGATCTTCCTGAAGCGCGTCAGGGTCCGCGGGGTGTCGGTGCGCGTAGTGCCGTCCTGGCGGCTGCATCAGCCGCCCGGCAGTGCCCTGCGGGCGCAGCCTCCTCCAGCCTGCCTCACGGAGGCTCCCGTGCAGGTGAACTCGGAATTCTGAATGGCTGGCTGTGACATTTGTTCCGACATAAGACTGCCTCATGCTCCCGTTATGTTGTTATATACCACAATATTGAGAACTTCAGGCTCTGTAAAGCTCTCCAGCAATGAAATAGCAATGTAATACAATCAAATACAGAAAGTTCTCTCTCTTTTTTCCCCCATTTCTTCCATTCAAGTGAATTAGAGTTGGAAGAGTTTAGTAAAAATCAGGTTTTCCGTTTGGACTGAAGGCGCTGTCCTTTGTGTCCAGGCATCAGAAACAATTCTTGCTGAATGGCTTTGCTTTAGGAGGGACGTGCTGTCTCTCCAACAGGTAAGCAAAGCATTCTCTAGAAAATTCAACTGTAATGACATTTAATAAAAGGAGCAAACCAGTCATAGAATCAGAGAATGCAATCAAAGAATCGCTAAGGTTGGAAAAGACCACTAAGTTCATTTTGTCCATCGCCAACCCATCTCACCATGCCCACTAACCACGTCCCTCAGTGCCACATCCCTGTGGTTCTTTAACACCTCCAGGGACAGTGAGCCCTTTGCTTCTCCGGGCAACCCATTTCAACACCTCATCACTCTTTTTGAGAAGAGATTTTTCCTAATATTCAACCTGAGCCTCCTCCTGGTACAAATTAAGGATTTTACCTCTTATCCAGTCACTGTTACTTGGGAGGAGAGGCTGACCCCCACCTTGCTACAACCTCCTTTGAGGCAGTTCAGAGAGAGATGAGAGTCTCCTCCTCCCCTGACTGAACAATTTTGACCAATATCATCAGATTCTTTTCCTCCGCACAGCCCTCCAGCCACTTTGCCCCAAGCCTGTAGCAACGCATGAAGTAGGTATGACTAATTCAGTGTTGCACTGAATTAGTAGGTGAAGCTAATTTTCTGAGCCGAGACTGCTTTGAATGAGCTTTTCTAATGAATCCAGCACATATGGCTCTACCCCATTGCTCACTCCTTATAAAGTCCTAAGTTGCTAAGGAGATATTATGTAAGAATAATTTTTTTCCTTGTCCAGGATGATCCTTCAAATAAATCTCCTAAAAAATTTCAAGGTACTCTACCTGTACTGAAGCAACATTTCAGCTTCTTTGACATTGAAAACCTGAAATAGGTAGGAGAAACAATTATTTTTGTTTTCCTATTACCCGTAAACTGAAATGATAGTGACATAATTCTCATCTGTCTCTTTGAGAAAAGCAAAGTTTTAAAACCTGTAGGTAGAATATTAAATAATATTCAGTTTACTACCTGTGAGCCTCCAAGGACACATTCAGGACAGCTGTAATACTTGTCCGTTGAGGACTCCCATGCAGGAAGTGGCTCATGGAGTTACTCTGTGCAGTACTGTAGAAACACAGAATCATCATGCTCAGTATTTAACATGCATTAATTAGAAATGTTAAAAAGCATACTGTTTTTAAACTAATGTCAGATAATAACGACAAAAGGAGCATACAATAAAAAATGTAATCTTTATTATTTCGGCACATTAATAATGTTATTGAGCTTCACTTAGGGTAATAGTAGCATTTTCCTGCATGCAGTTCACTAATATAGTATTTGCCAATAACTTTAATAAAAGTAATCTATATTTAATTTTCCTGTGTAAGAAACATAAAATGTCCTGATGTGTTTGATTATATGGTTTTGCTACTTTCTCTTTGTGAAAAAAATATTGTGGAACCATTATAACATTTAGAACTGCACTATGAATAATTTTTTAAAAAGTGTGTGAGATATGAGAAAAAAACTAAGGATTCTGCGAAAGGAAGAATGTATTTGAAAATTTGTTATGCAGGCACTGCTTAAACATTCAATTAACACTTTACATCTTTTTCCAACTTCAAAAAAAAACCCAACCTAATAACTAGAGTTTTAGAAGCAAATTATGAACTTATTTTGCATAAAGAATTGACATGTTTGCAAATACAGTAAAAAATAAGACCTACAGCTATCTGTTCTCTTAGTCATATCATGTTCTCTGGAGTACTTCTGCGAAAAAGTGCTGCAGACAGAAAGTAAAAAGAAATGGTGTGGAGACAACCTGAAGATAAAATTCAGTTCTTGTTGTATGTACATAATGCTGAAAAAGAAAATAAAATGATTTTTACAGTATTTATATTTGCTTATAAAATTCTAACATTATTTTCAACAGGTCTAGTAGTTTTCAACGTCTGTACAGTTTGGATATACACTATATGCTTTTCACTGAAAATTCAAAAATGTAAATCAAATGAGTTCCTAAATAGCTGCAAAATATTGCTTAATGGTATGGAAGAATGAGGTCTTGTTGAATAGTTTGCTTCATTTAGCTCTGATGTATGGCTTCCCTTTTTTAAGAATCCTGGACAGTCAAAGGAACAGAGGCATAGGCAATATAAACATGCATTGCTAGCATCCAAACTATCTATAGTGGTAGATAATACATAATTTTACCTGTTGAAAGCTTGCACATTACACTTATTGTGGTACATATTTGATGCAATAAATGTGCTCAGGTCGTTATCTGTTTGCTCAAACATGCACCACAGGTTAAAAATTACTATTTACATAGCAGAGGGCTTTTCATTAACATACAACATCAACCTTACCAAGAGCTGAAGATGGCTAAACAATACTGCAGGATAAAGCAGAACAACATTATTAAGGGCTCTTTCTGATCAATTTGGCAGTTTGGACAGGTTCATTTGGTGTTTTTATGCAGAAAGACATTTGATAAAGACATAATCTGTGACTCCAGACCCAGAAAGAAATCTGTACTTTCTGAAATTTAATGGTCTGTGCAAAATAAATAAGTAAGTAAATAAATAAATAAACAAATATCTGCTTTTACTGTTCTTGTGAGTTACAGGGGACTTTACAGGCATACCAAGACTGGTTCGGACACGATACAACATGAATACATTAATTAAGCACCTCAGAATTTATTATTCCTTTCCAGAAACACTGAGCTAAAATCAGTTGTTCTTTGTGACTTAATGTTATTTTCATGCATGATCTATAAGTGCAGCATGCCTTCATGCAATTCATTTCTGTGTGTATATTAGTCGCATAGTAGAACACCTGGCTCTTATACCTGTAAAGTAGTGCTTGACCCCCTCTCCCAACAGAAGACCCATTTACAAAAATAGTTGCATGTAACAAACAACATATGAATTAAAAAAAAGATGAATCCACCAACACAGATCTGTAAAAATATGATGTATATGGCAGTTGAAATGCAAACAGTGGATACAGTTATTGTATTGTTTTACGCTAAACACACAACTAGAACTTGGTTTGCACCCCTTAGCTGGTCCCTACAGCCTGAGTAGCCATTTTTTCTCTCCTCTTCAGCAGTGTCAGCTGGTAGTGAGAACAGTTAAATCTTGTCAAGGTTGTTTCCCCATGTCACAATCACAGTTACTGACGAGGGGTCGCTGTCTTTTAATAGGCACTGACCTTTAATGTATAGTATGTTTGTAAAAATTGTCAGTTTGGCATAGACCTCCAGCAGGAGTCCTGTTGACACAAACACATGACCTTTGCAGGCTATGAACTACTTTGCACATAGATGATTTTGCTTGCTATTTATTTTTATTTCTGTACACCTTTATCTTCCTTTTCGTGCTTTTCTTTGACTGCCCTTGTTACACGATCGTAAGAAGGTGGACAAACTGCTGTTGATGCAGTTATATCAGTCTTCTCTGTAAATGAGTTTTCATTTAACTTGTCCAAAAGTATTTCATCTTTAATGCCCAGACCAGCCCCCCCTTCAGTTTTGTTTTTGTTATAGATAAAGGAGGCTTGTTTTACTGTTCGTTTTAATAGGTGGCGTCTAAAAGCACGTTGAATAATGACAGCAGATACTTCTTCTTGTTTTCTTTTTAACGTTGTTGTAATTGGTTCATAGGAAGCTTTAGAAGGGTTTGATGCCATAAATCGATCTTCCATCTGTATCCTGAGGGCATCCATCTCCCCACTTTCCCCTAACACACGCTTTGTGAAAGCAAACAAGATGTCAAGGCAGTGAATTCTGTCACCGCTTACCATGGGCAGATCCATTGCAATCAGCTGGACCTTGTTTGGTTTGGGAAGGTGAAGAGGAGGCTCAAGAGCTGCTGCAAAATCAGACAATTTCTCAAATTCCATGAATTGTGTTGCATCTGGATCAAACTTCTCCCAGACTTCATAGAACATCTCAAAGTCATCCTCACTCAAGGGCTCAGCACTTTCTTCAGTAGCAACACCAAAATTCTCCAGAATGACAGCAATGTACATGTTCACCACCACCAGAAAGGATATGATGATGTAGCTGACAAAGAAGAAAATCCCAACCGAAGGGTTGCCACAGTCGCCTTTAACAGAGCTCCCCGGGTGAGCTTTGTTAGGATCACAGTCCGGCTCCCCGCTGTTAAGAATTGGGGCTAACAAGCCATCCCAGCCAGCAGATGTGGTAATTTGAAATAGGCAGATCATGCTGTTGCCAAATGTTTCAAAGTTGAACATGTCATCAATTCCAGCTTCCCTCTTAACGTAGGCAAAGTTGGACATGCCAAATATGGCATAGATAAACATGACCAAGAAGAGCAGCAGGCCAATGTTGAACAAAGCAGGAAGAGACATCATCAGAGCAAAAAGCAGAGTGCGGATTCCCTTTGCGCCTTTAATGAGACGCAGGATGCGACCTATTCTGGCAAGTCGGATGACTCGGAACAAAGTAGGGGACACAAAATATTTCTCAATCATCTCAGCTAAGAACATACCTAAAATAGGAGGAAAAATAAACAAAGATATATTACCAGACTCTCCATATTATAGTGACAATTTAGAAAAAATAGTTTTAAAATTGATGTTCTATATAGCAATTAAAAATATTCTGTAGATTGCACCTGCATAATTGCTTTCTACCAGGTATAGTTAATATTTACAAGTGCAATGTATTTTGAATGATTACAACAAAAACGATGATTAGGTAAATTTTTAAATAAAATGAGAACATGCAAGACTTAGTTAGAAGCCTTGGAATAGCAAGAGCCAGCCATATAGTACTACTGAGTAAAAGTTCAATTTATATTCATTTTACCCTCTTTATAGGTCAATAAATGAGACTTACCTACTATTGAGAGAATGACAACGACAAAATCAAAAATATTCCAGCCTATAGTGAAATAATAATGGCGGAGTGAAATTAATTTCAGGACACATTCTCCAGTGAAAAGGACAATGAACACCAAGTTTATCCAGTATAAAATATTTTCCATTTCTTTACTCTGGTCATCAGTTTCTACCATCATGGTGACCATGTTAAGACAGATAAGAATCATGATACTAATGTCGAATACTTGCTGTGTCACAAAATCAAAGACCATGCCTTGAAACTTGTTCTGAGAAGGAAAAAAAGAAGCAAAACACCCATTACAGATTGTAATAATTTTTTTCTTTTCTTATTAGAAAAAAGCAGAAAAATATATGTAGTAAAACCAGTAAGGCTTCCATAAAAACATATCTAGGAAATGTAAATAGATTAATCATAGTGAATACAACAGATTAGTTCAGCCTGTTTTTTAGTTTTTCTGTGTGTTTTGTATGCTACCTGGCATAATCATGACATGCTGGATTTTGAATTCATCATTATCTCTTTTTCCATGCAAGCTTTTGCCTCATACACTTTCTGTTCTGTGAAATGAATAAAATTAAGAGCTTATAGAAAAACAGAGTGAGATTGCGTGATTAAAGGCAGTCCTTTAAGCATAGCCATGAAAATGGATTCGTGGAAATCATGTAATCAGTTTCACTTCTGTATTACAACTTTGGAGTGTTTGACTTCACTATATTTGCATTCCTTTTAAAATGATCTCAAGTAATTGAATGGGAAATCATGAAGCTTTGACCAAACAACTAATCGTTGGTTTTTATTCTGAAAATTTTTTGAAATTTTCAGGAAACATAACACAGCAAATCCAGGAAATGGAAAAAAAAATCACCAAATAGTTTCTAAGTATAAGGATTTTATAATGTATTATGACTGATAAATGATAAACCAAGAGAATGGCAGGTAACTTCAAATACAGTTATTGAAAGAAGATGTGTTGCTTATAGTTTGCTGAGCAGCATACGCATTTTCCATTTTTGCTGACTCATAAATCAGTTAATGATAATTAACTGATAATAAATTAGTCTCTCTTCATACTGATAAAAAATGAGCTCTTCTTAAGAAGCTATTAGCCTGATGTATATAAATAATTTTACCCCTGGTCTTGGTATAGGCTTTTGTGGTTTTTTGGATCCCAACTTCTTCATTGCATTGTAGTATTTCTTCTGCTCTTCTGTCATAAAAATGTCTTGACCTCCAAAGTAAAAACATGAAATCAAAGCTGGTTACAATCAAATTTATATGCAGTGTTGAAAAAGCTTTTAAAGTGAAATGTGATTAACATATTTATTTATAATATATGTGTCACTGTGATTGTCTTGTTAAAATGCACCAAATACTCCAGGAGAAATGACAGTAGATTCAGTGAGAAAACTGATGTTTGTTTCTTTACACTATTCTCTGCTAACTTTGTTCCATGTGAAATTATAACATCGTCAGAGAATTCAGAGGTTGTTAGGCAGCATGGATATCTTCTAGAATCAGCACAGATTACTGGCATTTTTGTTAGTCAACAGAAAGTTAAAAGAGAATGGAATGGCCAGTTTCAATAGCTTGAGAAAACTAACTTCCATCCAAGCAACACTTGGTGAAGCAGCAATCAGACAAAAGTTTCTGAGAATTATTATTATTATTGTTATTATTATTATTATTGATGAAAAATGGTAAGAAGAATTTGTGCTAGTAAACACTGTGCATGCAAGATTGTTTTTTTCCCAGAAAATTCATTGAAATGGCACAAATATTTTCAAAGACAGATGATGTTCATTAGTGTTCTAGGACTGCCCATCTTGTTAAATCAGTGTAAAGATAAAGTTCACGTTATTGCACTTATTGTAGTTACGTATATGGTAGAGCTGATATGCAAATGATCCAAAAGATCATTCTTTCTTCTGCAGAAAAAAAAGATAGCCTTTGAATTCATTTGATAAATAGTAAGTGTATAGTCAACTTGAATCCTAACTGATTCTACAGATCTTGTATTGTTTGAGTTTCTCCTCATCATGTGGAGATACTGCAGATTAGTAATATGAAAGGTACAAGCGATAACTTAAGTACCTATAATTTATGGAACTCACAGAAAATGTTGTCTAGGTCCTGTTGTTGGACGTAAAACTAACCTTAATATGTTCACAGAGTTAACACCTTAAGAGAGGTAAATATAAAAAATATTATGAATACTAGCTACATATTAATTTTACATGAAACCTGGAAGAAACCTGGAAGACAGAATATTTTGATATGGACAGGAATTTGCTGAAAATCATAAAGACTGAATAGAGGAAGATCTCTTAGTTATCAAATCTCAGTGTCTGCAATATAAGCATTTATTTGATAAATTGGTTTTAAAGATAAGCAGCTGATACTCAAACCATCCATGTCAGTGAGATTCACAGCTGCACGATGAAAGTAAAAGCAGTCATCTTTGTAACCTACAACGGCTACAAATCACTATTCAATTCAGTGCTACAGAATAGAATTTGGGAGAGTCATTGAATACTATGATCATTAAAACAGCATTTGTAGGAGACCAACGGTGTAATGCTTTATTTATCATAATCAAGTAACTTTTTGTGCTGATAAAATCACTACAAATAAAAAAAAGAAAATGAAGAGTGCTTTAATGTACAGGTGTATGTAAGGGAATTGATTCTGCAACAATATTTTATTAGTTTATGCATGAAAAAGCAGATGATTTGAGGAAGATTAAACTGAACATTGAAAACAGAAAGGAGAAAGGTGTGTACTGTACACTACAGTGTAAAATCTTATGAAGTTAACGAATGTGACATCTGGGCAAGATTTTATATTACGGTATTCTTCAGCTTTTCAGTTTTGATACATTCCATATATCATGGACTTATAGGAAGGCACTATTTTGCAGTATCTTTAGAAGAGGAATGAAAAGATACTTATCTTCTTTTTCTGCTGATTGAAGTTATCAATGATGACACCAATGAACAGATTCAGGGTGAAAAAAGACCCAAAAATGATAAAGATGACAAAATACAAATACATGTACAAGTTGTCTTCATACTTGGGTTGCTGTAACACCTGAGGAAAAAATATGAAATATCATTCTTAAGATTTCATATGAAAATTTCAACTGAATAAGCAGCAGTCTTGGACAAAATATCTTTTATTTCCTTGTCACTCACATCAATATATTTTTGTCCATTCCATCTATTACTGTCAGCATCATATTTGTGTTCATATTTGATACAACAATTTGCCACAGCAGAATGTCATATTAGCTCATTTGATTCTATTTCATCCTCCTGTATGCATATTATTCACTTTTGGAAGATACATAAAGATGCATTTGTTGATAGACATGCATCAAGGATAAAATGTACTAATGTATAATACTACTATACTAATGTACTAATATTTTCAGTACTTACGTCTCTTGAGTCAATAGCTGCATACATAATATCCATCCAGCCTTTAAATGTAGCCTGTAAACAGTACACACCTATTTAAGAATATAACTTTAAGACAATTCATGTAACCATTTCCAGCAACTGAATACGGCACCAGGCATTATTACTATAACATACATAAGATTTATCCACAATTTTGGCTTTCTTTAGAGCTGCTTGTAAGATGCACTGTTGAGTACCCCGTTTGTCTCCATATAAACATATTAAGCAGAATATGTAATAAACTTATTTCTAATTATTTATCACAAGAATGCAGTGTCATTTTAGTAGGTTAAATGCTTATCAAAGCCATATCAGTGATTTTGTAACTCAGTTGCCACCAGTGGCTACTATGTCATCACAAGGGATGACATCAAGGGAACCAAAGATTTGATTAGGTCAGAAAAGATAAACACTGTAGTATCAAGGAGAATTTTGATTTGTATCTAGTCTAAAAGATTTTACCTGATTTAGTGATTCTATATTCATTCTAAATGCATCATGTTTTACAGAGGCTATAACCCTGAACTATGTTTTGTTTGATGATCTTGTAAAAACAGAATTTACTTTATATGCTTCAGATATTAAATTAGTGAACTTTTACAGCTATTGACTCTAATCCATATGTGTAAAATTCTGTTTGACAATGAGGTGCAGATTGCCTCATCTACATGTTAGAAAGACAAACTCGTTTTCTCTATTGTAGCAATTAGTTACTCTTTTGAAACAGTCATGGACTAGGCAGCATTTCCAAATAGCAATCATTCAGTCACAGACAGAATAAAACCAACTGAGAATGTTCTTGGTCATTTAATCCTCATTACAGTTTTACTGAACAAGGCTGTAGATCTTAGGTTCATTCATATTCCTTGTTATAGAGATTAGTCATAGAAATAAGTCAGGATGGGAACATTCTTTATCTATGGTTATTGCTATATCTCCAACATCTTGAAGTCTAATTCCTATCAGAGGTATCAAAAAAGCTTTGCTTATGCATCATACAAAGCAGCTGGTATCATCCTGCAATGGATTTTAAATGAAAAGGAATCATTTTATTTTGAAAAGAGTTGCCTTATACTTTGAAACAGTGGAACTAAAAAGGTTTGAAATGACTTCCACATTTGGAGCCAACGCAAAAAAAAAAAAATTAAAAAAAAAAAAGTGATTCAGGCAACTTAGAGTGCAATTGTGAAATCAAAGTACAGTGTTAGAGGACCAAAACATCACAAAAAATTTGAAACAAGTAGAATTGAAGAGATAGATGGATGAATTTAAAGTCCTTGTGGAATACTTGAACTGCAAGGGATTGATTTTATTTATTTAATTCCTGATACAGGTTTAAATTGCTCTCAAAGACTTTCAAGGATGGAAACTCCACAGCCTTATCAAAAATATTTATATGAGCACTTGTATTTATTGTTTCCAACATTTAAATCCTACTGTTGCCATTTAAAGCTATCGCTTGTCATAGCTGTTATAGATGTGGAGAACACAGTACCAATCATTCTTTTGTAATATTTCTTCGCAAACTGGTTTCTGCTTCCTTTTCTTTAGGCTAAATAATCTTCACATCTTCACTCTTCCTTCAATCATTCCATGCAGACCTCGTCCAAAACTCAAATCATTCTCATTATTTTGTGCTCTCTTTCATCAGTTTATCTCTTGAAATGATAGCCAAAAATGGACTCATTATTTCAGCTGAGATCTTGGCAAGTCTAAATAGGGCAGGATGCTTACTTCATATATGCCTTAAGGAGTTTACTTTTGTTTCTGTCTGGTTATGTTATTTGTATTTTTTTGAAAGTCATGACTGTGGTTGTAGTCAGCACTTCGACCTCAAACACTAAATGCAAGTAATAACTAATAAGATGTAATATTTTTAAATCTGAAGGATGATACAAATGGAAGAGCGGCTCTTTGGTGAGGTGCACGCCATTGTCTCTGGTTCATACGTATGATGGTCATTGCGTATCATCTTTCAGACAAACCACAATTTTTTTTTGTAAATTTTTAAGTATATCCTAGACTAAACTAGAGTAAGAGGAAAAAAAAAAGCCTAATATTAAACTGTTGTGTTTCATCGTCATCAATAAGAGAGCATATTTCAAGTAGAGCTAGTAAGAAGATAGTAAGAACTATCACAACTTTTATATTATTATTATTACTAGTCAACACGAAAAGAGTGTGAAGATGGAAACACATAAAGATAACATTGCTTTCATGTATTTCAAAATGTCTGAAGTAAAATCTGTATTTGTCACAATCCAGTTTCACAAAACAATAAGATTTTATCAGTCTTGAAGAAGTGAAGGAACAGAAATCCCCAAACTTAATGAAATTTCAATAATAAAATGCACTGCCTCATCATAGTATTTGTTTTTCTTCTAGATCCATCCTGCAAATCATTAGGAAACAATCACTGTCATCATCACTATACAAAAATAGTTGTGAATTTAACTATTTAACTGTGGGGAAAAAAAAAAGATTGTGTAATTCCCAAAGCAGAAGCCTTATTTCAGGGAGAATTTCTATTTTCGAAATATGTAGCCTGAGCAATAGCAAATAATTGAACCAGATTCAGTATCAAAGCAGCAAATTTACTGAGTGTTATTCCTAATGCATTCAGTATAATCTTAGGCCCGGTTTTGCTAGGCTCAAATTTTCCACAACAGATCTTGCTTAACAGAAATAAAGTATTATTTGTGCATTTGTGCATGCTGAACTAGAAAACACACAAATATGACAAAGAGATCAAAATCTGAGTTTCCTTTTAGTATTTATACAAATATATTGTATATCCCCAGTGACACTTAATCAGAATTCATTGAGTTCAAAGATTACACTTGTTTTTCCCCAAGGAAATTTGAAAGACAAATTCAAACATAGATTCAAAAGTGGCTAGAAAACAACAAAACAAAATTCTCCCAAACTACTATAGTTAGAAGTACATAAAATTATTCTCATGATGGATAATTTCCAATGAATTTGGAAGTAAAGCCAGAGTGGCAACACTACATACTACATGTCTTTACCAGAAATAACAGAATAATGTGATACTGTGTTTTGAGACTAATTTGCCACATTTTATCCTGGATAAAAGCAGGTCTTCAGAAGATCTACTTACCAAATAATCCAAACACTGTTTGGATTAACTTAACTGGTTTAAGTTAAAAAGAAATAATACCATAAAATTTTCAAGACGGATAGATGCCACATCTCTTTGTGTACACCAGCCTGTTCCTCTTCACTTACTGATGTGTGAAAGTTGTGAAAGGAATTTCTTCAGCTTTTGCTCTGATGATTTTCTTAAGGGTCAGAAAAATACTCAAACAAATTTATATCAAAAAAGAAAAAAAATCTGAAGTTTTTCAGCACTGGGGCTTGGAGTTTGGATTTGTTCTTGTTTGGATATATATATATATGTATAATTTGCATTAAAACAATATTTCCAATAGCATTCACTCAAGACAGAATACCTTACTGATGAAGAGAATAAAGGCTTCTATTGTATTACCTGTAACACAGAAAAGCTGAGCTAATTTACATTGTTCTTCTTTGACTGGCTTACAAGGTCTGAGTCAGAGAACAGGATGAATAATGGAAAAAAGGCTGGATTGTAAGAGCTTTCTGTTGCTTCTAACCTTCTGTTGCAATAGAATCTTTCATCTGTAATTCATCTATTGACGCTTATCACTGAGCTTATCATTAGAACAATGATATTCACCTCAATGAGGTAGTTTTCTTTGGTCCACCACAACCTAAACAAGTCTGTGCTTGAGACTGCTAGAGGGGAGATATAAATGACTTCAGTAGACTTTTGAATTAATCTTGTTAAATAAAAAAAAAGCCATTAATGTTCACACTGGGTGCACAGAAAGCTTTTCCGGTAGCAACTATGATTTTATCAGATTTTTTTCAGGCTTTTTAACATTATTTTTGGCCAATTATCCAAGTTTCAATTGCTTTATCTTTGTTTCTGACATATTCACAGATACTTTTAAGGAATTCTTAGGGTTTACTCATTTTTACTATTAATACAAGCTGATTAAGGAGGGTATGTAAATCAAGACATACCCATCTACTTCTCATGTTTCTTCTAAACACAACAGCCTTAGAATCCTTTACCAGTTCCTCATCCAAAGTACTTTAAATATTGAAGTGAAAATCACCTTGTGAACATCTTCTTGAGAAACATTTATGAGTTATGGCCTTCATTCTGCTCTTAAGATTGAAAAAAAACCCATAGATTTTTCACATTTAAAGCATTAGCTGAAAATCAAGCTGATATTTGCTTTCTTTGCTCTAGTCTAGGGCATGTATCATTCCATACATACAGAATCACTACGAGTGGCTTACTTACCAAATCCTAAAAGATGCAGTTTCAAGTATTTGTTTAATGGAATGACAAAAGTGTCTTTTTTTATCACTTTTTTTTTTTTTTTCCAAACATTGAACAAAAATCCTTCCACACATCTATATGCATCTTAGTAGTACAAAAAACGTGAAAATATATGGTGATGCCTCTGGAATTCTACTCACACAAAAACAGCATCAACGCAGCAAGTATTTCATATCTATGCAGAATTTCTGTGTTGCAGATGTTTTTAAAACAACTATCTTGTCCTCTCACGAAAGCCAGGACCCTCTTAATGATTATTTTTTCCTTTAGAAGCATGGGTACATTTGGAAATTTCACCCAACCTGCCTCCCAGAGCAATGCAATAATCCAAGAATATAAATTTTCATGTAAGAAATAAATTTTTCTGAGGAATAAAATATTCTCTGCTTTTCAGTGGAAATGAAATAAGCTATACATAGCTGAGACTGGAATATATATGACATTGCGAAGTAGAGACGGGCCAGGAAAAAAAGTACCTTATCTTATACCTGTCCCAGAATAAGCTATGCTACTACTGAAAGAAGAGGTGCAAACCACTTGAAAGGAATTTTGCTGACATCCTTTCCAGCTGAATAATTTTAATTTTAAAAGATGTTTAATAAAGCATACTGATCCTCCCTCCACAGTGGAGATTCCAGCAATGGATTTCAAAAATCAGACACAGAAAACAATATTCACAGTCTTTCCACTGTAATCCAATTTTGTTATCAAAGTCAAACTGTATTCCTTTGTATATTTCTCAAATTCTGTCAGTCCCTCTCTACTATTCCTGATATGACAGTAAATAATCTTAATGAATTTCAAATAATCAGTGTTATCAGAGTCATGGAACGAGATGCTCTGTTCAATCAGAGAGGCAGTTATCAGTGCTCAGATTTCTCGTCTTAGAACCTGAGCAGGCCCATGTCAATGCCACTGCATCATGTAAATTAACAATCTGCATTAATAAGATTTCTTATGACAATACAAAAGTTAGAAACTTATTTTAAAACACTAAAAATGAAAATTAATTCTCAGAATTAGACCTCAGAGAGATTGCTCACTGTGCACAATTCAGGTGAAAGTCCTGCAATTTCTTGGCTGGGTCAGGTTGTAAGGTATTCCAGTGCACACAGGGATAGCTCATGTTTTGAGAACATAATTTTTGATAGTGAAGACATAAGCCTTTCTGCATACATTGTCCTGTGTGGACAGGAATAGCAGGGAAAATATTTCACAGACTATAACACCTACTGTTACTTTTCTTCTATTTCTCTTCTAGATAGAAATTGTTTCTTAGATCTTGTAACTGCAGTGGTTACATCACTGAGATGGCGTTTTCTACCTGGAATTCTTTTCTGTGACTTAATTACACTAATGCAGATTTCTTTTCAGCACTGAAAATAATCAGATAACTATATACCAGCCCTAGTACTTCTAGAAACATTCAGAGATAGAAAGGGAACTTGTTCTCTCTGATGTCCTAAAAGTTCTTCATTCTTCTAAGTAGACTTTGCTGATCAGTATGAAAGACTAATAAATTATCAGAGCAGTGGTATTAATAAATTACTAAGTTGTAGATAAAAGCGTGTATTCTGCTTTTGTTGCTAGAATTGCTTTTCACTATTACATAAAAACAATAAGAGTGATATAACAAAGAGTGATCACTTACTACTTGAAGCAAAGAAAGATACCCAAATCCTACATTATCAAAGTTTACTTTCACGTTTTTCCATCGGGCACTTTGATTGTTTTTTATGAGTTCCTCGCACTGACTAAAATTGTTGATTTGGTCGACTTCAAACCTTTCATCAGTTGTGGTGTTAACACAGTAGTAGAACTTCCCAGCAAACAGATTTACTCCCATGATGCTGAAAATTAGCCAGAATATAAGACAAACGAGAAGAACGTTCATGATGGATGGAATTGCTCCTAAAAGGGCATTCACAACCACCTAGTACACAAATACAGGGGGAAAAAGAAAAGAGTGTAAGAACATTCACAGCAATAAAGTTTTGTATACTGTTTTACCAATGCTTAATAAATGCTTGTTCAAAAACAAATACCATAAGTGTTAATGTAGTACATTAATAATTGTAACATTGCACTGGACTTTTAAATACTTAACATTAGTACATGTAATGAAAGGAAAATAAATGAGAAAATTAAAATAGTTATAAGAAAAAACAAAATAGAAGACTTGGTTGTAATAAGGTGAAGTCCAACACTAATATGTTCTATATAAAAGTAAATGTTAAATGTAAATAAGAAAATTTTTTAAAAGAGCATCAAAATGTAGCTTAAAAAATGTCTAAACAAAAAAGGAAACCCTAAACATTATCAACATAACTTTGAAATTTAAGCTGAAAAAATAAATGCCATGAATCTAGAAACTAAGCTCTACTTTAAAAGGATTATGCAGGAATTATATACATATCTTTATTGCCTTATTATCCCATGCAAGAATATAACAAAGATTAATTTCTTTGTATAAAAAGCAAGACAGTTTTGCAATATGTGTCTAATTGAATCAACGGAATTTATTTCAAGCTCCAGTCTTATTGTTTCATGTATTGAGTTTGTCGGTAACACCCTTCATTTATCTAAATATACACCAAGGACATATTTAAGGTTTTGATTTGGTATTTTAAATTGCTTTAGGC
This sequence comes from Centrocercus urophasianus, assembly GCF_019232065.1. Lineage (NCBI taxonomy): Eukaryota > Metazoa > Chordata > Aves > Galliformes > Phasianidae > Centrocercus > Centrocercus urophasianus. Next base: position 19,381,646 of record NW_024884756.1, on the reverse strand, counting down.
CAGTTGCCTGCTTAGGCTTTGTAGGCAAGATATCAAATTATTTATATAGAAAAAAACATCTTTTTCTGATACATACAGTAAACAATCACACGTGTCTGTCAGAGCTAGAAAATCTCCTGCAATATTTGTTTGGCTGAACAGCTAAGAAAACTATTCACCTTAAGTATCCAATACCAGATCTCATTTACTAAATGTATGTTATCTTGAATTTTATTTTTTACTCTGTAAAATTTTTTGGACGTTGTGAAAAGGTAAGGTAAAATGTACGGTTGGGATCTGATTCTCAGTAATCCAGTCCCTGGCACAAGAGAGAAAAGGATTGATGTGAATACTTGGGATTTGTTAAGGTGTCTTGGTCTATCTTTGTGCCCTGCTCTCCGCAACTTGGAGGAGGCTTTCCTGCTACCAAGATCATTTTGAGCAAGCTCAGAGTTGCTCCATTTTACTACCTGTATTGCAAAGCCTCTTGAAGGCGTTTGGAAGTGAAGTATTGTGGCTGAGTTACTTATCACTCAGTACCTTCCTCTTCCCAAAATTTATGGCCATTTTTACAGGCTTCCTCCATTAATAGATAGTGGAAATTGGAACTTTGTAAAGAATTATTGCTATCATATTTTCAAAATTTAGCTTTCATTGGCAGCTTCTGTGTTAGTGATAGCTTTGAAGGAAGTATTCTCAATTCATGAGATTTCTACTGCAGAAAATATAAAGTACCTATGTGATATAAGCTACCCATTTTTAAGAAGACTAACAGGGTCTCAGTAACAGCCAGATTACAAGAACCCATTTTCAAAGGAGTGAGGGAACTATTGTTTTACTGGCCTGCAGGGAGAACAAATCTGTTGCTACTTGACAGAATTAAAAAAAACGTAAAAATTAGTAATGCAATGATTTTGGAATTCATTCCAAGTCTGGCCTTTCCTATAACACTGTATTAAAGTTCTGCTTGTATCTTTTCTTTTTTTTTTTTCCTTCTTATAAAAATATGCTGGATGTGTTATGCTGATTGAACTTCACTGCTTAATCTTAGTAAAAAGCCTGAAAATAGAGATGTCAAGAAAGAAAGATGGGAATTTATTCTGGCAAGTCAATTAAATGAAGGTTACCTGTGTTCAAAGCGAAGAATGGTGTTGCATGAATTGAGTGCCTGTAGCAGTTACCTTTTTAACAACCCTGAGATCCATTGGACCACAGCACAGATCCAGAACAGGCAGCAGAATATTAACAGCTACAATGATTGTTACAACAATTATGAATTGATCATAGTTGTAGAAAGATTTCTACAAAAGGACAGTGAAGTGTCTCACATCTTTAGATGAACAGGTAATGCAGTCTTGCTGCTGTGACTGCCAAAAGATCAGCCTCTTGTTCTCAAATAAGAACTGAACAGCTTCCAGCAACTGTTCTCACAATGGTTCCAACAACGTATTTCATATAGGTCTCTGAAAAGCCATCAAATGGTAACAATTTCTGGTCACTACTGACCTGGCCTGGATGCGAACTGGTGACCTAGAGATGAAAGGCTCTGTATCCTATTAACAACCCCTTGAGCTATCCAGTCCCCCTGGAAGGTTTTTTAAGAAAAGAAGAAAACAAAATTAAAACTTTTACAAGTTGTTGTTGTTGTTGTTGTTTGTGTTTTGTTTTTTGTTGTTGCTCGATGGATTTTTGATTTTTTTTTCCCCACCAGTGTTGAGTCTTTGTCCTTTAATATATATAATGTAGAACTGGATTTTTACATGCTGGTCAGATGCTGGGCTGACTGTGAATTTCACCTTGGAAAGAAGCCTTTAATTTCTTTGGTGTATGCAGTTGGAGGCAATTTTACTTTTTCATTGTGGATTTTGTTTGTTTGTTTGTTGGTTTGTTTTGTTTTTGGTTTATTTCCTCTATTTTCTTTGGGACTAACTGAAGTATATTGGGATATGGTCTTTATTATCCTACATAATACGTATCCAAGATAGCAACCATAAATACACACACAACATCTGCACATGTAATTTTCAGCAAATGGACAGAAAAAAAGAGAACCAATAAAAAGTGAACTAAATGCAGAAGAGAGATCATTACATTTCTTAATTAGTTAAAAATCTAGCAAGTCAAAAATTGTGAGTCTCTTTGTTGGAAACAGTCCTTAGTAGGTTACCAGAATTTTGGTTACCAAAGCTCTTATTTTTACTCTTCAAATCTGGAACAGATCAATGTGATTCTAAATGTCATTTTTTTTAATCTTGAAAAATGCTTTTCTTTTGAGTCTATTTTCTATTAGTCCTTTACGTTATATATATATACACACTATATATATATATTTATATAATGAGAACAATGAGTAACAGCTTATCCCTGCTCTGGGAGTAAATTATAAGAGTATCTTTATATAAGTATTATTATATTTATAGTATTATTATATTATACTTATTACAAGTATTTTTATTAGATACAGCCTTGCTGTGGCACAATATCTCAAACACATGAGTCTCATAGACATAAATATTCTCACAGCAAAATGGCTTCAACAGATCCTGGCATGAGCAACCACAGGATTTCTAGGAACTTCTACATTCAACCTGGGTTTCCTGCAATCTGTAAACAAACCAGGAAAAGTTTTCAGTAGTACTTAACAATTTTATGCATAAAAATTGTAGCTTTTGTGAAGAAGTTCTAAACTCTTTGACCATGGTGCAAAGGAGGAGGAAGTTACACTCTTAAGGATGAAGAAGAAAATTATAAGATTATGTCTGGAAAATTCTTCCTACTGAAAATGACGAAGTACTTTATTTACCTCCATTTTGGGAGCTACCAACATGTATTTTTAGATGTAGTTCCTCAAAGATTTGATGTGCTTGATCTCCTCTGAAGAAGCCCATCAAAGGCTACAGTGATTATTTAATTGTTATGTGTATACAGTCTTACATAAGATTTACATAAATAAGCACAGAAAGTTAAATAGATTTTACTTCACCTTCATGGATAAAATCAAATCTTTTGTGCATGCTTGACATATGGCCATAAGAAGTGTAAGACATATTCCATCCATACTCAGTCCCTTGATAGTTGGGAAAGCCTGAGGAAACTTCCAGGAACTCCAAGGAAGAAGAACAAGGAATAGGCTTACATGCACGTGTCTAAAGGTTAAATAATTTCTTTCTTTTTAAGTGACTGTCTGTATAGTCACACAGCTACAGTCTTGAGGCAGAAAAGCCATTCATCTGTCAGCAGTACAAAGGCTGAAGAGAGGTATTGTCAACAGTGTATATAGTATAAGCAACATCCAAGGAAAAAAGAGATTCATTCCTGACTCAAATTAAACACTGAACCAGATTTGAGCAGGATTTCAGAGTAAGATATGAACATTACTTTGTGCCAAACAAGCATGATATAAGAAGAAAATGAATCTCCTCCTCTCCTGGCCAAAGTACAGATGTACACAGATCTGGTGGAGAGAGAACTTGCAATGAAAGATGAAGAAGTGAGCAAGCAGACGTTGGTTTAGATTCTTGGTCCACCACAGAGGTAAGACGACTGGAATGAATGGGCAGATGTGCTGTGGGTAGGCAGGAACGGAAGCTCAGGTGATTTATATGATCTGAGTGTAAAATGTTCTTATAGTAAAGGACTTTCAGAACATCCAACAAGGAAGGTTAGAAGATGCTGAAACCACAGTGACTTGACCAGGAGGAGGCTATCAGTTGCTTTCTCTCTTGAATCATAAGGGAGTTTAAGCAAGGGAGGAAAATACCTAAGGAACACAGTAACTTTCCCAGTCAGGGGATCAAATAGGGATCTGAGAGAGACCATTCAGAAAGTCCATACCTGAATCAAAAAGATTAGCAATTCTTGATAGTCTGATAGTTATTGGAACAAGGCTTTGTCTTATTTATAACTCCTTGCTCCTGGCATTCATGAACCAACAATTTAAAGTCGCCCTGTGCATCAGCTTTTTTATTTGAGTTACGGGAGCATAAGGGTCTGCAACAGACTATCCAGCAGCTTGAAATCAATGCTGACTCTCCTTCACGTACTTCTGATTGCTTTTTCACTGTCTTTGAATCTTCTATCATATGCATGTTCTGCATTTTCTAGTTTACCTATCACAGAACATATGCAGATGTTCCTATCAGACAAGTCAGAAATATGAAACAGAAACTTTTCCATATGTAAATAATGGTGTTTTCCATAGGCTAGTGCTTACAAAAATAGATTGGTGCTCCAAATATGGCATCTGATCAGAAAATTCATGATGAGAACCAAACTGAAAAGAGATTTGCATCCATTCTGCTCTTTTATGTCCATGTGATAGGAAGACCTTCAGATCAAAGAGGAAAACATAAATACAAAAGAAACCAAACCCAAACAACATGAGTTGGTTGTTTTTTTTTTCCTAAACCACATCAAAAATAAAGGTTGCACTTTTAATCCCTTTTGAAAGGTAATTAGAAATAGAAAGGTAGATAGCATAGATCAGAAAGTTGCCAGGAATTCTTTAAAGTACCTACAACAATATATACTTGAATGGCTCCTTAGTTTCCAGGCATGACATTGATTCTATACTTTTATCTATGAAGAACTAGGAATTTCTTGCAGAGTATTTCTTAGCTATATCTTTACAGTTTGGGGTTCACAGGGTGCTTGAGGTTTATGTGATGGCAGTTACTGATTTTTCACTGCTTAAATTGTATACATACTCTAGAACTTTTCAGATATGTAGTGTGATGTACAAAACAGCACTTGATATCTAGATAAGTACCTTCAGATGCTTTAGAGACATGCAATTTCATCAAGTTTCTTTTTTGCTTAATCGGGTAAAAAGAGGAAACACATGAGCCTGCAGGGTAATCAGTGATGATAAAATCTTAATCAACAAACAAAAAATCCACAGAAACAAAACAAAAACCCTCAGCAAATACAATTTTAATAAATTATCAGATCATCCAGCAGTGCAGTGATGAAATTTGGTAAAATCCAAATTAGTTGAAATGTTAACAAAGGTGAAGGAGAGCTTAAACATTTAAATAATTCAGATAAAAATTGTGAACTACTTAAGTAATTCTGCTGAGAAAGGTTCCATTTGGTACTAGATCTTTGACTTCATTTTTTATCACAATAGCATCTTCTGTTATCTCTCATTAAAGCACACAAAATCTCTAACAAAATAGGCCTAATTCCTTCTTATAGGCAGAGATTTTTAACTGACAAGGAGGTGGGTCTGAACTTAAAAAACAGTGAATGGTAAGTGTCCAAATCAATATTTCTGCTGATGCTTTACTCCAAGTAAATAGATTTATACATAGGTATACACATGCAGACACAAGAAAACATTTTTTTTCCCTCTTGAATCTACCATCTAAACATTAAACCTTCTATCAATTTTTTTTTAATCCTAAACAGCAAAGAATAAGACACAAAGCTGAAAGGACTGGCACTCGATTTGTAAAATCGAGCCAGGGATTTCAACTGAGTTTCTACTGAATCAAAATTCCCCACAGCTTGAAAATTCAAAGGACTATTTTCTTCATTATAAAACAGGACACCTGGCAACCTGTTTTCATAAAATATAAAAATAATCAAGCACTGAGTATTATTTTATCAATAGCCACTGTTTTCTTTTCAAGATACGGTATACATGTAAGGTAAACATCTTGTACAAGTAGTGTAGTATACACCCCCTTATAGTATTTACAGTCCCTGTTTGAAGGAAGGGACTGCTTAGTATCTGCAATGTCATGATCAATACCTGCACTTCTGCTCTCCTTTCCCACACGCACTCTGCAAAGTTTGTAGGCAAAAGCTTAGTTCCTCCTCAGAAGCACAGTAAACATTTTGGACAAGCTGCAGAATACAAAACTAAATAAAAAAATTATTGGGAATGCAAAGGTGAGCAGCTTAGAACGGATACACTGTGTAAGTAAACAACAAATACATAGTGTAAGTAAACAATAAAAAATTGGGAAGATGCTGCATATGCATGATGAACACTATGAACTGGTTTTGGAGACAATAAAGGATGAAAATTAAATATTTCTGTGGGAAAAACTGTAATCTGCTTGACATGCTCCAAATAATGATTGAAGAGAGGATCTATGCTGAATGTGAAAATGCAGATTCACCCAAATTATTCAAGCCAGCATAGAATGAAGACTGTGTTAAGGATACAGGGTGAAGACTGTTAGAAGATTGTAAGAAATCTGCCATTTAGAGCATCAACTGTAAGGAAAACTTTAGATTTAAATGAGAGTAAAAGTGAAGACACGCAAATGGAAGGGATCAGAGAGAGACAAGGAAAGACAATTCTTAGTCTTATTGAGAAAAGATAGCAAGATACAAAAGATCTAAGGTGAGAATAAACTCACTCCCTTATCAAGCTAATACAACAGTTACTTCTTGTCCTTCATTAATGCTATGTGCATGTAGTTGACCCCAAAGAAAGGCTCTTATATGGATTTTTATCTTCAAAGAGAGGAAAATGCTTCTGCAAATATTTAATGCACAAACTATTTGTGTAACACTTTGTGCTGGAGAAATTTCATGCTTGTGGATGGTGGATTTGTGCCCTGCAGTTTCAAAACCAGTGGCAGGGTGGTTTGAGCACATTATCTCAGGAGGTCTCTCCTAATCTCGTTCCGGACAGCTTTCCTAACAAAATTTAAATTGGTTAAAGTAAGAACAGAAGCATTTTTTATTCACTTAACTGTCTATTAAAGGCAAACTACATTGTTCGATTTAATAAAATACATTTGTTCCCATAGCAGCTTTGCATCTGTTTCTCACAACAGATCAAGTATATAGCAAAATACTTCTGAAGACATAACACAGAAAAAATCATACACTTTAACATAGTGTGTGATGAAACACAGTAGTTATCTGCCAAGCAACAAATCACATGGCTGCATTTCTCTGTCTGAGAAGAGCTGGTAAATACTGTAAATACATACAAACATGAAAACAGGATAATTAGCTGATGTGAGAGCAGTACTGGTGAAGTTCACTAGATCTGGTGAAAATTGTTTTTTGTTTTTGTAATGGCATAAATTTAATACCATTGTCCTTTATATTTCATTAATTGTGATCCTAACAGTAAGGATTTTCTTCGAGATACAATAAACAGTCAAAAATCACCTTGGTTTCAATAATATAAGCAACTCCTTTAAAAATTCTCTTCTAAATGCAGAATTGTAGTCTAAGGAAAATCCCCAGATTCTAGAATATTTCCCATATGATTTACGAGTATCTACACATGAAGTTTTCTTACATTCAATTATCTACAATTTTCAGCTGTGTTTTGGGAGATGTTGCACTTGTAATCGACTTTCCTTAAAACTCAAAGGTAGTGAATAAGATCACAATCTTCAAAAACAGCAGCACTGAAGAAATCTCTCACACTGCATAATCTTCAGATTAATACCCCTCTATACTCATGGAAAATATGTAGGAGGTAGCCAATAAACTTTCTCAAGATTAAATATATAATAATTATCTGTAAGATAAGATGTTAATTTACAGGAAATGCTATCTGTGTTGATTTATTCTTTCCACTGAAGCTGTAGAAAACCCTGCAGACATGACAGCTTGCAAGGTGCAAGGCACAGTTGGTGCTTGCAAGGGTTGTAACCAAAGATCGAGGGTTTGCTAAGGATATGACAGTAAATGCAGTAACTTTTTTGTTTTACTGACATGTGTCCTGAGGAATATTTCTAAATTCCGAGGAAGACAGTACAATTATTAACACAATTATTAACATTCTATGAAAAATTTAAAAGTTTCCTCCAGTTTGTCCTGCATTGGAGACTGAATTCAGATTTCAATGATTTTATACAGATTCTATACAAAATAGAAATATATAGCTCATTTTCAGTTGTGAATCTATAATGACAGACACTTGATGCTATGTTTTATAACTCAATCGTATAAGAAACTTTCATTCCTACTAATAAAGTTTGGAGAATTCTTGTAAATGCCTCATTATCGTTTTCATGGTAGGGGAGTCTGAAGTATAGTATAGTATATTGTATATAGTATAGTATATTGAATTTTAGAAGATATTTAAGACACCAAATACTCTAATTTAATTTTACACGTTATGAAATCGGACTGGAAATTTGAAATACAGTAAATGCTTAAAGCAATCAGCCAGAAATATGCATAAGGCATGCAAAACTGAAAGTGCAAGTGGTTTTCAGATTCTTTGCTGCCTTCTACTATTTCTCTAATAAATAAATCAAGCACGACATGACATGCTTTATTTTGTGAAATTGGACACAAATGCATGCTTTATTGTCACTTAATTCTCTAACTCAGCAAAGCAATGTGTACTCAGTATTTTACATTGACAAATAGCATACCAAGTCAGAACTAGCGCAGAAGCATTATATTGCAAATACTAAAAAGCTAAACAAAAAGCAATGGGTATATTCAAATCTCAGGTTGCAGATAATTCTACTTAGTATGTCATTAATTGAGATAAGAATATTAACCCTATGACAAAAATTTAAATTAAATTAAAGCAATTCTTTACTTTGCCTTCCAGCATCTGGGTGGAGTTGGTTTTGAGACTGGCTATAGAAATATTAAAATTTCTTAGACTGCAGATTACTAGTAGATATTTTAAATGCCTTTAATATGGCTAAATTCATTTATGTGCTCAAAGCTAGCACAGGCTATGAACCATTTGTAACTGTCTCATCACCAATGATTCATAGATTTGATTTACACTTTGTCAATGAAAATTATCTATCTCAAATTTGAAATTATGCTGTTTCATAAGTGAGTTGTAACTGCAAAATAAAACATGACTTAAAGAGTGAAGTATGTTTCTATATTTCTGGATTAAAAAAATAGCTATTACTGTTCAGTGTCTCTAAAATGCTGCATTTTTTATATTCACCAGAATGACAATCGGATATCAATTTAAAGTAGCTTAGCTTGTTTAACAATTTGTTTTCCAAAATTATACATAGCAGCCTATGTACAGGGGCTTCCATTGAATACAGTTGATCTCTTCTTTTCAAGGCAAATTTTACATCATTTTGAATTTGGGGGAAAATAATAAATACATGCTGAATAAAAAAATTCAGCTTGTTGGTCAGTGTAGGTCTGTGTAATATAAAAAAGCAAGAAGGGCTAAATCATTTTTACTTCCTGTTGGCAAATACAAAATCTCTTTTAATGGATTTTTATGAAATGAACTCAGTTTCTGAGAAGGCTGTAAGTTGATATGGGTATATTCTTATAATGAGCTGGTCAATTATTATTGGAGTCTTTTTACTGTTCGTGAGTCATTCATAAAGTAATGCTAATATCTGTCAGTAGACAAGTGCTGTGCACGCACGCCAACTGTTTTGAAAAAAACATCTTCAGAAGTGTATATAACTAACAGTGAAGAGAAGACTATGCATTTGGCTGGTCATATTTGCTAAGTGACTACTAACAGGTACTTCATTGATAATCATAAATATTGGAAGATGGAGCTGTAACCATTACTGCTTTTTCAGTCTTGTCTGTGATTCCTACACAGTAAAGTTGCTCTTGAATTATTCATCTTGTGTATCTGAAATCCTACCATATGATTGGGTCTCTGGCATAGATTCATAGTTTTACAGTATGAAACAAAGGAATAGATTTCAAATAATAATTTTTCTTTGAGCATGAATATCCTAAATGTTCTAAGTAGGAAATATACTAAGTCATGTAAGGATACAGAAAAAGAATTGAATAAAAGATTTTGCAATAATTTTCAACATTGTATTTCCAATAATTGTTTTGTTTCCAATGTCATCTGAAGAGTTGTTTCTTTTTCCTATATAACTTCTGAACTAGTCTCCCAGTCCTCCTGCAGCTGACCAGAATGTTATAAAAAAAAATAAAGCTCAGAGCAATTTCCCAACATTTCTTGTCTGCAAAAAAACATGTCAGAATGTTCATGAACAGTAAGTACAACAAAAGACAGAGAAAATTGCTAAATCAAATAGTCATTTTAAACTTAATTGTCAACTCATACATTCTGTAGAATTTGACCAGCTCTTACTCTGATGAATTACCAATTCACACACTGCTTAAAGCAAAACTGAAAAATGAAACTGAAATTTACTCATCTAGCAGTCAGTGGTTAGCATATTTCTTCTGATGATTACTGAAGTAGAAATATGTAGGCTGATGAATACAGTTTAAGGAAAAGAATTCTGAGATTCTCAGTTTGACTTCATTAATCTTAGGTTTGTATCTAAATACTGTTCAAACAGTGCATTTTAGGCTATTTCACTATTTTGTAGTTGAACTGAAATTCATTAGCACGCTATTTCCTCCCATGTTTCCATGAAGTAGCAAAACACATTCTCTTAAAATATATTTCAATGACATGCATATAGAGTTAGTTTGTATTCAGTGGCTTTTAGGAACAGAAGGCATAAACAGATGAAAAAAAAAAGTTTTAATGCTTTCTTGAGTGAGATGTATAGTAAGCAGGGCCTCTAAGTAACTCAGAATAAGTATGACAAAACCTTATATACATCGTATTGAATAGAAATTTGTTGAAGCAAGAAAAACGTTTAATGTACAAAAAGAATAACTTCATAGTGAAATAAACTGATTTTAGAAGCTTTTATCTTTAAAGTCAGCCAAACTCAGAAATAAATTTAAACCACTATCTGATATGAATACATCTCTGGTATGATCTAATAAGATCCAGTGTTGGTAGGCCAAAGTTCGTTTATCAAATACGATAAATGAAGAAAAATTAATGATTTCAGCTGGTAACAGAAAATACCTTTACAAACTATTGCTAAATTAAATCCTCATATAAGCAGAGTAACGCTTATTTAATTCATTATTAAAAGTCTGTTGAGAGAGTTCATAATTGGTAATTTTAAAGCCGTAAATGCAGAACTCCTGAGATTGGCTAGAAAGTAAAGTAATCTTAATGAATGTAACTGCTATGTGATACTGCATATGGATTTAGGTGAATTGATGAAGCTTTTTGCTTATCTGTTAGTAAAAGATATGCAATAGATAAAAAGATAGTGCAGCTTTTCTGCATGGACTTGTCATTCCTTATTCTGCATGCATGGATTCTTTGTATGCATGCATAGTTTCAGATTCTTTCATTTTTTCTTACCCTCATGCCTTCAAATCGTGACAAGGCTCTTAGAGGTCTCAAAGCTCTTAGTGTCCTAAGGGACTTAATGGCACCAAGTTCAGAGTAACCCAATGCATTTGCTGTTAAGCTAACCAAAGAGACCTATATGAAAACAGGAAAGTAAAAATTATTATATTATACATACTACTTTACATACCATAGATGTGAGACACAAACTTCTTTAGAAGAATTTTAGAAGAATTTGGACCACTTTCTTCAGGAATACGAAGTCTTTTAAATAAAAAAAAGAGAATTAATGAGAAAGAAGAGAAAGATAAGTAAATAGTTAAACAAAAATGCCATAAGGTAACAGTTAGTATCTGAAAACATTAATAATTAGGAATTTCATATTTTAATAGTGATTTGAGGGCAATTTTTTTCCCCCTCTGTTATACAATGCTGCTAGAATTAGTAATTATAGTTGATAATACTCCTTTGATTGCCCACAGCTAGGAGGTAATAACTGAAGCCTGTTTTGAGTTAACAAATGGGTCACAGAGTAACTTTCTCTGGAAACTGGTAGATTGATTATTCTATATTCAGTTATACTAACTAATATTTTAGCCTGATGACCAAATTTATGTACTTTACAGGCTGATATTAACCTGGAATATGCTGTTTTTTAAAAGACATCACAGAAACAATTCCAATAGGCAGCAGAACTACTAAAGTCACGTTTTCACCTGCCTGTATGTATCCTACATCCCTGTATTTCCTCAATGAGATATAAATATCCTCTACATTCACAATGGTTCTTGACAAAATAATTTCAGTTTTCACTCCATTTCCCCTGAATGGTCTTTCATTATCCTGTTCCAATTCCTAAACTAGTTATTTAAAAAAATATTTTAATAGTCAAATATACTATTTAATTATTAAAAACAAATGAACAAACAAAAAACACCCACCCACAAATCAACATGGAAAGAAATGCCTGCAGTGGAGCTCTTCATTAATTGTGTTTAGAAGCAAGTATTAGATGTGAAATCTTGAACTTTTCTCTTCTTGCTAATCCTCATCTTTACTAACCTGCAAAACTAGGATGTTTTGGAATCTGATTTTTTTTTTTACAGTACCTTCATAATGCTATCAAAAACTTAATTTTTCAAGCTGTAATATTCTAATGCCAAATTAAAGAAAATATCTATATCATTCTTAATTCACTGAAAGCAGGACAAAATGCATTTTAATTTTAAATGTCAACTTGCTTAATATTTCTTTTTCCTGTAAGTTTTACCAACCACTGGTACAGTAAGCATTTTTGCACACTGGAGGTTTTCTTAAGGAGGCAAACTGAGGACATTTGTTTTAAACTGTCATCCTAATTTTAAATTGCATCAATTCATAGAGAAATTGTCTCCCATGATTCATGCTACAGCACAGTAGATTTAAAACTATTAGATAACTCCATAAGGAAAGATAATTGAGTTTGATTTCAAACACAGCCGTGAAGATTATAAGTTCAATAATATTTTGTGGACTTTTATACTAAGTAAGTCACACAACCAATGCTACACATGCATTTTGCATTCTTTGTAAAAACTTTATTCAGTCATATGCACTACAGAGTTTGTAGTTGGATATTTTGGACAATTGTTTTTCAGTAAGAAGGGTCTAGTAGAAGAGACATTAATCTGAATGCTGGATGTGATTTAGACCACAGGAAGGAAAGAGGGGCCGTGGGGCCTTAAGGTGGGTGTGAGCAGTGCTGAGAATAACTGCAAATACCTGGAGAGTTAGTATGTTATATTCCTTTGTTAGCTGGACTGTATTATTATTCTGTGGTATAGAAAAGTAGTAATGTAAGGATAAAATGAAAGACAAAGAACTATGGATTTTTTTTTCCACCTACCTTACTTTTTAAACTGGAAAGTAGTTTAGGTGGTATACACTTAAATATTATGGTTGTAGAGAAAGTAATGAAAAAAAAAGAGTAAAAATACCACCTAGGAAATACAGTACGTACATCAACAATCAGAAAGTCCAGCCAGCACCAGGCATTAGTAAAGTATGTTTGATAGCCATAGGCCACCCACTTCAGCAGCATTTCCAGAATGAAGATGTAAGTAAAGACTTTGTCAGCATATTCCAGCATGGTCTTGATAGTTTTGCGCTGTTCAATATATATATCTTCAAAAGCCTGTAAGAAAAATATTCAAACATATTTGTTTTATGTTTAACAACAGCATATACTTCAGGTTTTAACAACAAGGAATAAAAAGAAAGGGAGCAAATTTTCTTCAAGAACAGGGGTGGGACTATCACTTTTATTTCAAGGTTTCTTTTCTACTAACTCAGTATGTTTTTCCTCTACGTAAAAATATTTTACAACTTACAGGAAGGAAAAGCAACAACTACTCTGGTCAGAGATTTTTATTTATTTATTGCTGCTGTTCAGTTATTCTACTCAGATTGTTTTCAATTCTCAGAAACAGCTTTGATTCTACAAAGAGATGGGAGTGAGCAGAATTCTACTGAGAGAATCTGGTTTATATATAGGGAGATCCATTTTCAAAATCCAGGGCCATAGCTGTAAAATTTTCAGGACAATGGCAAAGCAGTTGATCTTATGCTGCTAAGTCCTTCTAGTTTTTGAAAATTTTAAGTGATAAATCATAAAACAAGTTATTCTTTTTTAAAACAAACAAACAACAGCAACAAAAAGCCCAAATACCTGCTTTATAGTATTTTTCTATAAAGGAGCTTCTAATATACTACTGCAAAGTAATTTTGTTTAACAATTCAGGAACTTAAGTAATTTACTGAATGGTAATTGTATCTCCCTGAGTGGATACTAGACATACTTACAGGTTATTTCAGGGTTTAATTTGTCGGTTAATCTCAAATTTCTGTATTTATTGTCATCGTTTTTATTTGTAAAACAATATAATAAGTGTTGTTTCTTTTATTATTATAGATTTATATTATGGTCGTAATCTCATTATTCTGTTCTCACAGGCTTGTTATACTTACCGCACAATGACCAACAACATTTTTACATATATCCTTTTAGTCTACACAAGTCTGAACTAGAAGCATGAATGATAAATTTTTATTCTTAGAGGAGACAGTTATTTTCCTTGAGACACATCAATAAACACCAGCAAAACTAGAGACCAAACCCAAATAATAAAGCTAAATGTGTTTTCTTCTCATGTTGTCCCTCTCCCAGATTCAGGCATATTAGTTTCAGTTGTGGAGTTAAATTCTCTAATCAATTATATCTGTTCTTTTTGGACATATTATTGAGAAGAGACTTTTTCTACCTGTTTTTTAAAGTCCTGATCCTTTGAAAACATGAAATTACATGCCTTTTAACTAAGTTAAAACAATGTTTTCCGAGAGCAGTTACAATACTCTCTTCATGTTTTACTCACCAGGGCTCCACTGCTGAGGAGAATCATAAAGACAATGAAAGTCTCAAACCAGTTGTGTTCAACAATTCTGAAGCATGTTTTTCTAAGATTCCACCACTGCTTTCCTCTCCCTTCTTCTATACTTACTTGACAGCACTTGAACCTCCGTACACAGCCTTACAACAGCATATGTATTGAGAAAAAGAAAGATTTTGTTGAATTACGTAACTGTTGGCTGTGTGTACTTAGTAACACAACACAGCATTTCCAGAAGCTATGCTATTTAGTAAAAGGTCAGAGGATTTTCATCTAGATGGTCTTTTTCTCCTTCAAAGCAATAAAATATAACAATGAGACAATTGAAATTTACAATTCAAAGAATGGATGAGAAAAAGTATTTCTTATTTATCAAGAATTAACTGCTCAATACACTATATGCAAAAAGATAAAAATTCATGCAACATAAAGCTAAATTATAAAGTAACAAATAAAAAATATATTAATTCATTCAAAATTAAAGTCTATATGGTAATTCTTGGGCAAATGTTTTATTGTACTTTCTTTTGTGTGAGATACTAAATTCAATATCCACATGGTGAATTATGGTCTAAAAGCATTACTGCTTCCAATCAAAGTTTAAAAACTGAAAAAAAAGTAAATAATTAAACACAAATATTAAGAACTAGTTTTGACAATTAATTGTTCCATATTTCATAAATAAGTTTGGATTTTTTTTGTCTCAGACACCTTCAGTGAAGCAGGCCTCTGGCTCCATGGATTCCTCAGGTTCAGCTTCTGGTTGCTCTTCTGCAGGAAGTCCAATGTCAACTGTGCTGCCTTCAGATGAGCTGGACATATTTAGCTTCTGTAAAAAAAAGAAAAAGAATCACAAATCTCCATTAAATACTTTTAGGAAAATATTAGTATTTTCCAGAATAATTTAATAGTTCTTTTGTTCTGGTATTCAGTGCAAGTTAATTGCTGACAAACTGAAGGGAAATTTGTACAGTTTTTAAATTTTCCTTTGTACAGTATTGATCTTAATAAGGATTAAAGAAAAATAGATTTTAAATTACAAAATATAAATAATGGTTCTAAGCCTGCAAAGATTTATGACCACAACTAACTAGTAGTGGTAAAGATCTCTTATCCTGGACAGAGTGCAACTTAAATATATATCCAGCAACCTGTTAAGTCTACTGAAAAGCAGGTAACAGCCCAAATATAACTATAGAAATGAGGTGGCAGCTGAAAGAAAAGAGGAGAAAAAAAAAACACTGATAAGCATAGAAGGCTGTATTCTACAGGTGGAGGACAATATCTTTAGCAAGAAAATGGGTAAAGATATCCAGTTTTAGCTTCAGTCATTAATTTTCACGAGAAACAGTTTATAGAGGTTTTATTTTAAAATTCTGTTTTCACCTAAATATTGCCTTTTTAATTTTAATAAAAATAGTATTTTCTTCTAGCAATCCAACACTCAGAACTCATCCTTTGCAGTATATTTTGCCATTCAAATTCATTTTGAAAATACTTTTCAAAACTTTAAAAACCTTTTCATTTTGGAAAAAATATTTACTTTTCCTTTCAATTCACCATTCTCTTTCATGCATTTTGGACACCAAAATTAAATTCTTTAAAATCAGCAGTGCTAATTAACAGTTTTTCTAAAATACAGTTCTCAACAAAACATAGGTCATAAGCAGCTCTTGATTATCTTGGTTCCTCATTCCTTTGCATCTTACCTCCTGTTGGAACTGTAGTAATTTTTAACCCCTTCTCACATTTCTGCTCATCAAGAATTAAGCCCTCTTTCATACACTTACTCTATAAAGAAGTGTCAAAATAACAAATGGTGAATTACTGAATACACTGGCTTGGGCTGAGTAAAGAAAAACATGCAGAAGGGATCAAGAGAAATGCACAAAGTATCTAAATACCTCTTTGCTCTCCTCCAGGTCTGATTCACTACTAAACTCCTCTGTATTTAAATTTTCAAAGTCAGATTCACCCACAGCAATGGGCACTGTCACAGTCAGGCTTGGGTTGTTTATGAATGACATATAATCACTTTCATCAATTATATATTTCTCCACACTGCTGCCTGTGCCTATGCCACTAGTTGTTCCATTCACATCTTTAATATAATCATGGTCCTTGCTCAATTCTGCAGTATGGTTGGAAATACAACTGTTTTTGTTGTTCAAATCTTCAAGTGGTTTGATTTCATCTAAAGCTTTTTGTTTTTTAACGAAAGCTTTTTGGATGAATTCACGCGCTTTTCTTTTCACATAGTCTATGCCCTTCTGCATTCTTGCTACTGCAATTTGGAGATTGTTCATTTCATTATCATCATCTGTCACAGCAAGGTTGTCAGCACTAAATGAGCTCAGCAGCAAGGCCAAAAATAGGTTCAGTACCTGCAGAAAGATGAAAAAAGAGCATTCTAAAATTCATGTCAACAAAGAACTTGTTCTTTGTTTAAAAAGTCCTATTAGCAGCATTGAAGGCTGAAATCTCAATAGTTCACAAAAACAAAATAAAAGCACCCTCAGAACTCTTACCCCATGAAAAACGGAGGGTATTTGTTTGTTTTGATTGTGTCTTGTTTATTATTAAAAAAATATTTCAACTGATGAATATGTGTAAACACATTCTTAAATCCAGATGGCGTATAAATATTTTGTTAGAAAAATCTTATCACCTGAGATAACAAACTTGCTATTCAGCATCATAAAATTGTTTAACTTATTCCTTCACACAGTAGAAACAAGATTTAGATGACTAATCCTATGTTATAAATAATAATAAAATTACAGCAAATGATTTATTAAGAGCCCATAAACTAAAATTGTTTGGAGAACAAATATTTAGAAACAGCCAAAAGACAAATTAAGAATGTGACTAAGAGCTCACTCTAACATCATCTTAGCTTTTTAATATCACGAGGTACAGAATACTTTGTTCTGTATCCAAAAAATCTCTTACACTTGAAACTACCAGCCTAAGTGCTTTATTGAAGTAGAGCCAGAACACTTAGTTCTCTTCAGAATTGAACCCACTCTGTTATTGAAGAGTATTTCGTAAATGTTTTGATTACATACCACTAAGTTTCCAATCACCATGACCATCATGAAGACAGTAAGGCACATTGCTTGGCCTGCAACCTCCATGCAGTCCCACATTGTTTCTATCCATTCTCCACACAGCACTCGGAATACGATCAAAAAAGAGTGAAAAAAATCTTGCATGTGCCATCGTGGAAGTACACAATCACTTGCAATTTTGCAGACACATTCCTTATAGTTTTTCCCAAACAGCTGCATCCCAACAACAGCAAAAATGAACACAATGATGGCCAGAACGAGAGTCAAATTTCCCAGAGCTCCCACTGAGTTGCCAATAATCTTAATCAGCATATTTAGAGTTGGCCAGGATTTTGCTAATTTGAAGACTCGTAACTGGAAGAAAAGAAAAACAGAGTTAGGACAAGCAGAAACAAAAAATACAAAGATATTTTTATGGAAAGACACTACTGCAAAAAAATGCCTCCTGTTGAAAGTTTATGTTCTTTTCTACATGCATGATGTTCAAAAGGTCAGTCACAAAATTTTGCAAAGTTAGAGCTTGATAACTTCAAAGCATAGTTTTCCCCCAAACCCAAGAAACAATCTGTCAGAGTTTAAAATTTAGGGTCCATCTTTTAAAATAAATGGGGCTACTTTTCTGCAGTTATTTACACAATGGATCTTCTCCTGTGATATTAATCAGAGCACAATACATCTATCTAAAGAGTCTGCATAGTAGGATGTTTAAAGTGTGTACATATAATAAATAGATTGGAAATAGGCCAAGACACCCATTGCTATTTATTTTTCTGGATCTCTACTGATTCATGCTGAAGACAGTAAGGTATCAAATATGGATTTGTATGGATTTGTACTGCTGAAAGAGACTTCAGAATCAGTATCGTAGCAAACAATGAAAATTTTTAAGGGGAAAAAAAACAAACTAATGAAGTCCCATTGAATAATCGGTGCAATTGATGTATATTTACCAATCTGAATGATCGAAGAACTGAGAGCCCTTCTACATCTGCAAGACCAAGCTCAACCAAGCTAAGGGTTACAATAAATCCATCAAAAATATTCCAGCCTTCTTGAAAATAATAGTAAGGATCCATTGCAATTATCTTGAGAAACATCTCTGCTGTGAAGATTCCAGTGAAGACCTGAATTCAGAGTGCAGATGGTTATTTTTTGCAAATTATAATATTGCAGGTTTAGCTGTTGTCCAGGCTACCTATCGGAAATTAGCCTCATCCAAAACTGAAACTTAAAAACAGTTCACTGTGGTGATATATTATGACCACCTTACCTTAACAGAGGTCATATAAACCAACCAATTTTTTTCAAATAATTAAATTCTAAGCTGAAAAAGACATTATGTAAACTTCTGGTTTATAACATTTGTAATCCAATTTCAATTATATCAGGATACGGGCTTCCTCATGTATTGTACAAACAATATCCTTAATTTGATTTTCATGGCATAAACCAGAATGCTTTCCAAGAAATTATATGGCATAACATAATTTTTGGTACACTTATTACATTATACAGCATTATGAATGAGGCCAAGTCTAAGACTCCTGATGAGTAGCTCCTTTGCTTACACACCCTACAATAATTCCATTCAGTTCAACAGAAATAAGATTATTTATAACAGCTGGAGATCAACAGAGATACGACAATTTGCAGAAGCTGAAGAAACTTCTATGTGGGTGTTGTCAGTAAGCTCAGTAAAGCCAATTGGCTCAATTGTTTTTAAGTCAGGACTGAAATAACATTTAGAAGTGCATTTTAAACATGATATTTCTGATAATAATTTCCTATCGTGGAGTTCAATATTCTTAATGAAGCAGGAATCATATTTAGGGAGCCACCAAGGTACTGAGCCTGAGTAGGTTTAAGAGAAAGCAGTTGTGATTCTGAGTATTAGAATTTCTTATAGGATAAGAAAGTATGAAAGCCACCATTAAAGGCTAGCTGAGCTCTGCACAGTGCTGGTTATTTGTCTTTCCTTTTGGTTTTTGATAACTCAGTTTTCAAGTTGAACAGAAACTGCAACAGCTAAAGAGAATAACTGGGATAATCGGGATCTGGACAAGATTCTGACTTCTTCAGTGTAGGAACATAAATTCTCAAGATAGATTTTATTACTTCTAAATACATCACAGATGCAAGCACTGGAGAGGAAAAGTTATAGTTATTACAGAGAATTAAAACCACCATGGAAGAAGTGGGAATGAATAAATACCATGTGAAAATAGGAATAAAGTTCCTAACCATTGTGACAGTGAAGTTCTCAAGGGCATTTAAAGATAAACTATGGGAGCAGGAGAACCCTGATAGCTTCTGCTTTGAGAAAGAAACTTAAGATTGAAAGAGGATGGTGCTTACAGCCAACCTCTCTCACACTCTCTTTCCAGTCTAATATTCACCAATATTTATATATTTTCCTGATTGGCAAGTAAGACTGTAATATATATATATATATATATACAAGCTATAATACAAGATAAACTGCTACAATACAACATATTCAGAGGTTCCTTTATTATAAGTATATGAAATTTGGTTAGGAATTTGTCTATTAATTTTCCTTTCTGAATTCTGTAGTTATTTATTTGGTCTGAGATACTTTTTCCTTCATTACAGAACAAGGATTTTAAAAAATCACGTTATAAGAAATCAATTCTTAAAATAAGAGATGAAGTAGGACTGCAGCCACAGATACTTCTGTGTGATCAAACCTGTCAGTTCAAAAGCATCATAGCTACAGAAAATTAACTACTGAATTCTTTAATAATTTATCTTCTTGAAGTTGAAGGGAGAAAATATAGTTGACAACATGATAAAAAAGTTACCTTACTAATTTTCTGATTCTAAAAAATATAAAAGACTGTAAGAAGAATAATTACTGTGGGACATTTCTCATACTTAGAATAAGCATACATAGAGAACAATCCACGTATCCACATAAAAGTTCATTTAAAGAAGAAAATTCTAGAAATGCTTTTAAATGGCTCTTCTAGTGACTGTAAACCCATACTCAGGAAACAGTGCAAAGAGACGAAAGCAATTAAAAACACATTCATAATTTACACATTTGTATTGTATTGATTGAAGAAGAAACACATTTATTCCATGGTGTCTTTTTCATGGAAGTAATGCATTTCCTGGTTTAGTAGCCAGATAAATCAACTTCTATTTAATATAGACTTAATGTAGCAGTGGTGCCATTTTTTTTAAATATTTAATTTGGTTTTCCAGAACACAGGAAAATATTGATTTTACAGAATTCTAAGTTATGCAATCCAAAAATGTTACGATAGAATCTATTAGGAGGGTAACAAATGGTCAGTAAATCTGCTTTCTAAAGAGGTACAAACAAACAGACATACTTCCTTGAAAAACATAAACACAAAAAAAGCAACAGACTTACCAGATTTCCAACTGAAAGTACGTTATTGAATTCATCAGTCATCGGATAATGCTCCATGGCCATAAAGAGTGTATTTAAAACAATGCAAATTGTAATAGCCAGGTCAACAAACGGATCCATTACAACTAAGTTGACAATATGCTTTACTTTCAACCAATGAGGACTGCAGTCCCAGATCAAGAAAATATTTGCAAATTTATACCAACACGGTGGGCATTTCTGTCTTGATTCTTCGAGTTCTGTGGGAAAGCAAAATTCATAAGTACATGATTGTTCTAGCATTCTCTAGGCTAGATGAGTTATACCAGTCAAGTTATCAGTCTATAGTGGCATATCTTTTATAATTTTTATCCATTCCTAGTACAAAAAAAAACATTTTTATCACATACAGCTGAGCTTTTAAAGAGTAACTGAATAATATAACTACTAAAAATATGTATATACAGTTATATATTTGAAAAATATTCTATTATCTTTTTGTGTACAGTGAAGTGTTTTTTTAATAATATGTATAAGCATCCCCTCAGTTGTTGTCGTCAAACAGAACTTTGTAGTCCCAGCAAGCACAGGGTAGATGGTAGCAAAACAATGAACTAGAAATGCTTACTTATTTAATGACTTTATTGAATATAGGCCTCTGAGTGTACTGATAAATATTCACTGGTTTGTTGGACAGTATCTATTAAGGTATTTTAAGTCAGTTTTTAAGTTTCAAATCAGATTTTCAGGAAAAATATGGCATTAAGCTATGTATAACACACACCTTCCACAGTGTTTGTAAGGATGCTAGCAATGCTCATTGCTCTCTCTCTTAAAGCTGGATCTTCCAGATAGTCCATAGAAACATGCAAAGAGCCTGATATTCTCTTCCTCATTTCTGTCTCTGTAGTGGTGCCCTACACAGGGAACAGTAATAGGTGAGACCACATTTGAATAATAAAATAGACAAATACTACATAGATCCCTGTTATTAATATGCATATATACGTGCTTCGTGCACTTCAAGTTTTATCTTGTCAGACTTTTCTTACTTTTTAATATCTTTAAGATAATTTTTAAATGATAATAGGTAATAGTTACCTAACTGTTCAAGATTTAGTGAGAGTTTATTCACTTAACTACTGCATTTCTTTCCTTCAAGCTTAGAAGAATTATTTAAAGATATGAAAAGGACTGAATTAGGACTGAATTAAAAAAATTGTACTTTTTTTGCAAACTATTTTTTCCTTGCTCTCACTGACAGAATATTCAATTTCCTATGACATAATAGTTTTTTACACTAGACAAATTGTAGCAAGTAAGAAAAGTATGACTTCCTCATGCTTCCTCATGCTAGTATATTTCTAATTAATGTGAGTAGACAATTTTGAACTAAGAAATTTATTTCAGTGATCTCCTCTCCTATCTGCATACACATACACAGTGACAGCAATATGTGCTGCAAATATGTTCACACAGACATTTATAATTTGTATTTTTGGTAGTGTGTGCAGAAATGCAATATTCCAATTAACTATGCATTTATACTACAGAACTCCACCAGCAAAGGATGGAAATATATAGAAAGAAGAAACAAATGGTAATAAAGAACTGCCTACTTCCTTACATTTTTAGTGGGTCTGATATAGAATCGTATATTATCAAAATTAACCGATAATGCTAATTTTGATATACTGGTAATAGCAGTGTCTTACTGATTGCAGACATATGATAACATTTTTGTATACTGTTCTCACTCGTATAGCAACTTTGATTTTGTGGACCATAACCAGCCAGACATTTATAGCAGCGAAATGAATGCATGGCCTGGTAATACAGTGTAGTGCTTTTGTGGATGTATAGATAATGTTTTACTATGTGGAAACTGCAAATTGCATTTGTTAGTTATGAGAATATTAGTAAGTAAATGCAAACTATCATTTCTGTTTAATTTATTAAAGATTTTACAAGATGCAGGGGCATTCACAGCTTGACCAACCAGGAAGCATTGCCAAGGATTCCATTCTGTAGGTAACACTGGCTGGTGCAGTAAGAAAAGGCCATGATGCCTAAGCTGTTTAAAACTTTCTTACATTGTCATCAGTAGCTGGTTTATCTATTATCACCTCTGGCAGAAGCTGTCCAACAGGCGATGTAGGAACAGATGGTCCACCAACCAGGGAAACCACCCCATTGCAATCCACAGTGCTGTGCATCTTCCCATTCACTGGAAACACTGCCAGCATCCTGGATGACCTACTGGCCTGACTAATGTTACTGTTGCGCCGTTCACCGTGTCTGCGCGGCACAAAGAGAGAATCTCTTCTGCTATCATTGTCTTCAAAAGTGCTGTGCTCATCATCAGCAAAGTCATTTTCAGATCCTATATCCTTTGCTCTACCTCTGAAGCTGAAAAGACTTGTTCTGCTGTTGCGCCTTGGGGAAAACAGGGAGCCACGAATGCTCAGCAAAGACTGTAGGCAAACAAAATTTGTGATTATTAACTGAAAACTTCAAACTTAGTATTGCCATTAGTACCACATATCTTTTTCATTTTTTTTCTTACATGATGTTAACCACTTTTAGCAGAAGTTAACGCTACTGTGAATATTTTGTACGTTCACCATATTTTGCAAGAAGAAATACCTCTGCTCATGGATTTTTAAAACAAAACCAGTTTTGAGCACTAATGAAATTTGTTCCTAATGTCTGCTAAAGTAGCTGGGTGGTTGAACAATATCCATCAAGCAAAAATGCATTATAAACATGCATGTTTTTTCATATATGCAGCAGCATCCTTCACATATTGAACCAACCTCCAAAATCATCGAAGCAGGAGGAAAATGTAAGGCTACCATAATGGAAAGACACCATAACATCTTAATAAGAACAGAAAATGTATAATCATTCTAAGAAACTAACTGAATCAGCTGAAGAATATTTTTAATATGATTTTTGAACAATGTTTTTACAAGAGCAGGTATATGAAGTTAAATTTCACTCTGATGTTTTGTCTTTTTTTACAAGACAGCCTAGCCCCTACAGCACTTTCTCTCAGGTGCAAACAAGAATGAGAAAATTTAATGAAAATCCTGGTTTCTTTTCTTTAAGCAGTAGGTTCACATTACTGTACCAGGAAACTTGTTTTATAACAGCCTACGATGCTTTAAATATATGCTTCTATCAAAAATAACACATGCAGTATGCAATACCTGATGTGGAGAAGAGTATTTCTTTTCATATGTCAGCCTATTGCCTTCAATAGATAACCGGAAACCTTTTCTTCTGATGCTGTCTTCTGATTCAGACTTGTGAAATTCATCTTCATCTTTTTCCTCTCCTCCAGACTGTTCTTTCTGTTTTCTTTTTTTCCTTCTATTTCTCCTCTCTTTGGCACTCTTTGAGCTCAATTTGGAAGCCTCTGAGGAACTTTCTGAAAGCCCACCTGCTCCTCCCGCGACACTGGGTTCCCTGGACTCTGCAGATGCTGTTACTGCCGCCGCTGCCACTGCTGCTGCCTGTCACATCACAGAATGAATTCATGTCACTCAGCAAACCATGACATCAAAACAGTTAAATTTTACTTGTACAGAATTTTTAGACCCCCTTACCCCCAAAGTCTTATCACTTACAAACTGTACTGATGACTAAAGAAAAACATAACAATATATTCCTGGTTCTGAATATTCTTGACTATGCCTCAGTTGTTCTCAGTACAATGCAGAAGAGAAAATCTCTGAGCTAACTCCAATACTGAAAGTCCAGCACAGTGGTTTTAATCTCCAAATTCAAAAAACAGGGATTTAAGTATCTCTACAAGAATTCCTGTTATGCGCTTTATTAAGCCATTAAATTATACCTGAGCTGCTTCTTGCTGCTTCTTTAGCTGTTCCAGCATTTGTTGAAATTCTGCCTCTTTCTGCTCTGCTTCTTCCAGGGTTGCTTGGTTCTGCTCTTCGTAAGCCATGGCAACCACAGCCAGGATCAAGTTGATCAGATAGAAGGAGCCCAGAAAAATCACCAAAACAAAAAATATCATGTATGTTTTCCCAGCAGCACGTAGTGTCTGGAAACAAAAATGCATTCATAAGCAAGAATAGGTAGACAAAGTTCTGTTTCTTATACTTTGAAAAGTAAGATAACATAACTGATTTTAGACTTCTTACATTACAGGTAAAAACATGTTTAGTCTATCACCCATAACAAAATTCTCACCAGCTGATAAAGATTTTCCCAGAAGTCTTGGGTCATCAAACGAAACAGTGACAAGAAAGCCCAGCTGAAAGTGTCAAAACTTGTGTAGCCATAATTGGGATTTCTACCAGCTTTCACACACGTGTAACCTTCTGGACACTGCCTGCAAAGACAAACTGGCTGTCATCTTATATAGTTATTTTAGTATTATCAATTGGAACATACAGAAGATTGTGATTAAAAGTGTATTTTTCTTCGGTTAATCAGACTAGAAACACCAGAAATTGTGATTTATAATCGAGAATTTTTAAAGAACACTAAAAAATTATACAGGAAAGGCACAAATAAAAACCTACTATGAAAAGCTGAATCTAAACTTCTGAAATGTAAATCAAACAATTCCTTTAATTATTAACGCTGTAACTAATGTCATTGTGAAAACTACTGCCTGCTACTGAATGTGATAGTACTCCTGCATGCAGCAGGAACTGGAACATAGCTGGTGTTTTCTAGCTGTGCCATCTGCTGCTTCTCATGCCCAGCAGTAGCTACATTAATTGCAAATTACTGATTCAGCCATGCAAATACTAAGCTCATTAAGCAGTTCACTGAGCTCAATGGTGTACAACGTTGCCAATGGATCAGGAACTCTGATCCAAATTGCAATGCAAAATCCTAATATCACTTCTTATGTGAAAGAATATATTCACTCAAAATATACGATGTATACCTTAAGATGGATCTAATTTATACACTGTGAAAAAAATCTCTCAAAAATTTGTCTTACCCAGCATCAGAACTGTTTCCACAAAGGAGAGCATCATTTTGCCCTTCCAGAAAATAAAAATGACCTGTTTAGGAAAGAATTTCCAAAAAATTAATAAAATTCTGAATATTGATCTGTGAGTTTGTTCTTTTGTTTTTAACAACTGAAGCTCTCTGAAACAAATAGTCTAGATCTATAAATAATATGATTTCAGATACATCTTTAAATGAATATTAGCATTGTTTCAGCAGGAGTGTAACTTGGAGTAAATGCCACCACAAATTGCACTAAAAATCATCTCTCAGCTTATTGTTAAAATACCAAAATGCACTAAAAATCCCAAAGAACGCTGCTGGATGTAAATGAATTCTACCGTTCTCCTTTCAGACTGACCAATGAACTAACTAAAAACTTACGACATTGTACTGTACACTTACAATTAAATTGTAGCTGAAAAAAGAAAGGTACTGATAATTTGTTTTAAGGAGGGAAACTTTCTGATCAGCATTGACAA
Organism: Centrocercus urophasianus; assembly: GCF_019232065.1. Lineage (NCBI taxonomy): Eukaryota > Metazoa > Chordata > Aves > Galliformes > Phasianidae > Centrocercus > Centrocercus urophasianus. Next base: position 19,355,202 of record NW_024884756.1, on the reverse strand, counting down.
AAGTTCCAGTTGGCCACTTACCAATGCATGTGGCAGTTATCTCATATCTCCCTCACTGCAAGGACAATATTGAGGCCCTGAAACGTGTCCAGAGAAGGGCAATGAAGCTGTGAAAGATCTGGAGCACAAGTATTATGAGGAGTGTCTGAGGAAACTGGCATTATTCAGTCTGGAGAAGAGAAGGCTCAGGGGAAATCTTGTCACTCTGTACAACTAGCTGAGAGGAGGTTCTGATGAAGAAGATTCTTCTCCCAGGTAACAGCGATAGGATGAGAGGGAATGTCCTAAAGTAGAACCAGGGGAGGTTCATGTTGGATATTACAAAAAAATTATTTTCTGAAAGAACGGCGAGGTATTGGAACAGGCTGACCAGGGAGTTACCACCCCTGGAGATTTTCAAGAAAAGAGTAGATGTGGCACTGAGGGACAAGGTTTAGAACAGGAATGGGCTGATGGTTAGAATAGATGATCTTAAAGGCCTTTTGAGCCTTAATGATTCTATGATAAGTGAACTCTGCAAAAATCATCTGGCTCCCAAGGGCTCTCACTATTATGGGCACTCACAGTCTGCAGTGCGACTTATGATTGGTATACAGTTCGGTATATATCTAAATCAAATAACTGCAATATTCATTTGTGTAGGTAGGTGATATGTATATATGATGAAATTATTTATAACCTTGGGAAAGAAATAATGGGAAGGTTCCACCAAATCACTCTGTAACTAAGCATCTCAAAAGCTGTTTAGTAATCCTGAACTTAAGGGGCTTTTCAGATGGTTTAGACAGCAACAACATTGACCTATCTGTCCTTAGAAGAATAAAGAGATGATGAGCAAAAAGTTGTGCCTATTACGATGCACATTCACTATCTACTTGAATTTGGTTTTTTTCTCCTCAAAGCAGACTTTTACAATAGCACTTCTGCAGCTGCTGCACTTTTGAACTGTTCCTTTTTTGCTGCCTGAGGAGAATTAAAACTCCCACTGGTTTTCTGCTCCACAGAGCTGACCTGCTGGTCTCCTTAAAATGGCCTCAACTGAAGTACTACCAGCACAACTGAGCTCAAACTTGGCTGTAGCTGCATATACTGTGCTGGTGAAGTCAGGCTGCTACAGAAGCAAACTTGAAGAAGGTTACCACTGAGTACTGGGTTTGAGGAGATGCCACCAGTCATAGGCATAACATGTTGCTGACCGCAGGAGGTAGGCCATAGGTTAGCAGCTGTATGTAGATCGTGTTTGACACTGTGAAGGAGTCAGTTTCAGTATCTACTCGGCCATACAGGGTACAGTCTCCTGTGTGCTGCTGCTGTCATGTTGGGTTGGCATGCATTGCAGAATTGCAATGTGTTGACCTGCAAGTAGGAAAGTTAGCTGGCTTGATGCTGACCACAGCTGACCCATTTGAAAGAAACCTTATTCTGCATGATGTCAGCTAATCGTGCTTAAAACATGTTGGAACTTAACAGCTGGTTAGGAAGAACACAAACCTGACCTGATAAAGTATACAAAGGGCAGTCATTCGTTAACGGCATTGCAGTAGTTGAACCAAACCACTAGAAGAAGGCTGGTGTGAAAACTTTGGACAAGATGTGCTGTGAAGCCTGCTGACCTGCCAGTTCCACAGGCAATAGCCAATAGGCTTTCTCTGCATACTCTGATACAACCACATTATGCAGGATGGCAGATACAAATGCTCAAAATATTGTCATGACAGGAAAATTGTTCTAACAACACAAGCTGAACAAAACTGTGTAAGTACATGCCCCTAACTAAACGCAAAATTCACAATGGTATTTTGCCAGTGTGACGTGAAAAGGCTCTCGCTACATTCAAGGCACATGGCTGGTTTCCCTTTATTTGGAGAGAAAATGTGGAAAAAATCCCTGGCAGGCAAGTACTTCAGTTCAAGGGAACTTACAGTTGTCTGGGTAAATTTAGGGTAATGACTGAGCATAATTGTTATTTCATGAAACAAATACTGAGATGTTTCACACAGACTGAAGAAAAGTCTGTGCTTCATAAGTAAATAGTCTGAGGAAAATCATCAGTTAATGAGGAGGAACACTCAGTGACAGGACAAGGATGAAACCCCTGTGAAACCCAGCAGCTCTTGCAAGATCATCTGGCATCAGATAAGCAGAAAGCGTACTTAAGAAGCATTTGCAACACTACTGAAGAGACAAACCCGTATGTTGTGGGGTCAGCATTACCAAACTCGGCCCACAACGATTTTGTACTAGGACATCTAGAAAAGCATCTGGGCTGGCCCTGAGACTCCATTCCTCTGGATTTCAGGCAAATATCATGCATCTCTATGCACTGCTGACTGCAGCTTCTTAATCCTTTCAAGTGACTGAGGAGATGACTTGTCTTTTCTATCAGACTTGGTCTTCGAGAGTTCCGCACCTACCTGATCAGCCCATTTATTTCTTTTAGGCTGTTTCCATCTACTTCATAGAAGACTCACTGGCAATATGTTTAAGATGAAATAAACATCTTTATTTAAAAACTAAAAGTACGGAGAGAGCACTAAAAGAAAGAGGCAAAGAGAGAATAGATATTTCAACTCAATTACAAGGAAAGAAAGAACAGAGCTGGCACAGAGACATCCCTTAAGACTTTGCTAAGCCAAGACAATTTGATCTCATGTTCTTGAGCTGAGCAGTTCAGCAGAAGAGTACATAATGTAAGCATCACATGAATAATTCTGTAAGAAGCAGCGACAGATTTTAGAATTGCTCTAACAGTCTACCTAGTATGTACAATAACATGCCTTGAAACACATAATGCATATTAGGAAACAATAATTAATAACTGTGTCTTTGGTCAGTCAGTGCAATATTTATTTCCCAGAAAACTTTGTTTATGAAAGACTTAATGAGATAAATGGATCTACCATTAATTTTACCAGATTCCATATCTCTGAACATGGGAAAAGAGAGTGCTTGGCTCATTCATGACAGCAATGCCTACATTAAGTCTCTCTCTGTGATATTCCCAAAATTGAGCTCAGAGGAAAACACATGGCTTATATGCCTTTTTTTGTGCAATATACACAACTATTAGCCATTTAAAACAATTATAATTTCTACTAGACAGAGCCATTGTACTGCATTGAGTTCCAGTTAAGACCTTTCTTACTCTCCTGCAAAACAACTAGTTTAAGAACCACTTCCATATCCCAATAGCCAATGTGAAAAAAGAACAGGAAGATGCAAGATCATTTCTTTTCTGTGAAACTGTCTGTAAGAAAGGAAAAGCTTATTAGCTTCATAATAAGATTCATAATTTCATAACAAATATGAATTTCTATGTAAATAACACCACAGGTTGAAGGAGCCATTCATTAAAGTATTTTCTATAATTAATGCAGCAAGATTTTTCAAGGGACTTTGGGTCTCCTTGAAGCCAAATGAAATCAGAGCTTTAGTTTATAGATTCTTTGTTAAAAGAGACAGAAAATGAAGTCTGACCTTGAAACATGCAGTCTCCCTTGCTTAATCTTTGCTGTACACTACAGCATGGGATCTCTCTGTATTCACAAGTTTAAGTGTTGTTTCAGAAGAAGATTACATCCTAATTTAAGAAATTTAGATGGAAGTCAATCGAGGTAACTGATCAGTTGCATGATGATAGTTAGAATTACTTCTATTTGAAAACTGCCTTTGACATACAGCTATTGTACCTGTTATATCTTTGCCTGTGAGATCAAAGATATGTCTGTGATGAAATATCTGTTCCCCATGAGGTTTTTCTTAACTGTGATCAGATCACCCCTTAAACTTTCTCTTTGATATGCTAAGTAGGCTGAGCTTCTGGCCTATCTTGGTATAAAGCATGTTTTCTAGCCTGTTAATCACTGTACTCTTTTCTGCACATCCCCCATTTTTTTCAACATTCCATCTAAATTGAACTTTTTATAGTATTCCAGTAGCAACTGCAGCAGTGCTAAATACAGGGGTAATACTGCCTTCCTAGTCAATAATTTATTTATGTGAACAGGATACCACTTAGCTTTTGACTGCAGAGTTTCAGTCTCTATTTGTTAGAGTCCTGTCTGCTCCAAAGTGCCTTAGGTGCCTTGCTAAGGACGTTCTAATCACATTTCTGCATCTTGCCTCTCAGTTGCAGCTCTGCAACCTTTCACACAAGCTGCTGTGACAGTGCTTTGCAATGCCTCTGTGGCACTACTTTTCCTTTGTTCTCCTGTTTTTCATTTGCTTATTCTCATGGTGGTTTTTTGTTTTTGTTTTTGTTTTTGTTTTTTTTTAATATGTTTGCAAATACAGCGTTGCTACAGCAGGTGTTCATGGAAAGCAATTGTCCCCAGTGTGAAAATCATCCCCTTCCCCCTCCAGCTTTTTCCTACTTATTTGCTGTAGCTTTTGGTTTGTATTAGGTGACCTTATAACATGCATGTATGAGCTTAAAATTCAACTGGTCATTCAGAACCCACCCTGATTAAAGCATGTTCCAATTAGTGCTAATAGCTTTGTAAGTATGAAAAACCCACAGGGAGTATGAGCAGACTCTAATGAAAAATATATGATTACTATGGGAAAAGTAGTACGGGGTAATCACCTACTGCACCAGAAAGAACACTTAGGGGATGAAACTCACCTGGGGACCCCAGCACTTTCTCACAGCTAACTACTGTTATTAATTTTCCCTTTCCTCTCACTTTTCCTTCTTCCTTTCAATTTTTTCATTCTTAGAGATGATGTATGCTACCAAGTACACTCTTTATGCATGTGAACCTGTCTTGCTACAAATTGTCCAGTACTGATATTTAAAGCAAGGATCTTAGGTTTGCAATCTCACATTTCACTGTATTGAAATACATTTGTTTGTTTACTTTCAGTTTGCCAAACTATCCGTGTTAGCTTGGAAGATCATATGATGGGAAATGATCAAAATGGAAAGATGCATCAAAATGAGTTCTGAGGAGACTTGTCTGAGATCAGTGCTACTCAAGATTTTAACTAATATGATCTTGTCAAATTTGTGAATGATACTGATCTCATAAGGGTGACAGGTAGGTCTCAGGAAATCGTTACAATTTAAAAGATCCAGGAGAGTCACAAAGATGGTCAGAGAAAACGGCGCTTTTCAGGCTGGAACAGTGAACTGTGCAAATACAAAGTGAAAACCTAATGCGTTTAATGTCTGTAAAAGATTCAGGAGGCAGGAAGATCACAAGCTGAACTTGATTTAATGATGCTAGAGTTGTAAACAAAGGAAAACACTAGCGGAAGATATATAAAGCACAAGTTACTATGCTGCAGCACAGTCCTTCTAGACTGCCTCTTGCCAGCTTAACCCAACCAGCAGGCGACACAGGGAGGTGAAATGCTTGGATGTGGCTTCTGTGCCATAAGAAGGATGTTTGTGAGCAAGAAAGAATATAGAAGAGAGATTTAGATCTAAAAAATAAATCTTCAGAGAAAAAACATGATGGAAAAAAGATTGAAAGTGAAGAGAACAGAGCATGGTAACTTGAGTGCAGTCTCTAAATATCTCGGAGACACTGATTAAGGTTGGGGAATAATTTATTTTTCAGGCCTGTGGTGAAGCTGATAAGAACAATAAACTTAAATTTCAACATAAAGTTATGTCAGACCATAAATAAACTTTTCTAAGTATGGGAGTGGTGAAGTACAAGAATGGATGTGTGGTGATAATTCTAAGCACTTCACTGGATTCTCTCACTGGAAGTCAGAAGTCTCTGATATCTGTCAGAAATGACACAACAGTCTTTGATAAACTTGCTTTGAGATATATCTTATTCTTAAGAACTGAGCCATTTATAGAACATTTTAATAACAATTATGCTGACAATACTTACTTTCATCCTCAATGTACCCCTTCCAGTCAAATGGAGTCACTGTTGAATTAACCAGTGTACCATTTTCACCAATGGTGCTGTTGAGCTGGGAAGTTATATTTGTTTCCAGAGTGAAATTTTCTGGAGGCCACTGCAGACATTTATTCCTCAAGTTGCCCATGAACAGCTGCAGCCCTATTAGTGCAAATACACTCAGACAAAACACAGTCAGGATCATAACATCCGAGAGCTTCTTCACAGACTGAATTAGGGCTCCCACAATAGTCTTCAAGCCTGAAAATGTAAAGGAATTTTTATTCTGGTGTTCAAAAGATTTTTAAAGCATAAAAAATGACAGTATCTCCCAGTAAAGTTATAGATTTCATGCAGAAGCCCAAATAAATGATCATAATGTCTGTGAAATAACACTTTTGTGAAGAGCTTTTTCACTTGTGAAAATGAATAAAAAGCCAAAGTGTATGTTCATTTGAAACAGTAAATGGAATGAGTTGCATATATTTCAAAATACTTGTTTTAATACTAAAACAAGTGACTTCGTTATTCATGCTATACATGAATCTTGAAGAAAAGTCTTCTTTCTTTTTGTTTGTCAATACCTCTTGCCCCAAACCTTTGCTATTAACAGTTTTATAACATACTAGAATTAGAAGACAGTAGTAAAGAGCCTGTTTATAAAAAAATTCAGTTAAATTTAATGCTATAAAACTGGAGATGGTTTGGAAAATCATAGAAGTTTAAGATAATAAATCCCCCATGCAATGCCCATGCTATTCTTTATTATCTTATTCCATTAACTTTGTTACTTAATCAACATTTAAAACAGTTCTATTTTTAAGACACAAAATCCACAACAAATACAACACAACATCATGTAGGTAAAATACATATGGGTAAGAAAACTTCAGGGTAACTGATATTCATTGAATGTGGAGAAGAAAGCTTGACATCAGAAGGTGAAAACCACACACGCTTTGTATTGCAATGTCTCATGCAAGAATCTGTTAAACTCAAAGGCTGATTTCAAAAGAGCTCATGTTAAAAAGCAATGAATCAGAGATTTCAGTAAATTCTGATATCTTCCAATTCCTGCTTTTTTTTTTTTTTTTTCTTTTTCTTTTTTTTTGTGGAAAGAAATAAGGCTTATGCTTCAAAAACGTGAGTATAGCCTTTGTGGAACAACAGTCAGCCTCAGTGTTTAACCTAGCTCTCACCTGGAATGACTGATATTGTTTTCAAAGCTCGGAGAACTCTGAATGTTCTCAGCGCTGAGACATTGCCCAGGTCCACAAACTCTGTCACATATCTGTAATAGGGGAGTTCACACACAAACACAATGACAGGATAAAAAGGAACAGTTGGGAGGTACAAGGGGCCTAACACCTTACACCAGTTACTTCTTACCTGGGATTACAGAAATAGTTTTCAAAGCTCTCAATACTCTGAAAGTTCGAAGAGCTGAAACATTGCCTAGGTTTACAAATTCTGTTACATACCTGTAGGATTAAATCACAGTTACTCAGAATTGAGGCAAAGTTTATGCTACTTACTTGGGTCTTTCATCAAGACCACTTTGGCGTTTTTAGCAAAAAATTAAATAGCAACAGTCAGAGGTTTACCTTTCATTGCAGTTTGCCTTGCATTAATATGCTTTCAGGGCCTTCAGTTAATTTTAACTTCTCTGAAGTGAATCACAGTGATTTAACTTTCAAAGCCTAAAATTTATCTAGACTAGATTGGTAAGTTTGTGGAATGAAGTCAAAGGGATGCTCCTTTTCTGCTCAGAGAAAAAAATGCAGGACATGAAATTAGCCTAATACTAACTGAACTAATGGCTTCCGCAGTATTTATGTTTTACATCAATATATTCACATTAGAATGTGAAAATTGTTTTAGACAAAGTAAATTCATAGAAGTATTTCTATTTGATGAAATTGATATGTATTGATACTAATTTCATGCCCTTTTTGCCCTTCACTTTCGAAGGAAAGGAAAAAAACAAAAACTTACGCAAAGGTAATGACAGTGAAATCGAGCCAGTTCCATGGATCTCGAAGAAAAGTAAAATCTTCTAAGCAAAAGCCTCTTGCAATAATTTTTATAAGCGACTCAAACGTATATATTCCAGTGAAGGTGTACCTGGAAAATATCAGAAAAATTAATTGAAATAAGTAATAATATTCTACACTTGCACTGAAAAGAAATGTGGTAAAAAGCAGTGTCTTTTGACATGCTTTATACTTACTGTATATATTTCTGAATTCATGCACATTAAATACAGAATTACTGATCTTATGCATAAATCAAAGAAATAAAACCATAAAATATATAACGTTTTTTTTTTAAATTATCAGTGACACTCAGTTTAAAATTATACTACATCCATTCTGTGATCCAAGAACATTGTGAGCATAAGATACTGGATACTGTCAGAACCACTAAAATCGAATCCAACTAGTATTAACTTTAGAAAAGGGAGAATACAAGCATGCACATAAAGTTTCACTTTAAGAATACATTTCACTTTAAGAATACATGTGGATATATGCTGTCTTTACCTGGCATCTACAAATAGCCACAGTTCTACTCTTAATGTAGTGGCATTAACACATGGTGTAGATGCTAAACCATGAAGATAATAAAGAACTAGTGGAATCCAAGTACAACAATATCCATAAATAACTTCTATTTTTGTCAACCCAAATATTCTCCCAGAAATAGATTTGAATAATTATCCAATATTTCTACATAGTATAGAGAGGAAATACTATTACTATTTCATGATAGTTCCAGCCAGTACACAACTGCAGTTGCAAGCATACTGACTTACTGAGGAACTGTCAGAGGCATGGATATCTTTGAGTAAAATGTGCAACTTACTCTACATTCTTGGTCCAGTCCGGAGGGTTACTCATGGTCATAAACACACAGTTGGTCAAAATAGTGCACATAATAAGCATGCTGAATAATGTAAATCATAGTTAAGGGAATTACAATAGCAATTCAAGCAATGTCACATCAACCATAGATTTTAAGTGCAGTAAAATATTACCATTTGTAACTGTGTAGACTAAAACCTGATCCAAAGTAGCCACACGATGGCAGCAGAAAATAGGCAATACTACATACACTTTTATGCCAAACGTTTGACATTAATTTTTCCTTTAGTCATCTTTTTATATGTTATATTCCTTAAAAATACTTGCATGAAAAGTATTTACAAATGAAGTTGCATGTAAGAGCCCAAGAATTTTAATTTCATTGAAAAAAAAAAATAGGTACATAGCATTTTTTAGTTTGAGGGTTTTTTGTTTTGTCTTGTTTTTTTTTTTTTTTTTTTTTTTTTTTTTTTTAGCATAAAAATATAACTAAGCAAACAAAAGAGCAACCTTCACTGTAAATGAAAGAGGAGGAGGAAAAGTTACATTTCAACCTAAATTTTGCAGAAAATTCGTGCTAGCTTTCAGATAATTACTTAAAGCATTCAGACTCAAGCATATACTTTCAAGTTAACATTCAAATCACAGGGAAGTATTTACCTGCCCAATTTCTATAGGTGACATTTATCTAAACTGTTGAATAAGCAGTAAATATAGTGATACCTTTCATTAAAGTGACAACTCATTTGGGGGATTACACTGTCATACAAGCTTTGAATAGCAAAAATCATTGTTATTTGCGTAGAATAATTAATTATTATCCTATGTGGCGCTTGTGTGCACAGTCCACAGGCAGGATTCAAGATTCTGAATTTATTTAATTGAGAAATTTCCTTGTCCAAAGAGAATTAATTTTGGTAGTTGAAAAACATGGAGATATCTCCTGGAAGTTTCATTTATCTCATAAAAAAAGTACATAAAATGTAATTAGAAATACAGCACTCTGGAAAACAAACAAGATTCTTATTTTAGGAATATTCTTAAAAATGGCAGAAATGTGATCTATGCCAGTAGGATAAACACTATCCATTCAGATAATATTCTTGGTGCTAAATACATATGTTTGATGCTGAAGCATAAAGAAGGCTGTCATGACTTTTACAGGGCTAAGCAAAGAGCTCTATCACCATGTATATCACATACAAAACTACTTTGAAAGAATGTTAAATCAAAATGGCCAGTGTTCAGAAGTGAGGAATCAGACTGAAGAAGGCCTAAAAAACTCCTTTGGCAGACATGAAGCACTGTCTTCTCTGAGCAAATCAGCACTGTGCATCAAATCGAATTTGCCAGAAGGATCTCTTCCTTCTTTGTTCTAGATCTTTCAGCTATGTAGGAAATGAAGTATCTACAAAAATCTAAATCTTGGATCCTTGTGAATTTTAGGAATAAAGCTGGGAGACGTTTGTAGCTTCAGTTAAAGAAGTTAAATGCCTTTTTGGGAGAGCTGAGTTTTTAGTTTTGTGTGGTACATTGTGGGTTTACAGCTCTGTATCATTAATAACAAAGGCCACAGGTAGGTTCTTGCACACTGCTCAGTCTGTACACAACTCACCATGGGTTTGATTTGCATGGCCAAAGTGCTGTTCACTCTTAAAGGGAACAGATGAACAGATGCTCAGCTGGGATAGTGTACTTTGAAGTCTTAAACCTGGCCATGCTTTCCATATGAGAACCTCAAACATAATTGGTACATTCAGTGCCTGTGCCTCTTTTTCCACTTCTCTCACATTTTGAGTGTATTACAATCTCAAACTTCCCTTAATTTAGTATTTTATATTATATAAGAATACAACTATACACATATGTGAACAATTCTGATATATAGTGATTTCTTTTTCACACTCTTCCTGCACAGGAACGGTTTTCATTTAGAGCTACTGCTCAACCTCAAGCCAGCCACTTCCTGGAACAGATGAAGTGGCCTACTGCCTGATAGACTTTGTGGAAGATGGAAATCTGGAAAAAAAAAAACAACAAAAACACTGCTAGTTGGTTTTCCAGATAGCTCCTGGTAGTGAGAAAATACTGAATATCACTAATTTCAGTTTCCAAAGGCTAGCTAGCATAGAGATACTTTCCAAGGTACCACTTTTTCTCTTCTGCTTCTCCTTGATCCTTTCTAATACTCCTTGCACCCTGCAACTCCAGCCACTGTTGCCTGCATTTTTTTTGTCTTCTCACCCCCATCTCTTCTAACTTTTCCATTTGTTCCCATTCATTGCATAAGTCTGGCCATCCTCCATCACCCTTGTGTTGCCTTCAAAACTGAATAATTTACCTTGAGTCAAGCAGGCAGAATACCAGGGGGTGAGTCAGCAGAGAAATTCAATCTGTTACCAATTCTTGGGGACTGCTATTACAATAGGTACCAACAGTGAAGTAAGAACAATATCAGAAGTCTCAGAGCTCTAGAAGAGACACACTCTGACTCCTTGCTGAGTGAACAACATCTGATTGTGTGTCTGGGCACATGTGGTTGGAGCCCCATATACAGAGGTTCAGGGAATTCAGAGGACATGTATGTGGAGATTCTCCAAGATGCACCAGTTTTGCTGTGCTCAAAATACATCTTTTGCACAGAAAGCAAAAGGCACTGTTCTTTTACAGAGATTACAATGCCAAACTCCTGCCTCAAAGCAGGGCAGTAGAGTTTACTGATAAAAGTCATAGGATTAGTAAAAATAGTAAACAACATTACTGCCTTTTTTTTTTTTTAAAAAAAATCTTATAAGCTAACCTTGACAAAATATAAGTATCCAAAACCTAAAATGCATTATGGAACATTGTAGGTGACCAAACACATTATTACTTGCAGTGTTTGCTTTGTATTGAATTAAAAACAAATAAACAAACAAAAAACCCCACAAACCTGTCCTTCCATTTAAGATAAAACAAACAAACAAAACAAAACAAAACAAACAAAAAAACCACTTCTGTATTTAAGATAAAAATAACTTCAATCTGACTGTACTGGCTCCGTTTTCTCACCATCATCACTATGATGCCTGCAGGTCTGTCAGGTCCCTTACTGTCCCCAGCTGCTCTCTTCTTTCCAGGCACTTTCCATCCCTCCTCTCATTGCTTTAACTTCGAGAGAGCTTAGAGGAAAAGGTCTACTGAATCAGCAGCAGCCCTCCATTTTATTCTTCTTAGCCAAATACTTAGAAAATATTTAGAAAATTGCCCCAGCAATCTTTAGTAAGTCTTAGACTTCTGCCTTTGAGTAACTGCTCTACTTTTACTGTTACGCTAACGTTTCCATGTGGTGATTGCTTTCCCACTCCTGGGGTTGTACAACAAGTTGCACAAAAACCTCATTCTCTAGAAATGTCCATCAGCTGTTATGAACATCAGGCACCAATCTAGATACCAGACTAAAACCTTGTATCATGCACAGTCCCATCAGTTATGATCCCCCAATCATTAATTATTTGCACATACAAAGACATTGCAAACTGCCTGCAATGCTGCTGCTGCTGCTTTCTGGCAGTGGCTTATGATATTTTCAATGAACTAGATTGTAAAATTTTAAAACAGAGAGCTTTTCTGGAATTTATGAGTACAAAATGCTTTCATTACTAAATGTCATTTCTACTACTGATAGGTTTCATAGCACAAAAAAAGAATCAGAAGCATGTAACAATTTAATATTAACATAAATCTGGAGAAATTTTTCTGAAATATTCCTGCATATTTCAATTGTCTTTAAATTAACAAGACTGTTTTAAAAAAAGATTTACAGATCCAGAGATTAGTGATTTTTCTAATCCATCTGTAAATTTCCATAATTAAAGTATCAAAATTTGACAGGATAGCTATGATGTATTTGAATAATATAATCAAATGTATTTAAATAATATATTCAAATTTCCTTGTATTGATAGAAACTTACCATAATTCTAATGCTGAAAAAAAATAACATATGAAAAACTTCTATTTGCAATGAAATAGAAATATGAGTTTTTTTTCATGAACCAAAATTGCAAAAGGATATGAATGTACCAAAATCTTAATAGCTATTTTTCTAAGAGGATTGAATGGAGTTAAAATGTACAGGGCAGAGGTGGCACTGAATCGGAATATTGCCTTCCCTTTATTCAATACTATAAAAGTCTGAAAAAGAAAAACAAAAATTTTTGTAAGTGTGTATTCACTGTAGATGCTTATTTTAAACCTTTCTAAATGACAGTCAGAAAATTCATGAGTTTCTGAATAGTTAACATACAAAATGCGTGACACACTTTTGAAATAAAACTTACTGCCAGTACTTACCTGATGTCCAAAAATATAATTTTAAATATAGAATATTCATTTCATTAATGCTTTTGTAATACTGCTTTGTTAAACAATATCAGTTATATTATTCACTTCTTGTAGCAAAAGATGCAGAAATGATTAACAAAAATTTTAATTGTGTTTATAGTTTCCAAAGTTTGTGCTAAGGATAAAGAGAAATAGGAAAAACACATGTAGTCATGAATCTCTGAGGACTGTGGGCATCCAAGTATACCTTACCTGAGGAGAATAAGAAACACATCCTAGATGACCACCCTGCAAAACTGTATTTTGAAGTTGTAAATCCTTCCCAGAACACATACATTGTGTTAGATTTTATTTTAACCACTAACAAGTGCATAAAATTCAGGGAAACTCTGAAAAAAATTGCTTACACTGCAGCCCATTGTGGCTGCAACAACTGACAATACAACATTGGAAATGCAGACTGCCAAGTTGCTTTGTGGCACTGAGGTGATCTTCAAATGTAGAAACAAACAAAAAGAGAACAAAAAGCACTGCAGAAGGAAGAATTGGTAATTTGGAAGAGATCTGCATGCACAAGGATTCCTGCCTAAATTCAAGCAGAATTAAAGGTATTGAAGAAACCAGCAATGAGAAATCTCTAAAATTGCTTTTTCTGTTTTGTTAGGGTTGTTTATTCTTGGACAAACTATGATAAAGCTTCCTTGCTTATCATTACATTGCTGAAGAAGTGAGCCGTAAGCTAGGATGCCACTGGAAATGTGAGAAAGGAGATACTGATCTCTTCTGGTTATCTGTGAAGGTGGAGCAAGACATGAAGTTTACTGACTGATGGCAAGCAGTGTACAGAACTATTTCTGGGAAGGCTATAAGTCTGAGAAAAACATGTCAAGAATTTTCAAGGAAGACAGCTCTTCAGTCTGCTTATATTCACGATGCTTAGTGTGTACAGACCATGAAGTAATGATACCAATTGCTAGCAGCATCCAGGAGGCAGAGGGAGTTGCAGAAATAATGGTTTCCACAAGCCTGTGGTGGATACTAAGAACAGAAGGCAGAGTAGAAGGGGATGAGCACTGAGTAAAAGCTCTCCCAGCCCTAAATCACTTTCTGTCTTCTTCCCTGAGCTGCCTCTGTTCTGGCTCTATGTAGCACACCTGGTAACACAGATCAAAGCCCTTAATACTAAGTGTCATTAATACTGAATCTTGAACACCAACTCAATATATGTAGAAAAGCTATGAGAGATGTATTTGTTTTTCCTGCTTCTGCACAGAGATGTAGAATCTGCAGGATGAAACCGAACAACAGGATAGGAACTGAGCTAATGCTCCTAAATTTCCAGTTAGATTACAGATAACAAATGATCTTTCAAGGGTAACTGCAGTTCACTTGACCTTGAATTAAGGTTTCATTTTAAATATGTGAGTAGCCAAACAGATGAATTATGGGTTTTGGTACCATTTATCAAGGGGCATGGTGAATTTTCCCTCTCAGATCTGGCCCCAGCCCCCAGGCCTCACAGCTCACAATAACAGCTTCTGCAGCTATGAGGTAGTTGAGAAAATATAATAAAAATCACACTTCCTACCAGCTTTGCATCTAAAACTACACCACCTACATTTAGCCAACCTACATCTTTTTAAAAATCTTTGAACACAAGCATATTAAACATACATTTCTTTTCTAACGTGCCTTATGGAAAATAACAGCATGCTGGCACCACTCCAGTTTCACTTGAAAGCTGCTGCTATTTTAGTTGTTCCACTTTCTGCTGCCCTGCATAAGCAGAACCAGCAAAACTTACAATTTCTATTTCAGTTTTAATTTTTCATCCAAAACATTTCTGTGATGGGAACCTTGAAAATGACTGCATTGGTCCACTGACTTCTAGCCTTTAAAATGAATTAAAATTGTATCTTGTCAAGAATTTTCCTAAAAATGCAGAAACAGGGATTACAGCTAATGTCCAACTCCTGCGTAAGCTTCCTGCATTTGCACCCAGTCTCATTCCAGATGCAAGGCAGTGTGCAGGGAGTGTGGATGAATATGAAACATTCTACCCAAATCTGACAGAACAAAGTAGATATACTCTGAGAAATAAATTCTAAATAAATTATAAGATTAATATTCATATGTGGAAGATTATGTATACTTTCCAGGGTTTTTGTTTCATAAAGGGCTTTATCATTTTATAAAGGCTCAGACTCAAAGTATTCCAGTGTAAATCTAAATTCAATGAAATACCTAAAGAGAAGTGTCTAATTTGCAGCTTTGTGCCTGTAAACTGGCTTCCAGCTCTGTAATTTTTGCCATATTTGACCCAAACTGAGAAACTGCAGTCTTACCAGGGCTACCAGGAGGAAGAAACTGCTTCAAAGCCAAAACTCTCACTTGGCTTTGAAACAGCTTCTTGAAGGCTGAGCACTACTGCACTGCATTACCACTTCCCATGGTTAGATAAACACTATCTCAAAACCCACAGCACCTTCTGTAGTGCCAGCTTCTTAGTCTTAGCACCCAAATAGTTTCTCAGGGAAAGCCCTAGAGAGGGCCAGCACAAGAGACTTGTGGCATTTCTGAAATTGGCATTTTCTTGTTTTGTGGTTGTCTGTTGAAAGTATTTTTTTTTTTTTTTTTCTAGCTAGATCTTAGTTTTTCTGTGTTACTGGAACTTTTATTTTCAAAATTCTTTCATTTGAAACTATAAAAGATATTTAAGATCACCAGTGCATTCACTTTTTCTTATGTTAAGTAAAATGATTTTACAGGCTTTTTTGTTTCCTTCTGCAAGACAAATCAAGTCCGGGAATCCAGGAGGTATGGTTTGATAGGATTAGGCAACTGGTGTAACCAAGGACAAAAGGACAGAGCTCTTCTGACAGGCATCAATCAGCAAGAGGCAGGGTGGGCAGAGGCAATCAGCAGCAATGCTAAATCTACACTATAGCAGGAGAAAAATGAAGTAGGGCCCATTTAATTCCAGCTATTCTTTCGCTCCTTTTAAATGAAGCAGCCTAGCTTCAAGATAAAATAGCCAGACTTTAAGGTAAGAAACCAAGTGGATGAGATTTTGAAGCATGCCTGCACATGAGGATCTGAAAGGGTTCCAGCTGATCCTTTCTCAATAGATAGTGATATGAACCTCCCTGATCCTTTGTGATGGCAGCTTCACCATGAACAGGCAGTTGCCATTGTATTTGGAACACACAGATTTGCACTTAAACAGGAGTAGA
Organism: Centrocercus urophasianus; assembly: GCF_019232065.1. Lineage (NCBI taxonomy): Eukaryota > Metazoa > Chordata > Aves > Galliformes > Phasianidae > Centrocercus > Centrocercus urophasianus. The sequence continues at coordinate 19,338,918 of NW_024884756.1, read as the reverse complement.
AGACAAAAAGTGAACAAAGTTTTAGAATGCTAAACTTGACAGTTCCAAAGACCAGCATTACTGAACACCATGTACAATGGCACTTCATTATAATAAAACCATAAGAATTTAAGGAGGGGTATTAAATTGTAATAGATGAATTTTGTTCCCATGGTCCAGTTGCTGGCATTAAGGCTATCTGAAGTACAGTGGAAATCTATACTGCTATTAGGTGCTATTTTTGCCTATTCCGTTCATCTTTAAGTTAATATTTATTTAATGTATTTATTGATACATCCTCTTTGGTGATAAGTTTTGCATAGAAACAAAGATACCAAAACATAATTTCAATTTGATCTCATATGCAGTACAGTGAAAAGTATCCTTCTGAAAATAAAACTGCCTGAGTATGGCAAAATAGGTGGCAGACTTCTGTTAATTACTTAGTAGTTAGACCTTTAGGGAAGAGCTCAGCCCTGCTGATTCATATTACCCAGCAAAGAAGACTCCATATTCCCCCTCCAAAGAAAGAAAAAAACAAACAAAAAAACCCACCACCAGACCAATGAGTGTGATGCAATACACAGATATGAAGCAACTGATGCATGATTTTCCTTATGACTCAAATTTGGGATAAAGAGGGTATTTCTACAGCCTATTAGATTTTCTGAAGAAACACAGTGAATACGATTATTAGAATCATTTGACAAACACTGTAGATAACCATTGTTGTAGCCTATTTGAACGTTTGGAAGTCAAACTTTCAGATGTTCTATGGCTGAATCAGGTATCGTTTATGCACATCTTAACAGAGATGATCCACAATAGTGGCATTTACTAATCCATATACTTGTCCTAACTCTTTCTAACAAATAGTAATTTTCCTTCATTCTGTATTGCTTCTTTAGACCCATGTAATTTCAGATAAATGCTTCCCCAGGCAGCAATATATAATCACTAACTATCATGCAGCAATTGTCAGGTTGTTACTTTGGGATAGTGTATGCTGCTTGACTCCTTGACTTTATAGGACAGAATTCAGAGAGGAGTAAAGAAAAATCTGCAACATGAAATGGTACAGAGGTGAACATACTAAGCATTAAGAGTGCTTTGGCTCTTCCTGGAGTTGTTCTCTTCTGCTTCAGGCTTTTCTCTATCTCTGCTTCTGAGGCTTGCAGGACAGGATCATGAACTTCTATCAATACACTCAAAAAAGAAGCAAGATAAAAATCTTTTCAGAATTCACATAAAAGCAGATAAGAAAATCTAGGATTTAGATATTTTAATGCTGGAATTTATGTCAAGAAAACCTATTTTCCTCCCACTGAAGGAAGGAAGAATGGAGAGAATTGTAATGGGTGAGAAAACTTTGTCTTGTATTTGACTGAAAAAGCTGTTTCTATTCATATTTCGCAGAAGATTGAATCACTTGCATAGAGCAGATCCATGGACTTGAGCACAGAGAAGAAAATGCCAGCAGGCAGTACTGCAAATGTGACTTGCCTGTAGAAGTTATTTAGCGTGCAAATAAAAAGATTCTTTCTTTCACATAGGCCAGATCTAGAAACTTGATTTAATACCTTCAGCTAGCAGACTTGCCTGATGCAGTAGGTTTTCAGCTCCACCAATGAATGGGCTAAATGGCTTGTCAATTTCTAAGGGCTCAAGAAAAGTACCTGTAGGTCATTCCTAGCACATCTTCACAGTTCTTACTGTTCAGACACAGAAGACTGATTGATTTGTCTATAAACATCCAGGATGAGTTCTGGGCAGGTAGAAATACAATTTTGTATGATTTTGTATCATAATCAGTCAGATGTAATCAGCATGGAACTCCACAAAATCTGCTTTTGTCGAAACAGATCTTTCATCTTTGTAAAAGTAGAACTGAGATTTAAAGAGAAGTTTTTATATACTATGAATGGCAGATAAAGGCTCTTTCAGAGGCATCAAATAATAAAGATAAAAATATTGTGCTCTCACATAGTACTTTCTCTCTTGTCAAAATCAGACTGATAAATCACATAAAAATTTAGCAAGCTAAAAGACACTCAGAGCACAGCATATTGTGCAAATCAAAATAATTCCTGTCTTGATATTTATAGAGTTTCATAATCCCAGTATCTAAGAATTAAAGCATCAGCCAAGCTAGCCATCTTGCTAGACTGTAAGCCTTTTCTGCTGTATATAGGCAGTGCAACAGAATTAGCTTGGAAGGATTCCAGAGCCTTTGAAGGCCACTTCCACCAGAAACCTTAATATCAGTTTTAGATTCTTCTTGTGATACTTTCTGCTTATCCTTATGTTTCTCTGATTCCATAATTTTCCCTAGAATTTGAAATCACCTGATTCCTGGGACCAAAATGTTGGTTCATGCTGTTAATTTTAAATGTAAAGAATCTTAGACACAGAATGACACATGGGAGTATTCAGTTTCAGTAAATCTTCACTCTTTAAAGTTTGCAAAGTATTCAATCTATAAAATATATATGTTTGTGTAGGTTCTTTATCACTACATCTAGAATCCTTACATTTGTTTACAATCAAAGATTATGTACTGTGTTTCAGCTTTGATATAATTTTGATATAATTGTTCATTTGATACACGTTCAATTATATCAGAAGATACAAATATGTGCATATGTTGATGCATATTAAAAGAAAATGATGAAAAGTTAATATCCACTAAGGATGATGGCTTCTATTCTGTACCACTGCAGATGATGAGCACTTCGCTACTGTTTAAGAGAGCTGTGTATAGGAGTCTAGATTTTCACTCTATTTATTTATACCCTGCTACATCCACTACATAACCAAATTATACAGTCAGTCATCATGTCACATTTGCTGCCAATTTGATTGATTTAATATTAAAAATTACACAGTTGTAAAATTTCTCATTACAGAAAGCAGGAAGACTGATCTGCCAACAGCACATGAGGGTGAATGTGTTTTGAAAACATAGAATCATAGAATATCCCAAGTTGGAGAGGACCCACAAGGATGAACGAGCCCAACTCCTGGCTCCACAGAAAACCACCTATTCAAACCATATTTCTGAGAGCACTGACCTAATACTTCTTCAGCTTCAGCAGGCGTGGTGCCATGACCACTTATTATGCATTAGCTAAATTTAATTTTTATAACTAGATGTCAAATATGTATTTACTTTCTGGGAGGTAGAATGAATATCTATCAATGGCATCAACCATTTTCTGTTCTTGTATGCTAATTATTTTAACAATGATTAGCTGTTTCCACATTATTAGAATGGTGTTTTCCCACACTGGTGTCAGTTAACAGATGAAGAAACTATTTTACTCACAGTAAGAGAGTGAAACAAGTATGATAAAGCTCTCCAAACATTTTGATATGAACAAGACTGATATTAGACTCACTTTTTTGTTGATATAATATGGGTCCATATCTTCCAAGGGCTCAGACACCATTCCTGGAGGAATGTCACCATATATGAATGGAAGTGTTTTTCCTGCCTCCAAATCACTGTTTGGCTTTGGCCCATTTTCATCATCGTCTTTACGATCTTGTTTAGAATTCTTAGCTTTTTCTGCAGCAATACGTTGTTCAATAGCTGCAAGAGACTCTCTAGTGAAGTACTGGAAGCTGTCTGGTCCTGGTGGTACAAGCACTGGCTGCTCCATCTTTTCATCCTGCACATTTTAATTACCATTTATTCTTCTGCATAGGAAAATACTAAAGGGAAGCAGAAAAAAAAAATAAACAAACATGTTACAATCATTGAATCAGAAAGTTACAACATTTATTTTGAAATGCTTTTGTTTATTTTATGTTGGAATGTTAAAATATTACTTTTGGAGCAACCTACGAATACCTTCTACTTATTTCCATGGAAACTACAACAGATACAAAGAGCACAATAACACTATTTGATAGAGCAAATTCTCAGCTACAAAACGTTATTTTTAAACATAGTCACCATGAAAAGAAAAAATATAACAAAAGGTTTTGATACTAAAATACGTAGACTATATTTTTTGTATGTGGCCCAAGACAATTCCTTTTCACCCAATTCATCTCAAGCAGGCTAAAAGGTTGTACACTCATGGACCAGATGATATCCAGACATATCCGTTTCAACCCTTATGATTCTGTGATTCTGTGTAATTGCACTCGTCACTCATTGCTGTGGTTTTTGCAAAATGATTACTCAGACTTTCAGGAAACTGAATGCTCAGTACAAAGCAGTACACTTCAAAATAAATAAGAGTTATGGAATGACAGAGAAGTAAAAATACAAGTCATAGCTGTGAGGGGAACATATCAACAGATTAAAAGGAAATAAAACAGAAGCTTTGTTTTATGCGTATTAATGATAATCATGTACATCATTAATGCCAAGGTAAGCACAAACATTTTAATCACACATGTATTGAGTAGAAGAATAGAGTAGATAAATCAGAGCAGAGGGATCAAAGTGCTTTGGTATATGATTTATAACCCGGTTTTCTGAGAAAAAAAACATATATACTTCTTCCGGGTATATAGAACCACTACCCATAATCAGAGGAACAGATTCTAAATAACTGAGATGAAGATTTCTCACTATAAAATTTAAAAGATGCTGATTTCCTTTAAAAGAAAAAAAAGGAAAACAAAAAACACCAAACAACCTATGAAGTATTGGCCCCTACAATTGGTACTAAGAGGCAAAATTTTGGAAAATAAGTTACTCAGAAATTTTCAGAATAGTGTCATTGTGTTTGTTCTGAAATGTCGCAAGCAAAATATATTCGTATTTACTTAGTACTGTATGCACTGTTTCAAGTCAAATAATTCCTACACACACTCAAAATACTCTGTGTGTACAGATCATTTGTAAACCACATGCAGGAGAAGTCTGAAGTTATTCAGCTGTATCTGTATTACTAAACACATAGTTGATCTGCCCATGCATATTAAGTCCGAGGCATCCAGAACTACAGTGGAGCAGCTATTCACACATTGACCATCTGGGCAACATGCCTGCAATTGTATTAACACTTCCCTGATGGATCTGATCTACTGTATTCCTTGTGTAGTCATACATCTATGCACGCTAACAGAATAACTCAAGCTCAAATATTCATAGAGCTTTTACAAATTCCCAGAGTCTTCAAATTTCACCTACACACATTTTCTAAGCAATATGAAGGGACATGAAGCAAACAGACAGGGAGGTGGTGCCTCATCTAAAAGTTGTTCCAAAACAGCTGCACACTGATGTTTGAGAAAATCAATTAGGTAGTATTTAACTTTCTGAAAAAGAGGCTGTTTTAACAAGATTATTTCCTAACTTGATAAACATCTATCTTAGCTTTCATGTTCTCCATGTCTTCATAACTAAAAGAGGAGTATTAATACTTGGAAGTGCAATGAGGTAATACTGTAATCTTCATTTTCATTTAAAAAATAATTCCTGGGTATTAGTGAGAGTATCAGTGATAAACACAGGGAATGTCACCTGGCTGATTCAAGGCACAGCCTGAAGAGTGCAGCTACTACAAATAAAGATAAATCAATCTACATGTAAACCCACACAGCCCAGATTTCTATGGAATTTTCTTTTTTGTTTGTTTGTTTTTGTTTACTGACATGGTTCAGCAATTAATCATTATGATTCATTCATGCCATCAGAATGCAGAATAAGATTGAGAAAACTTCAACAAAGTGTGGAGGGGAGGTACTGCCAACTGCTGCAACTTTGTATGCGTGGCCTTAGCTGAGGAGAAACACCTTTTCCTTTCTTCACAAAAGCCAAGTCTGCATCTGGCCTGTTTAAATCCATCATACTTCCACAGGTAGCTCTGAAGCTAAGTAGTCTATCTGAAGCAACGCAAAGGGACAGAAATCAGATTACAGTATTAAGACTAAACAACTTTTCATGACTTCCCGTAGCTCACATACAAAATTAAATTTATTTCTAATGATCAGATTTATGAGGGAAACATGCACATTACCAGACTGATAATAGATTTTTCTATACCATTTAATATTGCATTCTTGATATTTCCTCTCTGCATGGCTAAAGCATATCTGGGTACACGGATTTGCTTGTTTAGACTACTTGAACTTGGCCAACTATACTTACTTCATGCATATTATTTTTAAAGAAAGGGTAAATATGTGAATTATTGGAAATACTGAAAATACAGTATATTCTAGATCAAGCAAAAGCCTATGCATTACAGTTAGCCACTTCCATCACCTAAGGTGATGCCCAGGAAGGATACTGGCACACAAGGTGACAGGATCACTATGTAATTTGCCACAGAGTCACAAATACCCATAGTTAACTACGTGATTTAGCAAGACATTTTAGTGTCCCAGTCTAGTCTGCCCAACAGCTAAAAAACAGGACCCGGAGAGAGGAAATACAGTAAATGTCTGCGATATCCACACTTATGTATAATTGCTTAGTTTACATCTCATTACACAAGTATCTGTGCTAAACTCCCCCATCAGCTTTCATAATTCAATGACACATTTTCCATCAACCAGCAAAACTCTTATAGTACCACAGGCAACAGACCATCAAATTTCTCTTTACATTGCTCTGCCGTCACTACGCAGGAATTAAACCAATAGTTACTGGAACAGAAAGAATGCCCATAAGAAAACATAAACTAGGCAGCCTAATGGGAAGCCTTAATTAGGAAAGGCAGTTACAGCTTCTAATTCCCTGTTCCTAGAGCTATTTCTCTGTTGCATAAGACAAATTCACTTGAGAAGCTGAATACTGCTAGAGGTGTATTAATAACTGCAAAAAAATAAAAAATAAAAAAATTAGGAAAGAAAGGTTTAGTTCTAGTTTGAACTCCCAGCTAATTTCTCCAACTCAGGAGGAAAATTCAGTATCACTTCAAACTATCTGTATATGAACTGTTGTCCACTGCAATCAAGCAGACATACCTGCAGACTTTTTGTGTAAAAAACCAAAGCTTCACTCACCATAATTATGCTGTTTGTCCTATCCTTTTTTTCCCTCAGTTAAACAAATGCAGATGGCTGCATGATACGAACACAGCATTTGTCCATCAGCATTAATTTTACATTTAGGTATTATTTAGACTGCCATTGGATTTCTCATTAGATTTTTAAATTTAACTAATGTATCTCTAAACCAAAATTTAGCCATTGTGCGCTACTTCAGATTAAAAATAAAGAGCTTTCTTCTGCTTTCTGCTTTGCTAGCTTAATTCCATTAACTGCAATTGAGTCATTTCTGGGTTAAAAAGCTGAAAAACATTAGTTATGCATTCCATAGAAAGACAAAAAATATTTTAATGGAACAAATCACAAGGCATGTAGATTACTACGCCATCTGAGTAAATACATTTAATAGGCTAGAACTACTGGACTACCACCAAGATGAATGAATTGCATGCACACTGTACTCCTGCAGTGTACCTTGTGTAACAAATAACTGCAGTACAGAGTAACAATTTTCCTGTGCTTTTTCATTTGATTAATGCATGGATTCCACATACTGGGAATCAACGTTACCAATTTAATCTGAATTTTATCAAGCTGTGCCTGAAATATCTTTCTCTGTTTGCCTTAGAAAATATAATAGTTTTCTATTTCTTTGTTAAAAATGTCTGTTAAAGAATAAGTAAGGCAATATTGGCTATGCAATGTAAGTTATATATATTTCTTTTACATTTACGAAAAAAATTGAATTTAAGGCAAGATTTACATTCTAAAATTTTGGCTTATTACCATACTTTGGAAACAAGAAATAAAAAGTGGTGGTACTCTGATAGCTCTGTCCTCTAGAATGACATCAAATTTGCATCTGCATACTTAAAAAGAGACTAAATTATGACTTCTGTGTGTTTCCTGACCCCACAGACAGCATTCTTGTACTTGCTTTTCATTCGGTCAGTGGAAGGCAAGTCTGACCAACAGCCTTAAAGACATAATGACAAAGGTATTTACATTTTCAAAACTTTCTCACAATTTTCGCCACATGTACAACACATCTATGGTTCCATCTTCGTGTCGTTCCAAAGTTTTACGATTCTGAACTCATAAATGAGTTCAGTAATGCAGTTTGTTGAATATTAGATACGTTAATTTGCACTAACATCTATGAATTATTGCTGCTAGTACACAAGCATGCAAGCATGTTTAGAGCTGGCTTCTGTACCTACACTTTCTTTTGTGATGTATTCCACACAGGTAACACATTGCCTGGATAAGTTTCTCTGGTACATCTCCCAGAGAATGGCTGTCTGCTTAATTTCCAAAAAATGGCACCTATGGTTCAGCAGCCATCCTAAAATCCCAGCACCAGTGCTTATTCCCACACTCAATTTTGTCTCAACAGATTCATCCCAAAGCATAGCACCTCTCACCCTGGTGTGCAGCTCACCACTGAGAAAAGCAGCAGCAGAGGCACATGATTCAGAAACACAGCATTCAAAGCAAGCAAGCTAGAGACTTTGCAGAAGGCATTACTACCATTATGTTTCACTTTGAAAGTAGTAAAAGAGATAAAAACAATAGTAGAAAAATGAAGACAATCCTTCACTACTATCTCTCTGAATTTCTTAGTAAATATTAGATGATTAGTTGGGATTTGGTCTCAGCCATGTAAGCTCCCTTTCTTGCACCAAGCTTTTCTAGGAATGGTCAAGGAGAACCCTTAATTTCATTACTCCTGGCTTCAGCATCAAGAGACTACCTGGTCATCCCAATCAGCTCACTAAAATCCATCCATTAATTCCATCATCTACTTGTTAGTTATCATTCTACATACCAGAATGAGTGTTCTTGGCCTTCACAAATGTGCCAATCATAATCCTGTGATTGCATCTCAGTTCTTCTACTGATGCGATTGTAAATCCAAGTCTAGAGGTTAGATGTGCCTGCCCTGTTTCCCTCTGAAACAACCAGGAAGCCAGCTGTGGGGAAAGCCATGTGGTGTGCCCACAAAAAGAACTACTAAAAATGGGTTAAATATAGATGACATGAAAAGATATGTTGACTTCCTGTATGGATTTTTGTTCCTGCCCTATCTGCCCTTGTGATACCCCACACAGATTATGTTGAGCAGAAAGAAGGGCCTACATTAATTCCCAGATGTCTAGATGTTTGCAAGAAGCCTCAATTCAGATCTATAACCTTGGTTAGCACTAGTGTCCACCTTGAGACTGTCACCTCCCATAGAAACTGGCTCTTCATCCAAGTGAGGGCATTTTGCATTGTCATGAGGCTCCAGGAAGCATAAATTAAAACATAACACTGGCAATTATAAGAGGCATACAGACAGCGAACTATCTAGGAATTACAGGCTGTGGCCATTTCACCAAATCACAGGATTGAAGGAGTTGGAAGGGACCTACAGAGATCAAGTCCAAGCCCCCTGCTAAAGCAGGCTCTCTAGAGAGTTACAGAGCAAAGGTGGGTTTAATAAAGCCTATCTGAACTGGAATTTGTGTATAAATATTTTCCAATAATTTCTAACGATTTATTTCACTATTTTTTTTTCTCTCATATTTCCTCCAGTGTTCAGCTTTTTTGAGACCTAAAAAAGTCCTGACCTACAGTCATGACACTTTCAGTTTCATAAAAGAAAGAAAATCTCAAAAGTTGCTAGAAGCAATGCAATTACTTTTGCAATTAAATGGTTAACTACAAGCAGCTGACACAGCATATACTGCCTCTGCCACACCCTTTGAACAATGCCTTGTTTATTAAAAGCTTCTGTCTTACAAAGAAAGGCAAAACCTGGGAATTAATATTTCCGCAGAAGCATTGGTTTGAAAGCACTGAAGAAAGACTGTTAACTACACATTCTTTCATTTAAAAGCAAAGATTTCACCTTTTTTTTTTTTTTCTTTTAAGGTACTGGTGAATTTCCAGTGATCTGTTCTGTTCTGTTCTATTCTATTCTATTCTATTCTATTCCTGCAATAAATAGTCAAGATTTTATTAGATTTTTGAAAAAACGTAAGAATGTAAAGATATAAATAATCCAGTCAGGAGCGAGCAGTGGTAACATTAGAGATTTTGAAATCTACTTATGTTGGGATCTAGGGTTTTTCTGGTATTTTTTAATCCTATGGTTGGGTGAAGAAAAAAAAAAGAAGAGAAATGTGCTTCTGAAAATAAGTAAATATAAATATATAGTGTAGCAGTATAGAGGCTTCAAATCTTCAGCAGCCCAGAGCAATGCAAAATTAATTAATACAATGCTATTAAGGTGTGCTGAGGAAACAGAAAAAAATTGCACAGAAATAGAACATGGAAACAGATTTAAGATCTGTAAATACAGTTCAGTATATAAAATGTGCAGTCAGATAATGTCAATTAAACTAATGAAGTAATAAAAAATAATAATTTCTAAAGTTTTCATCTTGCTGTTGAATTGAAACTGATGGATTACATCTCTCAATCACAGCTTTTCTGAGAGGGAAACAACACAGTTTACCCATTTTTAAAGTTCTTGAATTGGTGATTAAAATATTAGTCAGCTATTTTCATCATTCAAAACAAACATTTGTCTTTTTAAAGACTGACAGTATTCTTATATTTGTAATTTGAAATGCTTCTTGCTGTTCTAAATTGCCACTTTAAATGTTGAAATAAAGGTTTCAATGATCCGGAATACTTTTTCTGAACAGTGATTTTTAACTCAGTGAATTATAATGCCTTATGGTAATGCAATATCTAAAATAGGTTGAAGATAGTTGATTGGATTAGTCATTGTTCTCCCACAGCTCTTGATTCCACTAATAGCATGAAAGCTAGGTCCAGTCTGCCTAGATGAGCAAATACTTGGGCCAGAAGTCAGGCCCTGATTTATAATTTATTCAGCTGAGAAACGAAACTGAGAGGTATTCCTCAGCACATCACTCCTGCTGCCTGATCAATGCAGCTGAAGGCATGGCACCATCTTGTACCAGAGTCAGAAATTAATGTTTCTGCAGGCATCATATATATCATCTGGTTGCATTTGCATAAATCAGTGAGAAGTCAAATTAATATATTTTTAAAAAATTATTCTTACAAATAATATGTCAACATGTTTGAGATCAGGCACAATAACGTGCATGACATAAAAGACAAGAATATCCAGTTATGAAAAGAAAATCTTTGGTATATGAACAACATAGACAGAGAAGTGATGAATGCAACACATGGGTCACTGTCCTAAGGCACTGAAGGATATAAAGTCAAGGGAGTCATGTAAAATCTAAGAAGCTTAGAAATTATCGTTACATTGATTGAAGCTGGAATGAAGAGAAGACCTCATATACCACTATATGCTTATATTAAAAAATGAAAATCACATCAAACATCTTAATTTGCTTTTTTGCTTTTTGAAGAGAAAGCCAGTAAAAAATACAGATAAAAAAGAATATTCTGAGCCTAGCAATTTTGAGGAAGAGCCAGTTTGTTACCACTGTTTATCCAGTTTTCCACATTTATCACTCTTAAAATTATTGGGTTTCTCTGTGATTTTTTGTGTCTGTATGTGTGTGTGTGTAAGAGAGAGAGAGAGATATAACAGATGAAGTGATAAGATGTTCTGAAAACATGCTATCGACTTCATGCAGGTAAGTTTTACTGTTTGATTAATTTATTTGATCTGTATCTTGAAGAACTCTGATTCATATTAGCTAAAAAAGCAGCTTCGGCTCAAACTCTTTGATTTACCTTGAGTTGCAGGCACTGAAACTGGAGAAATACTTCCCTTTAGTTTTATGTACTGAAATTTTGCCAGCCAACATTTGTATATGCTAAAAAGATACATTCAGAAAAAGAAATTATTTTGACATTTCAGTGCTGTAGGACTAATACCTTAAAATGATTGATATACATTTACATTAATAAAAGCACTAATTTAAATCATGTAAATACATATATTCATCATTCATAATTGTTTATTATAAACATTTTGTACTTTTTAAAAATAATATTGTTACGACAGAGGTCCTCTTTCATCAGATCAGTGCAAATTAATTCTCATGCTTCAAGTTGCGGGATGGTAAAATGACACATACTGTCTATGGAAACAGTTATTGTGAAATACTGATTCTCAAAGTGGGGAAGCTTGTGGATAGAGATAGGGATTTAGTTTGGAGAAAGTCATAAGTGTATATATGAAAAATACATTCAGATTTTCTCTCCCATTCTGTCTATTCTCACTTGATCAAATTTGTCTTATTCCACCTTCACCTCCTCAAACATTTTCATCTTTCTGTCAAATTCATGAGAAGCCTGAATTGTCTTTAAGTATACAGGATCTAGGGAGCGAGATGTAGGTGGACTCCTCATCCCTCCCTACTTCAGCCTTACCAGGCATGCTGAAAACTGAATGCCAGGTGTGTATACTTTTGGCCTCCTTAGGGCTGTGGCAAGGTTTTCTGGCTTTTTGTTGGGCTGGGTAGTGAGGGAGCTTTTAGGTGGACTACAGATTGACAGTAGAAGCTTGAAGAAAAAGGAGAGAGAAATGAATCAGAATCATAGAATTGCTCAGATTCGAAAAGACCTTCATACTACTTGACTCTAACAACCCATCCTAAATCATGTCCCCAAGTACCACATCCAAATGGTATTTATATTTATTTATGAAAATATATTTATTTATGAAAATAATGAAAAATTCCAAACCCCCAAAAAGGTCAAGATCAAAACTGCCACTGTTGTAAAACACTACATGCTTTACCAGGATTGCTTAATAATTATGTGAAGGGAGACAGCAATTGGCAGTCTATTGTACTCCAACTTTTACTGTGCTAGAACTCTTCAAACAAAACAAGTCACAGGACTATTATATTTGGCAATGCTGTCTACCAACATGTCTTAACCCACAGCTAAGTCTCTATGATACAATACTCAGAACATCACAAATTCCTACATGGAACTGTGGTGTCCAAAAACTGGTGCAAAGCACAGGCTGAACTGGGCCCTCACAGCATGGTCTCTGCTACCATCCTACTGCTCATCATCATGTTCCAAAGAGTAATAGGACAAAACACATCTCCAAGTTCAGATGTCTTTGTAATAACATAAACCTGATACTGAATTCAGTAGAATTAGAAGAATTGGAAATAAAGGTTGCTGAATTCACTTCTGCAGAATATCTTATGCATTTAGTAACTATTAAAGGTAATACTAGAGATTTTGAAAATGAAGAACATTAGGCGTTTTTCAGTGAGTACACAATGATCAGATATATAAAAGATAGTTAAAGCATAAGAATGTGAATAGGTCCTTACACAGCCTGTCTCAGAAACTGAAGTAACTATGTCCTCTAAGAAGAAAGGTAAAAATGTGTGCTATATTACACTATTAAATCATAAGATGCCTGGTTTTAAAAACATTTAATTTTTCTACTTATTTTTTCCATGCTGCATGTCAACTATATTTGACAGATTGCAGAATGCAGATTACATTCTGTCACAAACTCCTCCTAACACAATATGAACCTGTCCGTACTGCCCCTTATAGGAAGTCCATCTGGATCTGGAAAGCAGGTTGTCTGCAAATTGAGTTTGCAGCAGCAAGTACTTGGGTTTTTTTAGGAAGATGTGTCTAATGAGTTAATTTTGCTTTTGTTCCCTGCCAAGATGTAGTCACACTGCAGAAAGCAGGCAGAATATAGGGCTGTAGCTATTTTGGTCTCCAAGCAACCTTCAGAAACACCCTATTTAACAAGCAGTGTATATGAACCCCAATTAACTCAAGTTTTAATTACTTCAGACTTCATTTCACTGCCATTGCTAGTATATGTTTTTTTCAATTTCTAGAGGTAATGATTCATCTCAGTCTATCAGTGCTTAACACAGTAGCTTGGCACATGAAAGATGAGTAACAAAACCTGGGGACGGCTAAGGTTAGTGGTGTCTATGCTACCAGCGCTCACAATAAATCCAATTCTTACATGTATCAAAAATCCTTGTCTAAGTTTTGGAGCAAAATCATCTAAATCTTACTCCACTTTTTTTTTTTTTTTTCAATACACATGTAGTATATATTTTTTCTTATCATCCACAAGGTAATATAAGTCTGTGTTTTCCATCAAATTTAACAGAATGCAAGATTCTTTGGCCTTATCAAACAAGATGTGCCCATACCCAGGGTGACTAGATGTCATAATGCTGTATCAATTCTTAGAAACTTGAGAACTGTTTTCCCTTATAATACGTTAACTCCATTGGTCAGTTTTAAAGTTTACATCATCACTGTACTTTTGAAGAAGTTTACCTATCACAAATATTTGCAAAAATCGCTCATTATTGCTCTCTTAGTCTATTATTTTGCAAGATATCTTCCATAACTCTGCAGTGGTTTCCGTGATCAGCTATCAGAATAACTACTACAACTTAAATCCCTTGTTTCTGTCTGTGCACATTCAAACTGTGTGCTGTTTGAGGTAGTTATTTCCTTTCTTCCCATATTGAAGTGCTACATACACCTTGGTATCTTAAATACCTAACATAGTCATACAAAAATATTCAAAGTATACAAAGCAACAGGTAATGTAGACACAACTGAAGCAGAACAGTTTACAGAAAGAACTCAACAGAGGAAGAAAGCAGGTTTTTAAGAAAAAAAGTTTGTGAAACTTTCAGAAATGAAAATATGTCCTACAAATGTGCAATACAGGATTTTAATTGAGATAAAGTCTCAAGAATATACTTAAAAAAAAAAAAAAAAAAAGTCCCTGAAAGCAGTTAAGGGTGATTACCACTTTAAGAAAATCACCCAAACTGGAATCATTACAGAGAGACACAAACCTGCCAACTGCTAAAGAGAAGGGGAAAGTGCTTACTGGGCAGAATTCAAAATAATTCTTCAAAGTTTACAGACATTATTTAGCCATTTTCACAATCCTCTCTCACAGAAAAGAGAGCAAATGACTCATTTCATGTCAGACAAGCAGACAACCAGAGGCATAACTCATCCTTTTCCAAAGTGCTAAGCAACCAAGAATTCACACAGATGTCAACATGAAATTCTCATCACATTGTTTTTGAACACTGTATTTTTTTCATCTAAGCATTCATATATAAACTTAGATACAAAAGCTTTGACCTATCTTATGGAACTTTAGCCTTAGCTCATAGTCAATCTTACTTTAGTCACAGGAGATACTAAGCATGTGACCCTGAAAAAAATGTCATCGATGAGACACTTATAGAAATCTTATGGGCAAAGACAAAGAAAAAGGGAGATAAAACCTGCATTAAAAGACATTTATTGCTAGGAGACATATAATGAAGTCAGATCTGTTTTGAAATAGAAAAATAGTTTTTATAGAAAAGTAAATAAAATTGAATGCTTAATACTCCTCTACATTTTTTTAAAAATGAATTGATTGTTAGTTTTCCCAACTTTATTTTTCTTTTTTCTTAATAATCTCAGTACTAACTACTGACTAGGAATTAGGCATGCAGACATAGTGGGAGGGTACTATAACAGCTATATTTGCTTTTTAATTTTTAATTCTTTTTCCTAACATGTCTGTTAATTTGTCATTCCCCACTCTTGAGCAGAATGCATTTTTGTATCTCCCAGCAGAGCCATTAAATATTATTTAGTGTTGGTTCATGGTAAACCTGAACTTAGACTTCACAAATGTATAGAAACCTGTCTTGAGGGGAAAGCGGGCAAGTCTGAGGTCAGTATCCATGAGTGACAGACTCACAGACAATCTGCGTAGCAGCTAGGCAGGATATAATCCAGAGCCAAATTTACCAGGATGTGAGAATCACTGTTATCAGACTACAGCCCAAGAACACTCGTAAGCTATACGAACTCACTAGAAATAACAATTAGAGATTAAAAAAATCCAAAACATGAAGCATTTCTTAACTGTTACTCATTTTCAACTTGTAGTGATTAGCAAAGCAAACGCTGTTGTTAGCAAACCAAAGGATACAATGTTTCATTGTAGTTTGGATTGAGGATTCATGCAAAATATTACTTTCAAATAATTCTACTCAAAAGGTACTTAAGATTTCTATTTCTTTTTTCTGGTAGCATCATTGCATATATACATATATATATGTACATATGTACATATATATATATGTATATATATATATACACATATGTAAAGCTGTAAAACACATAAAATTCATGAAATACAAAAACAATATTTAGTCCTTAGAGCAGATAAGTTCTCATTCCTACTGATACAAGACTGTAATCTCACTTCTTATATTATGTTGTATAGTTGTCATTTATTACATAGAACTAGGCTATGGAACAGTTCTGCACTCCTACGATTTGGCTGTGAATTAGACTCAGAGATTGGCTGAGGTGACCTCTGGAAACTGGCCTGTCCAACTACCCCAAAGCAGGTTGCTCAAAGACATGGCCCATCCAGCTTTGAGTATTTCCAAGGATGGGTCTCCACAGCACACATCAATCTGTTCCCATGACTGGAACTAACACAGATCTCCCATATTTGCCCAACAAAAAGTAGACAACAAAACATCCTGTCAAGCATTCCTCATCAGGCGTGTCAACAAACAGTTCTACAAAGCTCTCCAGCATGAAGAAATATTAACATGAAGTATACTGTTTTCCAGCAAATTTTAAGTACATTTAGTATGTTTTCTCAGGCCCTACATATATTACTTATTAAACAAAACCAAATAGTTTGCCATTAAGTAGGAATGCATTTTTAATGACTTGTGTACACTGTTTCTTGTGTAAATTTTCAGAATTATTTAAAAAAATAAAACAAGTTTAGATGTGAATTAAAACCATTAAAGCAACTGATTTAGCCAGATAATTTCTAAATCGGTCTTGTGCTTCTTGTACGAGCAGATTAACAATCTTCTAGACTCCAATTTTGTTTCTTTTATTAGTTTTAAACAAGCTATATGAAGATGTGACCCTATATAACTATCACACACACAAAAAAAAAGATAGATATTTTAATTTTTATTTTCCCAAGTACAAACAGTTCCTAAGGGAAACTCAAGACAATATTGTGCTGTCTCCTTTGCAAGAGTTACTTCAGAAATTAATGTTTTATCTCAACTCAATTCATTGTCCCACTTTGTGAATGTATTTAGCCTATTCTGAAGTCATACTCTCAAAATATTCTGCACAATAAAATCTTTTTTCCTCTTCCTAAGTAAATATATACAAATGAAGGAATACACATTTACATTGTATTTTTTTTTCTTTTGTTTCCTCTGTAGCTTAGAAACTAATGCATTAATCAATGGAAATAAATACTTCTCAATCCTAGGCCACAAGCACCTCTCTTGTTAAATACAACAGACCCTTGCACGTTTTTCACTCATTGTAATTAGTAGTTTCCCAAGGATTTTCTGGACATGACTGCCATGTTAGCTCACATGAGAAGACATTCCCTGTAGACAGGGTACATATGGTTACTACATTTTTAAGAACAAGTGCCTAAGTAGACAGAGTATCTCATGCCAGTTTGTCTTAGCATAGATAGAGCCAAAATGTCTAAGAAAATCAGATCATTTTTCTTGAAGTGTAGGCATAATTAATTATTTAAGAGTTGTGGATGTGTAAGAATTTCTATTCTGAAATAATATGAAGTCCTGAAAACATGGTAAAGGTCATCCTACATGGTCAATCTCCTTTAGTGTATTTAAAGAGAAAGTAAGTTGAACTGAAGGCAGTCTTAGTAATGTTTAAGAAAAAAAATTAAGGAAAAATTTAGGGTAACTTTCTTTTCCATTAAGCAATGATACTGTGGCTTATGTACTCCAAGAAATCCTAATGAAGATATCTTTTAGGGGATCTGTTTTGAACCCTTCCTCAGAAATATCTGTCATGGTTTCCTATGGCAAGTGAATCTGATAATAATTTGAAATAAAGCAGATGCTTTAAAACATTAAAGGAAATGAAAGATCTCACTCTGAAAGCAACAGTATTGAAGAGCAAGTAGAAAATAGAGCCTAGAGAGGGATGAAAGAATGAAAGCATTGAAGGCAAATACATCTCGAAAATAATCAGGTCTTTGGCTTAAAATGCACTTAAATAACCAAGCATTTGAAAACTTCCTTCAGATCCATTATTTCAGCTAAAAAGTAGTATAGTTACTGCTTTAGCCTTGTAATTTTTGACCTTGTCATTTTGACCATATCACTATTAAAAAGACTAATAGACTCCCACAATCTTCTAGATTTATTCCTATATTTTTCTTTCTGACCTTGACAGAATTTGCTTGTTACTGTTTTTCACTATGATGCTTTTCAGTATGATGAACTATAACATGAAGTAATTTTTAAAAAGCAAATGCTGTAAGCAATCTGTTTAGGAAGTAGAAGGAAGATGAAGGAAACTGATCCATATGCTTACAAGGTATTGAAATAAATTACTAAGATAGATGGTGGGAGATGGTAGAAAACATGAAAGCACAAACTGAACTGGATGTTTCTGAGACTGAAAATAGAAAGGTCATATCCTCTTTTACTTGAAGACTTGTGAAAAAAAAAAAAGGGGGAAACAAAAAAAAAAAAAGGATACAGACACTTTAAAATAGAACAATGGAAAGACAGAAGCGCACTGCTGAGACAAAGCAGTGTAAACAGAACAACTGTATAGAAAGAGCAATGTAATCAGAATTTCCAAACACAGAGGAAGGAGAGAGCAAGCTTCTAGAACTGATAAATGTGCACTTTTACTGATAGTAAAATAATGTCTGAGTCAGAAATGTGGTATTTCAAGTGATATTTAATACTGCAGGCAAGGATGCTACCAAAATGTTGATAATAAGCACAAAGTAAAATAATTTTTTTTTTTTCTCTGATGATAAGTTTCTCTAAAGATAAAGAACACTGAAAGGGTCCCTGTGGCAACACAGTGACAGAAATGGAAGAGAAATAGTGACACAACAATCAGTAAAATTAGGAGATATTAAAACACTAAACACCCATGTCTTCATTATGACATCATTGTCATTCTTTAAATATTACTAATACTGAATAAAAAAGATCAGCATATGTTACAGGAATTGGACTAACCTGTCCACAGTACAGACTGTGTTTTATAAGTCATTTAACTAATTACTTCACCTACAGTAATGTTTCAGTTGGTTCCATCAAGTGTTGGGAAGTTTTCATTGATAGAAATCTAATGAGAATAAATTTACAACTAAAAAAAATGGAAATATGTGCCAAAACTTTTGAGCTTTGGGAAAAAAACGTTTGGCCCTGGGCAGCCTGGTCTTGTATTAAATAGGGAGGTTGGTGGCCCTGCCTGTGGCAAGGGGGTTGGAGACTCGTGATCCTTGAGGTCCCTTCCAACCAAGGCCATTCTGTGATTCTGTGATTTCAACTTTCTAATTTTTTTCCCCTTAAGCAATTTGATCACTGAAGTGCTCTAAAAGATCACGCTAAAAAGAATCTGATAGCACTCCTTATCAAATGTTTTACTAACAGCAAAAAACACATTTTCTTAGTTTAAAAATGTGCATATATATCATTCAATGTATAATACATTTGCCAATTTTGCCATTATTTTAAATGTCAACAGGAAGTCCACAGTCCAAAGACAGTTCTCTTACTCTTGTGGAATCCCATTGCCTCTAATATACATAAGTTGTCTTTGGTAGAGAAATTGAAGGATATATGCTTACTGTTGGAAGAAATTAAGAAACCTATTAAGCATACTTAGCCCAAAAGACCTAGCATGTGAGTTGTACTGGATTTGAGAAAATTAATTAAATGAAAGAAAACATATATATCCAAAGGAGTATCAAACACAATTGTAACTACACACACACACACACACACACACACACACACACACACACACACACACAC